>NW_027466180.1:545000-805000 GCF_046127955.1 Nelusetta ayraudi | reverse complement strand
TGTGTGTGTGTGTGTGTGTGCGCGCGCACGCGGTGCGCTCTCGCCTCTTTATCGCCCGCCCACATCAACCCGCCCACGCTGTCCGTCACGCGTGTAATTGGTCTGATTAGAGTCTGATGAGAAAACTGGGGTTTGATTATCAAGCGACGCCCCCCCCCCCCCCCTCTCTTCCCCTACCCCGATCAGCAGACAGACTGAGAAGGGATGAAAACCATTATCGCAGCCAATGACAGGTAAATAAATAGATTAAAAGCCAACGCACACACAGGCCTGCACGCACGGCAAACACACACACACACACACACACACACACACACACACACACACACACACACACACACACACACACACACACACACACACCTGTGTATCCCTTCGGTTCCTCTCTCAGGTATCTCTGCTTGTATCTGACCTGCTCGATAGTGTTGATCTAATTCCAACCTGTTGCTGCGCTCGCTTGTTTCACCGCCTCCCCAGTCTGTCACTCTCTCCCTCTCTCTCTCTCTCGTCCTTTCTCTCTCTTCATCCTCAACCTTCTCCGTTTTGTTGTCCTGAACATTTTTTTTTTAAATTTTATTTTATCACGGTGGCGCAGTGGTTAGCGCTGCCGCCTCACAGCAAGAAGGTTGTGGGTTCGATTCCGGGGCCTGGGACCTTTCTGTGTGGAGTTTGCATGTTCTCCACTGTGTGGCTGCTGGGTTCTCTGGCTTCCTCGCACACTCCAAAAACATGCATGTGACGTGAATTAAACACAAAGCCTTAAAAAGCCCGGTGTTAAGGTTGACTGGGAGTCGTACCAGTCGCGGTTCGCTAACATTTTGGTCATTTAGGTTTCCCGCCTCAATATCCCAGTCCGTAAATATTTGTGCGTTTTCAGAGAAACCTGTGTTCGTTTAAACGGGACCTCAATTATGACAGAGGAGGGTGCGAGGAGGGAGGAAGGAGGGGAGGGGGGGGGGTTCTTTCACTACCACCCCTTCTGATGGAAAGTAGGTGTTTGTGCTCGCCGAGATGAGGTAAGAAGAGAGAAGAACAGAGGGAGGGGAAGAAAAAAAAATAAAGAGAGAGAACAGAGAGGAGTTTGCCTTCACAACAAACACCCCCGCAACCCCAAGACACTCCTGCGACAATACTGGAAATAAAAGGAGTGAAAGGAAAAAAGAGGGGGAGAAAACAAAGGAGGAGAATACAGGGAATAAAAGGGCCTGATTGGGTTTCTAACAAGTATTCAGGGGAGGAAAGTGTGCTTCCATTGTTCTGCTCTCACCCCTGTGAAAGAGAGCGACCAGTCGGCCGCCTCAATGGGGCCGCAGTGAAAGAGCGAGAGAGTGAGTGAGAGAGGGTGGGGGTGGTGGAAGGGGGAGGTCGGCGCCAGTTTCTGTTTCTGGCTCCGTGTTCGACTTGACACACGCAACAGTTTTCTTGACCTCTGCGCAGCGATTTGTTCTCCGCCAAACTGAGTAGAAGGTTTATTGTCGAGGCCGACGGTCGACTGGCGGCCATGCGGGGCGGCCGGACGTTCGACTGCAGCAGGTGAACTCAAACGGCTGCTCTCCAGATCAATGAATAATAATGGTAATAATGATAAAAGGGGAGATAGTTTGCTTAAATGTCAGGAGATTATTTAAATGTGAGACAACCGTCTGTCTAAAAGTCATCAGACTACACAAACATTGAGAAAAACAATATTTGCTTTTGCAATATGGTTCAGTTTTTTTTCTTTTATTTAGAAGATTTAGTTTTGTTTGTTGCCTAAAAGTAATTCAAACCTCACTGTTTCCCCTTTATTATTAATATTCTAGTATTAATGATCAGATTCTGGTGACAATTTGGCCTCTCGGCGTGCGATTGACGACATTTGGATCTAAACCCCCCTCAAACAGAAGCCAATCGCCGACCACCACCCCTCCCCCGACTCACCCTCCGACTCCCCATCCACTTCCCAGGCCTATTATCAGGCTCCGCCCCCCGGGGCGCTGCTCCCCGCCCCCTGGCAGTGACTGACAGCCGTCTATCGCTGTCAATCATCGACGGCGGGGGAGCTTCAACCTGCCGCCGCCGCTATCAGATGGCGGGACAAATGACTTCTGCTCGGCCTCATTACACGCGCGCGCACAAACACAACGGCGCGGCCGCTTGGCGGTGGGACGGACGGAGGGACGGAGTGACGGACGGAGAGACAGACGGACGGAGGGACAGACGGACGGACGCAGTCGACGTGTGGAGTCGCTCCAGCAGTACCAGTGATCAGTGATCACAAACAGCTTTATTGATAATATTTCATTTCAGAGGACGCTAATGTTTTTAGTATTCACTCTGCCACCCCCTCTCCCCTCACCCCTCTCCCCTCTCCCACACACACACACACACACACACACACACACACACACACACACACACCTCCTGATATCGATTGTCCTTATCTGTCATAATTCAGCTCAGTCTGGGCTCGCTGCAATCACGGCCACCAGACAGAATGTATATGGGGGGGGAGCGAGTGGGGGTATCGGGCAGCAATGAAAGGCAGAGATAGTCGTCGCATCTATCCTATATGTTCCCATTTCTCCGGCCCATTCAATAAATTCTATACATTTTAAATGCTGCTGTACATCGACTCTGCTGCGTCGCTCTGGGTTTTTCTGTCCCGCCGTTGGTGCCGTGCCGAGACTGAGGAGACTGCTCTCTCTCCACCACCTGAAGTAACACCCCCCCGCCCCCCCCGCCCCCCACTACCCTAAATATCACCCAGATTACTGTACGCTGCGTGTTGAAGAATTTTGCTTCTTCCAGAGGATGAAGCAAACTTCATCTTCACCCCTGCAAGGATTTTCTTTCCACTTTCTTTCCATTTTTAGATGAGCGTTTTTGTAACTACTGCATAGTTTATTTTTTTGTCCTGTTTTTTTTTTTTTTTTTGTTAATGCTGCAACAGTGTAGTTTCCCAATTTGGGATCAATAAAGTTCACTACCAGTCAGAAGTGTAGACACACCCTATGAATGTCATGTCTTTTCTTTCAATCTCATGACGACTGACATTGCAGTTTCTCACTGAGGGCATTAAAACTACAAAACACACATGGAATGACGTAGGAATTATTGAACGTGTTTGTCTTTGATACATGATTACATATATCTTGCTCGTATATTTGATGTCTTCAGTATCTATCCGCCGTGTAGAAAATTGTAAAGATAAAAAAAACAAAACATTAACATGAACAAATTGCATGAGAAGGTGTGTACAAACTTTTGACTGGTAGTGTACATCAGCGTCCAAAATCCCAAACAGCAACACGGACGCTCGGCCTGATATCGGCCGCCGTCTTCTCGCCGCAACGCAAAGGAGGGGAAAAAAAACACCCGACTGGCTGTTGTGGCTGGGCTGAAGGTGCAGCAGCCACCGGTGCAGATCCCCGGCAGACAAGCCGCTCCGCCAACAGCGGCGCACTGGCCATTCAGCGGGTATCACATTCTACAGCATATTCCCATATTACTTATATCTGGCCAATTCCTTCAGGGCTACTTGAGCACCTGGAGGGAGGGTGGGAGCGTAGGGGTGGGGGGGTGGGGAGTGAGGGGCAGTTAGCAGATATGGGATTGGGTCGGTGCCTCTGCCTCCACTGTGGTTTATTGTCAACAGGCTGGCATTCATGCCTAACAGGGCCACCAGAGGTTATCAGCCAGCCAGAGTGTATGTGAGAAGAGGAAATCAAGCTGCAGGAGCCCCACGCATATCGTTCTGTGTAGCCCTGAGGGCCCGTCGAGGGGCGACAGGGCGCTGGCGCTGTCGTGTGTGTGTGTGTGTGTGTGTGTGTGAGACAGCGTTCGCATACAGTGTAGTCGAGGCGGGGAAGAAAAAAAAAAACCCATCAGTGCACGTTTTGCAATAGAGTATGGGTATAAAAAAAAAAAAAAGAAGGTAAAATGTCTGCACAAAAAGCCAGAGGGGGCAAAAGGGAAGGCAGGGGGATGTGTGCGAGATGTTCACCTCTGACTGCGGACGTGCAGATAAAATTGAAAATGAGGGGTAAAAAAATAAAAAATAAAAAAAGGCCAGCTACAGGAGCGAACGCACGGCGCTGTAATTCCGCGGGGCTGAAACCAAACGAGGCCGTCGGTTAATGCACACAAAATAAACGCATGCACGCCCACGTCTGTGCAGCGGCGCACGGACGGGACGCGCAGGCGGCCTAATAAAACGGCAGGAAAATATGGCCCCTATGCAAATATGCTCAAAGCTGAGGCTGTTTATAGAGCTCCCAGCAGGCAACGGGGGTAAAATACCATCTTACCTCTGCCAGGTGACAAAGTGTTCTCTCTCGCACACACACACACACACACACACACACACACACACACACACACACACACACACACACACACACAGCACAGCGCAGCGGGGTGAACGTCTTAAGAACACATTCATTAAAAATGTCCTGGCTGTAGCCGCGCACGTGTGTGATTATGAGTGCACTTATTTGCCTTGGTGTGTGTGTGTGTTTTCTACCCGCCCCCCCATCAAAGCGTGAAACACACACACACAACCACACACACACACCATATCCAGGGATTAATGGCAGATCTCTAAATAAGGCCAAATGGAGACGTGGATGGGAGGAAGCTAAGTGGTGTGAAGGGCCCAGCGGTGGCTGCCTCTTACCTTTTTGTTGTTTTCTTTAATATCCTGAGGATTGAGTGACTTGTAGTCTCTGAAGGAACAGTGGGGGTAGGAGGACAAGGTGGGTGGGTGTGAGGGGGGGGGGGGGGGAGAGGGAGGGAGAGAGGGAGAGAAGGAGAGGAGATAGCGGAGAAAGACTTGTCTTTAAATATGCATCACATGTAATGGCATTAGAACTGTAACATGCAATTTTATAGAGAGCAATCAAGAGAACTAATAGAGTGGAAAATATGTAAAAATAACACAGTGGAGGGCGAAGGAGGAGGTGCATAAACACACACACACACACACACACACACACACACACACACACACACACACACACACACACACACACACACACGGATGGAGACAACAGATGTAGCAGAGGAGGTTTAGCTAAATTATTTCCACACCTGCTCTGCTGATTGGGCTGCAGCTTTTTCCATGTGTTTCACCTCCGAGTGTGAAATACATTCAATTCCCACCTCAACTTCTCTCTCTTTTTTTAATCGGCCGCCACACACTTGCAAACACTCACATGGACTCACACACACACACACACACACACACACACACACACACACACACACACAGACGTGTTTGTGTGTGTGGCAACAGGTCCCTGTACACATACAGGTATGCGGACTTCACGTCAGCCTTAATTAACAAAAGGCGCTGACAGAAATAAGGATGCGACGTCGCAGCGCGTTGACAGGCAAATGGCTCAAACACGACACGCTCGCCAGAGAAGGCGAAAGCAAACAATCGGCGGCTAAATGCCTGACGTGAGATCCGTCAAAGCTTCCAAACTCCGCCTTTTCATTCGCCCCCCCCCCCTTTAGCCAAATTTGAGTTTTTTCCACGTTTGGCCGTTTCCATTACCATTTTTTTTTTTTTTTTCAATATTTAGGGTTTGCCCTATTCTAGGGGGAATGGAAACGCAGCTTCTCTCTTGCTTACATGACTTCGGGCCTGAAGTGGTGCAGCAGGGCGCAGAAGGCCAGGCCGTTCCTCCAGGAGGTGGTGAAGTTGGTGATCTTGACGCCGCGGTAGTTCTTGGTGACCTCGCGGCACCAGGCCAGCAGGGATTGGCTGGCGTTGGGCTTCCCTCCCAGGATGGGGCTGGGGACGGGGCTGGCCTGCGGGCGGGAGGAGGAAAAAAATATATTATTGCAAAAAAAAAAAAAAAAAAAGCCTTAGAATTTTGAGCCACTGATGAAATATGCTGGTCCACTTTGATCAGAAAAGACCTGAAGAAAAGGAAAGATGCTGTATATTTGAGTATAGACTACCAGTCAAAAGTTTGAACACGCTCTCAATTGAATGTCTTAGCAAAAAGCATATTTCAAGCTATTTAACGTGTTTTCCTTTGCTGCATAATTCCATACATCTTGCTCATATATTTGTTGTCTTCAGTATCTATCTGCAGTGTAGAAAGTTGTAATTGCCTGCGAAGGTGTGTCCAAACTTTTGACTGGCAGTGTTGTCGGAAAGACCAAACATTGTGGAGACAAGCCCAGAATCTTTGCCTCTGCTTTGTTTTCCCGCGAACCATCACTTCGACTTATCACATCTGCCGTGTCCGCGTCGCCTCAAAATACTTGTTTCCGGCCACAAAAATGTTTCACTCAGCAAATCCTGACAGCATCCAATTAGCCTGATGCTCTGACAAGCAGCGAAGCAACGCATCTACATACACCCGCTGACAGAGGCGGCGTAATGAAGGGCCGTGCACGCAGGAGCAGCGTGCGAGCGTGGATAATGTAAACATCTTATTAATTAGCTCCGCCTTTCAACTCTTATCTGGGTCAAAAGCTTTGGCCATTAGGAGCCTTTCTCCCCCCACCCCTCGCTGCCTCTCCCAGACTCCAAATCCCACAAATCCTCGGCGGTGCAGCGCGGAGACACTGCTGCTGCTGCTGCTCTTCTTCTTCTTCTCCTCCTCATTGCGACGGCCGGCGGGACCGAGGCGATTCTGATTAGCCGGCCGCCTCTTCACTAATCTGGTTATGGAACGACTGATACGGAGGCTAATGCGCTCTGATCGTTTTCGCACAGAAATGGGAGAAAATGTCATTGAGATTTGATTAAATTCATTAGAGGCTCAAAAATCAAAAGGGGCTGGAATGTGCTCAAAGTCCGAGCGTGCGTGTAGAAAATGGCATTAATAGAGGACTAGAATGGGATCAATGGCTTTTATTATGTCTCAATAAGGTCTCGGGCAGAATTGGGGGGGTGGGGGGTGGAATTTGAATGTTGGCTTATCAACGTCTTCATGCTTTTTGGAGGGCAGAATCTTTTTTTTTTTTCTCTCCCATATCAAATGTTCCTTTTGTCAGTGTGCACTGTTCAGCTACATGGCAACACGGCCTTGCAAGTTTCACAACCTATTTTAAAGTAATAATGTTAATACATAGCGGTACAATTAAAACATTTCTTAAATTTCGCCAATCAGCCATATCAGTATCAAAATTAGCGTGATGCTGACCACAAAGCTGATGTACATTTTGAATTTTTTTTTTTTAAGAGTGAACAGAACGCCGCTCCCCGTGCTTGCAGTGGACAACCAACCCCCTCTGTTGGCGGCGCCGTGCTAGTGCAGGCAAAGTCGACAGAATGAACGGCAAGAAGGAAACAAAGTTTGGATAGCAGCAGCAGCAGCAGCAGCAGCAGCAGCAGCGGTAGCAGCAGCAGCAGCAGCAGCAAGATGTGGCTCTACTGAGGTGAGTCGGCCTGAAGGACCTGGAGACTGCCGAGGACCATTTAGTGGGAGTAGGAGGAGGAAACGTTGGAAAATTAGAAGATTCTGGGATAAAATCCTCAAGCTTGCCTTACAAAGCAGTAACAGTAAGACCATCTGAACCAGCGTCTCTCAACTGGTGGGTTGCAGCCCAAGAGTGGGTCGAGGAGCTGTTCATATTGGGTGGCAGATTTGTGGGCAGTCACCCCCTTTTATTTATTTATTCATTTTAAAGATATTTAAAAATATATATATATATATATTATAGAGAAAATGTTGGGCATTTATTTCGCTCAATTTCATAATTTCATAAATTTATTTATTACGTTTTTTTTTTATTGTGGAATAAATTTGGGTCACGAGTTCATAATGAGGCAAAAAAAAAACAACAATGATGGTCCTGAGACTCCACCAGTTAAGAACCCACTGGTCTGAACAGACAGTAAACCTGCTTAATACAACACTAAGCCTGTAACTCCTGACTTTTACCCATCGTTCGGTAATTGCGGTAAAATAAATAACTTGTTTGTATTGTTAACAGTAAAAAAGAAAGAAAGAAGGAAAACAAACAGCAAGAAAGCAAACAGCAGAAGCGGAGCAGTTGAAGTCAGTTGACTGCTGCGGCTGCTGTGGTCCAACCAGTGAGAGGGGGGGAAGCCTGAGGCCTGCCACCAGGGCCAGGCACATGAAAGAGTCTGGGGGCCATCTCTAATAGCAACTTCTAACCTTTGCACCGCTCCGTGTGTGTGTGTGTATGTGTGTGTCTTGTCATGCAAGCCCCCCCCCGGCAGCCTCAGCACAGGGAGACGGTGGCAGCAGCCTGAGGGGCAGACACTTGACATTTCCGGCTTTTAAAAGAGGGGCCTTAACCTTTACCCGCAGCTTCTCCAGACACGTTTTAGGCGGCCTCGGCGGTGCCTGCGTGCCACTCAAGGGGAGTTGGGGGGAAAAAAAAAGGGAGAAAGAAAAAGAAAAGATTGTAAGGCGGCGTCGCAGGAATATTAGCGAGGAGGGCGGCGATGGCGTGAACTGGGCGGCGAGAGTGAAAAGAAAAGAATAGAAAGGAACAAAGCGATATGCCCATTTTCAGATGGTTATTTCTTTTTTATTTCAGACTCCAGCAGAACAGTCATATGTCGGATTATCCAACAGAACAAATGGACACCAGGAAATTCAACGAGAGATGACAGAAAACTTAAAATTTAAAAATTAAATTAAAAAAAAAAATACTTAACCTAACCTCGGCCCTCTTGTCACTTCTTAAACTAAACTTGTTTCTCTAGTTTTCCTGTTTTCCTCTGCTACCGCCTCATCTGTGTGTGTTTGTGTGTGTGTGTGTGTGTGTGTGCGTGCGCGCGTGTGTGTGTGTGGGTAGAGTTTCAGCGCTGTTCCTCCAGGCTTTCCCTTCCTGCTTTTTTTTCAAGTGACGGTTGAAAGTAGCTGTCTAATTTGAGCACTCTAATTACCTGGGATTAGAGACCAGGTGCTATTAAAGCAATTAGACACAGCGCACACTCCAGCGCCGCGGACCCTCTGTCCTCCCTGGCACACACACAACACGTTGGGGGAACGGGAGGGGGAGGAGGAGCAAAAAAAAAAAAAACACACCCAAAAAAACAAAATAAAGAAAGAAATAAACACCTGCGTATCAGAGTCAAAAAGCGACGGACTGCTGCAACCGAAGGAGCCGAGTTCAGAAACTCCAACAAACATGTAAATCTCTCATATATATATATGCTTCAAAATATTACCAGCTTATTAACGTGGTGATTTGTGAAGCATGGAATTCATTTCCTCAGTTGCCCGTCTGGGCCGTTTCTGTTGAGATAAAAAAAAAAAAGCTCCATCCACCTTTCATATGTATCAAATATTAATTGACACCATATCTTCCCGTTCAGCGGCCGCCACATTTCCTTAAGACACAAGACAAGTGAAATTTTCATGAGGAACAAGAAATCGCAACCGTGGACTTATCAAACAGTTTGCTGTCTCGCCCCGGAGGCAGGTGTGCAGTTTTTTTTTTTTTGTTTGTGTTTGTCTTTTATCTGTCTGTGTGAATGTCACAGAACGTGTGTGTGTGTGTGTGTGTGTGTGTGTGTGTGTGTGTGTGTGTGTGTGTGTGTGTGTGTGTGTGTGTGCGTGCGTGTGTGTAACACTGACACAGCCGTGTAGCTCGCTGGGCTCCAGGGTAGGATTAGTGGCGAGCGCTGCCTTGGCCCACAAACATTCCATATTAAAAATGAAAAGGCAACCTTCATTACTATCAGTGGCACATAACCTCCCGTCTCCCTCCTCCTCCTCCTCCTCCTCCTCTTCTTCTTCCTCCTCCTCCTCCTCCTCCTCCTCTGCTACTATTATACTCCAGCCCCAAACAGCCCGGGCAAAGGAAAAAAAAATGATATATAAAAAAAAAATAAATGAAATAAAATACGAGCCGCTGACAAGCTATTCCATTATTCCTGATGCCTCAGTGTCAACAACATGAATCCGACAGGGCAAAGTAGAGGGAGAGAGAGAGAAAGGGGGAAGAGCGGGCGAGCGACTACAATGGCTGAATGACAAGATAGGGAGGGAGGCGGGCTGGGGACGGAGGCGCTGGAGCTCCTGTTGGTGACGGTGTCAGGGCGGAGATCACAGAGCAGCAGACGAGGCTGCGGGATTCGATTCAAGATGCAGGATGAACCACGATACGGTAAATTAGAAAATTGTCACAGGTCTCCGACAAAAAAGAACAATTTTGCAGCTCCTGATCTGATCAGAAGCTCCTCCCCTTTTCTCAGACACGGTGGGCAGTAAGTTAAGATCTTTGTCTGATGCCTGCCAGTGAACCCATTGTTTTACCTTGTCTGCGTCCCCCCGTGGTTCTGAGAAGCCCTTTGTGATGTCACAATGGGAGGAGGGCGTCAATAGTCAGGTGTTTGGTCCTCACTCTGAAACCGAAACTGAAACGTCAGCCTAAAGCGCAACATTGTCGTGGAAGGCTGTAAACAAAGGGCTAAGTATGTTTTTTTAGTTTTTTTAATTATCCAAGTTTTATTGGATAATTAATTTTGCAGGTCTGCTTCATGGAGTCCAGCGTTAAAAAAAAGACACCCACCAACTGTAAAATGTGGGGCTTTAAATACGTTTTCAATGAGGTCCAAGTTCAGGAAATAAAACAAACTTCTCCTGGAGATGCAACAGTCCGACTACTCAACCTTGACGTCCGTCTGTTGGCCTGAATTTCACAGATTAGCAGCAATCAAAGAGCTCAAGGGTGCAGCGGCGGCCATTAAAAGTGTCCGCTCAGAGTCCTAAAAGAAAAAAAAAAAAACCCACACAACCACGAGTGAGAAAGGCTTTAAGTGGCGGCTTTGTCTCTCCCTCTGGGGCACTGACGCTTCGATGGAAACTTAACTGGCCTCGACGCCGCCACATAAACCCTGCGCGAGTCGGCGCGAGGAAGAAGAAGAAGAAGAAGAAGAAGAAGAAGAAGAAGAAGGAGGAGGAGGAGGAGGAAAAAAAAAAGAGCTCGGGCGTCACTCCGATCTCACTTTCATGGCTTCAAAGCGGCGTCACACAGTGTCAGATTTGAGGAGGTGTTGAATCTCCTACTCTTTAAAACTTGTAATCCGCTCAAGGAGCCTACAGCTATGGGTGAAAAAAAAAAAAAGCGTCCACACACACACACACACACACACACACACACACACACACACACACACACACACACACACACACACACACACACACACACACACACACACACGGAGCAGATTCACTTTAAATGACAACGTGTCTGTTGTCGCTCAGCCGTGCAGGACAAAGACTCGCACACACATCCAGCTCCTCCTTCAATAATACTGCAGTACCTGAGGATGAAGGCTGGATCACGCTTAGGTGACCTGGCCCATTCTGCTCCTCTGATTGGCTGCGGGCCCAAAAACAATCAAAAACAATCACCTGCTAGCTCGGCTACTTTTTTTCAATTGCGATTCTCGTTCAAACGACAGCACGTCGGCCTTACACACCAGATTTGAAATGTTGCGTGTGTCAGAGCGCAGGGATGGGTGGCGGCGGAGGTGGGGGAGGGGAGCAAAGTCCAATCAAAAGTTCAATTATGTAAATGGAGATGTAGAGTGGATGGAACAATGGGAGGCTGGAGGAGCAGAGGAGCCTAGCGTGAAAAATAATACACATTAACATACAAAGGCAACCACGGCATTACTGCTGTAATCACATCAAGGAGGGAGAGAGCCGTGAGAGGAAGTGCGTCTCCGCGCGCATGTGTGTGTGTATGTGTGTGTGTGTGTGTGTGAGACGCCGCGCGCAGGTCAAGCTTTGATTGGTGCGTATGCAAACAGGTGGAAAGGCAGCGATATCTGGTGCTCGGCGCTCGCTGTGTGAGCTGCTGCTGCTGACACGCAGCCAGACGAGGCTCTTGCTCCCCGTTTCCCTTTAAAAGAGAACACAAACACGACACAACACAAACACAAATCTTTCATGCCGTGCCGTGTTTGCAATATCACAAAGTGGGGGGTGGATATGTAAATACGTTTCAGACGTAGCGACGGCAAAAAACGGGGAGGAAGGGACTCGCTCGCGATTTGCGAACAAGCGAGATACGCTTTTTCCACCCATCGAGCGCTGAAAACCTGCGGGGCCGAGACAGAAGAAGAAGGGGCCTCTCGGCTGTTGGCGAGCGAGATGTGAAATGCAAAAATCTGGCGGGGAGGAGGACGGGAAAAAAAAGAGAGAGAGGGAGAGAGAGAGAGAAAAAAGCAGTCAGTTTCCGTTTCCAGGACCGTTTTTTTGGATTCCAGGGCCTATTCTGCTCCAAAGGCATAACCATGCAAAGCAGGGATGGAATAAAAAAAATGAAGAGAAAAAAAGAGCGGGAGAGGCTTTGAAATTTAAATAAAAAGCATTCAGCGGAAAAAAAAAGGGTCATGGTGAAATAACATCGTTGGGAGGAGGAGGCGGCAGACGAGCCAGCGGCTCTGCCAGCGAGCTGCGTGCCCACCATCGCCCTCGCTCGCCCGCCCGCCTGCTCCCTCGCCCAGAGCAGGGGCACAATGACAGGGAAGCGCTGCTGTCTGTGAGCTTGTCGTAGCGGCAGCCCAAAGGTCCTTAAACACCGGGCAATAGGCGAAATGACGCAAATAAACGACGCAAAACTGCACATTTTTCACCAGTGAATTTTTCCTGCGCACACTTTGCATGAGGCGAATAGGCATATAAAATTCGCTAGATAAAAATACGAAGGAGAAACAATGGAGTCGACTACATTCTCAGGTGATGATGTCCTGGTGATGGTTGAAATAAGAAAAAAAAAAAAAAAAAAAAAAAAAAAAAAAAAAAAGAATAGAAGTCTTTAGGTGAGTTCACCGCAACGATCCAGGAGCTCAAATTTCACCCAGCGAAATTTTGCCAGAATGTCGGTCGGACAATTTCAAGGACGGCTCCGTCAACTGGCTCCACAGTGCTGCTGGCGGATGTGAAAACTAAAAGAGCATAAAAAGTCCAGCAGGAGTTAAAAATAATAATAATGATAATAATTATGATGTTCAACATGCAAAGGAACGTCAGGCCTTTGAAAACAGCCGATTTCAAAGAAGCCATGAAAGGCTGCGGCACGTTCTGCCACCTCCGGTAAATAAATAAGCTTAAGGAGGGGGTGTGAAGTAGTGGAGTGGGTGAGGGGGGGGGACGACGCTCTTATAAATCTGTAATGTATTAATCTCCTTTAACTGGCATGTTCAACAAACAAATTAGCGGCGCAATGGAATCAGAGATGGTCCTCGGCGATAAGGCCGTCGTTTATCAATGGATCTGAGCCCGGCCCGGAAAACTCATTACGGAGGCCACTTTAGGAATTACCTGTGTGTGTGTGTGTGTGTGTGTGTGTGTGTGTGTGTGTGTGTGTGTGTGTGTGTTACTGCTACTTGACACAGCAGTTGTGCAGCCTCCCCTCCTCAGAGCGCCATTGTCCGGTGCAGCGTGGACTCGGGAGTGATGGGGGGGGCGATAGCGCAGCCAATTAAAATGAACATAATTACAGATTCGCCCCTCTGACACCTGATCGGAATATGCGCACGCGAGTCGTTGCGCGCGCACGCACAAAACAGCGGCAGGAGGCCTCGACGAGTGAAGACGAGAGAAGAAGAAACACTAAAATCGTGTGGAAGCAGTTCGGGGGGAATCATTGTGGCAACGCTGGGCTGGTCACGTGGTCATCAAGCAACTTCTTCACGTCTACTTGGCGCCGAGAAACAAATGACACGGTTATCGAGCCTCCTTTAGAAACAAAGAGTCGCACCCGGAGTCCGAGAAAACAGCAGCTGCGTTTCCATGAGCCCTAGAACTGTGCAAAACCGAAACACGGAACATTTTATTTACAAGTAATCAAAGAGAAAAATGTAACAACCATCTTGGCAGCAAACAAACGTAAACAAAATTCGGAATTACGGCTGATGCGTTTCACACCATTCAATGGAAACGGCTGCAAATCGCAATCGTACTTTGTCGAAGTTTCAGAAATATCGCTTTTGTTTTGCGATAAACTGTCATGGAAACGCAGCAAGTGACGACTGGCCTAGCGGTAGCAAAATCACTCTGCGTGTTCGAGCTCCTTCAAACGCTAGAAATGCCGTTCAGCCTTTCTTCGAGCACCCCGACCGAGTGGGCGCAGCACACCTGCCTACCGTGCTGGTGCAGAGTGGAGGGGGTGAGGGTGGGGGTGGGGGATGGAGGGTTTTCTGTAGAGGCAATTAAAGCCTTATCACTTCGACGCTCGCTCTCCTTCGCTCAAACACAGACATGACTGCACAGCAGCCCACACACACACACACACACACACACACACACACACACACATACACACACACTTAAACACAAACGCACCAATCTCCCCCACTAATTCATAAGGCACTTCTGAGGTCTTTCTTTTTAAATTGCGGAGGACGGTTGGTTTAATTCAATTAAAACGCAGCGGCGGTGGCGGCGGCCACTTCAGGACGGTGGCAGCGGCGCTGAGCTCAGGCTCAAGCTGAAGTCAGAGCCGCCTTCCAGGACAGAAGGAAGGAAGGAAGGAAGGAAGTAAGGAAGGAAGGAAGAAAAGAAGGAAGGAACGCCTGGGAGGTCCGGAGACCTTCTGGAGGTTGAAGGAGCTTCAAGTGCGTATGTGACTCTTTCTCTCTCTCACTCTCTTTAAAAAAAACCTCACCCCCCCCCCCCCCCCCCAACCTAGAAAAAACAAAAAAACAAAAATGGGACCCTTCTGGGTTTAAACCCAGACACACACACACACACACCTGGAAGAGTGGGATAGATTAAGACCAGATTAAGATAAAGTTACTCCTTCCCTCGGCCCCTATGACATTCAAACCCCCGGCCTGCACCAGCACTGGGATGAAGGACGCACCAGGAAAAGAAAAAAAAAAAAAAGGAAAAGTGGTCTTCTGGTTCCTCCGCTCGCTCACGCACACACATGCACAAACTCACGCACGCACAAAGGACTCTGTGGTCATCCTCATAAGCCCTATTAGCTGCTACAGAGCCTCTCATAGCAGACATCAATCACAGAGGGATTAGTCAACTCTCTCTCTCTTTCTCTCCCTCTCTTTCTCTCTCCAAATGAGCGGCGAGGGAAACTTCCCCTCAACTCAAAGGAAGGTTTCCCCTCTTTGGGAGATTACACAGCGATTCTGTTTTGTTCCATCTTCATCCTGTTTTTTTCTTTCCTTCTCTCCACCCCGTTTGACTTGCTTTTCATTTCTCTCTCTTTCTCTCTCCTGCCTTGGTGTTTTCCCCTCCCTCTCTCACTCTCACTCTCTCTCCCGCTTGCAGCTTGTGAGGTAATCCTTGGCAGATAAAACTAAGGAGGACTTACCAAAGGCAGATTACAAGCGGCGCTTAGCGGAAGGCCTCTTTTACACCAATCGGCGCGGGCGTTGGGGAGAGGCAGCTCGCCGCCGCCGCTTAACTCGTGAACCCAACGTGCAACCAGCAGAGGCAGAATTGGAGGGAAATGATACGTGCGCTAAAAGGAAGCGGATCGAAATGCGTCTGTATACTGCAAATGAATGCAAACAAAAACAACCCAATAAAACACGAGGTTTCACATTAGCAAAGGCAACCGGCCTGGAACCGTCATCACTAAACGTTTGGGTTTATTTTATACAAGTCAATACAATTTTCAGGTTTTTTTCCCAAAAACCCTTCAGGTTTAGCATTCTGCATGCTGCTCTGTACTCCAGTGTGGCCACAACTCAAAGACCACGCTGCTGCTTCAGAGCCAAAGTGGGCAAAAAAAACAACCAAAAAAACCTTCAGCTTTTCCCAAGTCGCACCTGAACCTTCCCGAGAACAACTTGAGAAAGTGGGTCGTCATTAGCTGAGTGTGGGACCCTCCTGCCCCACGTGATGACAGCGATGCCCTGCAGCGGCTGCAGACGACAGGAAGCCCACTGAGAAGAAAACTGGGACCCTCTCGCTCTCCCACCAGATCCAATGACAGGGTTGGATCCATCCGAGAACTGGGGAGGGGTCGCGCTGGGAAAATGCCAACGCTGAGAGGCAGCGCTGACTTCTCAGCCTTGTGCCTCTGTGGGATTATTCTCCTAATATTACACCGCTTACAGAAGGCCGGTGCGAGTTTTCGTTGACCTGGTCTGAGAAATGGAAGACGGAGGGGTCGCTCCTCGGCGACTTTCCCCCCCAAAAACCAAATTAAAAACAAAGGCAGCGGACTAAACTGGGCATTCTTGGACTTTCAACAGTTTGGAATTATTATTGGATCAAGAAAAAATATCTTCAATGGAAAAAAAACACGCATGGAAACAGGCACTGAGCAAAAATGCATTTTGTCGCAGGTGTTAAAATGCTGCTATCATTATTATTATTGTTACCATTCATCCATCCATTACGGATGTACTGATGTCGATACCAGATACTGGTATCGGTACGGATACTGGGGTTGAGTACTCTACTCGTACTCGTAAAATATGTGCAAATATGAATATTTTGTTAGATTTGTGCAGTGAAACACGTGACAATCACCCATGTTCTACAAGAGGCATGAGCAAACTACGGCCGGGGGGCGATATGTAGCCCGATAAAGCTTTTTAATTTGGCCGGCGGAACATGAAGAAATTATATTAATCATAAGTAAGCCATAAAAGCTGTATTTCATCCATGTTTCCAGTGTTTTAAGAGTCATTTCAATAGAGCAAAATGGGGCTTCAAAGCCACTGATTTTGTTGGAATTTTGCTTTTGACATTTAAGCAACATGTTTTCTACATATCCTAAGATACATTTTTTCCTCCTATGAGGTGGGTCACCAACACTCCATCCATCTGTGGCTGCGCTGGCCCCGGTCACATTTCAGAACCCATTGTGTGGTATCTGTATCGACTGTATTGTACCGAATGCAAGAACTCAAACTCGACTCGTTCTGTAAAAAAGCGTTTTTCTTGCATCCCTAATTTTTATTCCTGCATTTTCTTTTTTCTCTCAGTGAGAGCAAATGTGACACACAGCATAAAAACTTGTCCAAGTGGTCCAAAAAGAAGTATGAAAACATTCCGAGTCTCTATGAGGAAAGTGAGCCACCGCTGCTGTTACTTTCTTTAGGTTGAGACTCGGGGCTGGAGGGTATCTGAAAGTCATCGTCGTCCTGGATGGATGGAACGATAAGAAGACGAGAGACGGCGGAACAGGCGGAGATCAGAGGGCCGCAGACGACCGTCCTCGTCTCCTGGGCTCCCCCTCCGTCCTCCAATAGCGTCGCTCCAACCCGAGCGGCTGCTTTGCCTCGCCGGCCAGCGCGATGGTTGGGCCTCTCCTGCCGCGGACCCCGGCGAAAGCTAATTAAGAAATATCGCAGCCTTCTGCGAACTCAATTAAATCACGTTAATTTATTCTAATTTCAATTTGGACGGCGGTGTGAACCAAAGGAGGGGGATGCGAAACAAAAGTGTGGCAGAGGAAAGGAGAGCGCTGGCCTTTTTCCCTCCCCCCGGTACAGGAGCTGCTTCACAACCTGCGCAAGTCCATTTAATTTGTACCCTTTGATTAAAAAGAAGTCGTCATTGCGCGAGCCCTTCAAGCAGAGGGGAAGAAGGAAACAACGTCTCACTGTCTCACGGCTGGACGGGAAGATGCAGCGCACAGAGAACTGAGAACTCAGAAAGAAACTATGTTTTTATACAGTACCAGTCCAACGTTTTGGCACACCTTCTCATGCATTTTTTTTTTTTAATCTTTACAACTTTCTACACTGCAGGTAGATACTAAAGACATTGAATATATGAGCAAGATATATGTAATTATGCAACAAAGAAAAAACACGTTATTTAACTCGAAATATGCTTCCAATGAAAGGTGGCTATTCTGAAGAATTGAAATATAGAACGTGTTGAGTTAATTTACACTTTTATTGTCTGCTACATAATTAACGTAGTTTTGATGCCTTCAGTGAGAAACTGCAGTGTCAATAGTCATGAGAATGAAAGAAAAGACATTCAATTGATAGCGTGAGTCCAAACTTTTGACTGGTAGTGTACATGTACAGGAACAACACAGGATATGATATAAAAAATGAAATAAAAATCTGAATGTACAGAGTTCCTAAGACGTGGCCTCTATTCTGCAGGATCCACTTGAACTGGCTGATCCAATAAGTTCCACTTCCTTCATGCAGAAGATATCTCACTCCTTCTAAGATTCTTTAAGTAAATATTGCAATCAAACTTTGTCGCTCAAACTTTTGCCCCCCCGCCACAGACGTGTTGGGGGCGCGCGGGAGGGAGGGAAGGCTTTGACTTTTCTTCATATGAAAATAAAGCAAATGATTCATGAAGCGGAACCTTGATGAAAATCCAAAGATCAGAGCATCTAAGTGTAGAATGTTCCTGACGCCGGGATGGAGATAGAGATGAAACAAAAGGGGGAGCAGGGAGGGGATGAGTGGAATCAGCCCCGGGGAGAAGAGATGGACTGAAACAGGCCAGACGGAGCGGCGGCCCGCCCAACAGGAACTCCCTCTCTTCATTTACATTAATCCCGCCGACATTTCCATCTTTCCGGCTTCTTCACGGATGCTAAATTTGAACCCGACGCCTTTTTTTTCCCGAGGATCTATATGTCGCAGACGGGACGATGGACTTACGGACCTGAAGCAGCCCAGGCCGCTAATGAGAAGCTGGAGAAATATTCAAAATATTGACCGGTTGTGTGTTTGATTTTCTCTGTTCTCCAACAGCCGCCTTGTAACAAAAGACAACAGAGCTTTTGCTTCGGCTCCCGGGTCGCAGTGGTGATGCAGTTGCTGCACTTTGGAAGCTCGCGGTCGTTATTTACAGCTTCAGCGAAGCATGTTGAACTTTAAAGGCATTTAGATTAAAGTGGGTATTAAAGAAGAAGCAAGATATATTTGGAAAGTATCAATATTTGTGCAGTTTTTGTTCAATACGTTACATCTTTTTTTTTTTACTCCAGTTAGGCAAAAATTGAATCTCTTTTTCTGGATTTAAAATGCGTGGTGATGATACTGAGGTTTTAGTATTTCTGTCAGTCATTTCAACGTCATGTAAAGTTCTGACTTCATGTCTTTCCAGCTGATTATTAATTGAGAGACAAGCAAATCCAAACGGCAGCACCACTCACACCAGTGGCACACGTAGTGTTGTAGTCAAGACGGCACCAACCGAGACCAAGACGTCATCAAGACTGGACAGCATCGAGATCACGAGCCACGTCTTGCGCAAGGACGAAAGACCCGAGCCCTTTAACCTTATTCAATATTGACGAAATTAGGCAAGCAGGTCAGGGCCGGTGAAAAATGTTTTCTGATGGAAAGATTAAAGCTCTATGTGCTGCATTATAGCTATGGAGACCAAGACCAATCTCTAGTGCTACAACACTACAAACACGCTGCCATCTCGGTATATCCTCTTTATTCTGTGATTTTTTTTCTTGCTCCTCATTACTCTCGACATCATCCTCTGATCCCGCCTGTTCCGCATCCACACGCGTCTCTCCTCCGTCGTGTGCCGATCCCGCATGCTAATGTGAAGGGGCTAAGCCGCGGTTTCACGAACGGCAAACGGCGTGTTTTAACAGACGCACGTTAGCGCGGCTCTCCACGCTCTGACCGTGAAAAGCCTCGCGGAAAACACATGTCGGAGCTTAATGCAAATCCGCGCGCGTGCGGCGTAATACCTGTTTAAAGAGTGAAGTGGGCGCCGAGCATATGTCCTGCAGATGTGCCGATTTTTCACAAGCCGGCCCTGAAGTGGGCGGGTTTAACGCGATGACAAGGAGGATAAAATCAAATGTAAAGCAAAAGTCTGACGCTACAAAGTCAGAAATATACAATGTTCTATGCGATTGTCCTCTTTTATGCATTTTTTTTTTTTTTTTGCATATTTTTCTAATATGGCACAAATTCCTCGTTGGAGCAGTTGCAGCCTGCAGAAGCGACGCATTCCCGACACCTTTGCACCGGAGAGAAATGTGTAAAATGCAAATGCGATGCGAGGCGCGCTAATCTCTTTAGGTTTGCAAAGACGGGATCCCGCATTAACAAAACACACGGCAGACGTTTCAAACGCTCCAGGGGGAGGTTGTAAATGCAGAACTGAGCGCGGCGCCTTTTCAAAATATCAATTTCTATTCACCCTCCCAGATTAGACCTACCGGAGATGTCTCGCGCCCCGAGTTTATCTCACGCCAATTGCCCAACATGAGTCGGGGGCGCCGCCCAAATAAATAGAAATGGAAACTTGTTGTTTTGCGAGAGAGGCGGAGGTTAGCGCTGGTGGGGTTGGGGGGGATGGTTACGGCGCCCCACCGCACCCCCACCCAAACAGCTGAGCCCAGGGGCCGAGGTAGGAAGGGGAGGGGCGACACCAGCGAGAGGAGGGAGCACATCTGCAGCCGGCGCACGTTCACAGCGTGATGATGTGTCGGTTCCGTCTTGGCCTCTCATAGTGGGAATGTCTCCTCTTAATCCTCTCTGACTTCATACATTCAAAGGTCATCTCCCGGCCTACACATGGCCGCGGAGGCGTGCGTGCGTTTGTGTGTGTGCACGCGTGAGTGTGTGTGTGTCGTATTGCTCGGTGTGAAAAAGAAAGCCAAACCTATTCACAGCGGCTGTATATGTCAACACAGCCTGTAGGCCTGTCCTGGTTCACTATCTCTCCACTATTCCCTGGACTATCTCGCCCTTCCTCCTCCTCCTCCTCCTCCTCCTCCTCCTCCACCTCTTCCTCCCACTGTTTCCTCTCCTCCACCATCACGCCCTTTTCCTCCTTCACCGCCGTCCCCCCGCCCCCATTTTCAATCCTCACCCACAATTTAGACTTTTTGCATCCTCTCCTCCCCCTCCCCTTCGTTGCAGGCTCCAGAGGCGGCAGCAGCAGCAGCAGCAGCAGCAGCAGGGGCATCTCTGGGCAGAGCAGTGTGGACCCACCACAGCCCAGTGGCTTTGGGTAATTAAAGTGGTTTAGGTCCCCTCACCCTCACGGTCACAGGCAACTGCAGCTGGGTGATAAAGGCACTGTGCCATAATTACATGGACGGCCAACATCAGCGCCCAGCTACACTAAAACAGTCAGCAAGCCAGCTGCGCGGGGTGGGCTGGAGGGGAGGTGGGGTGGGACCTGTGTGTATGTGTGTGTGTGTGTGTGTGTGTGTGTGTGTTAAAGTGACTGTATGGAGTGTTTGCGCGTCTGTGTGCAGAGGGGGTCAACACCCCCTTGTGATCACTCTGCTGTAGTTAAGCCCCCTGTGTTTAAGCCCCACACAGGCTCATTGAGTCCCACCCCCACCCAGCGTGCCGAGCGCGCATGCACACACAAATGGGTATGCGCACGCACGCACGCGCGCGCGCGCGCACACACACACACACACACACTCCCTTAACCCCCGACCCATCCCGCAGCCAATCATTCCCCACCAGTGGTCTGACTCCTGCCACGAGTGTGTGTGACCATCAGCCATTTAATTAGAGCCAGGCGCCATTTAGCTAATTTAAATAAATAAATAAACATATGAAAACACCCCGATAAACAAATACCTATATTCAAATGAGCAGCTCGGGAATTTCGCGAGCATAAAGAATGGGGCCCGGAGATGGGACTGCGCAGGCGGAAAAAAGGCTAATGTAAGGACCACTGGACGTGCCGCACAAGCATGACCCCAAGAGCTTGTGCACGTACGTACGCGTGCACGCACGCACACCAACACACACAACACATGCATAAATTGCTTTTAAGTCAGCCACTATTAAATGGGACCAACTCCACAGAATGGGTCAGAGCCTCTGGGAAAGGTGAACTTTTTCTGAATGATGTGGATAGCAACACAAGTTGTGTTTAAGTGCATTTCCCGATATAGTAAATCTACAAACTCTGCCATATCATCATATGATGGGATTGATTGATAGACTTAGTATTAAAGGGGGGAATCATCCTAATCCACATGTAAGAAGTGGCAATGTATTACTATATATATATATATATATATATATATATATATATATATATATATATATATATATATATATATATATATATATATATATATATATATATATATATATATATATATATATATATATTTTTTTTTTTTTAAGTTCTTTAAGTTTCCTATGGGTGTGAATATGAGGAGAGAAGCTGTAATGCAGTTTCCATCAGTGACCAGCGCCCAGCGAACTGTCACCGGTCCCACAACAACAAATGTGATGGTTACCTTGGGGGAGGAGGAGGAGGCCAGCTCTCTCCCCATCACAGCTGCGACTGGACCAGGCCCAGCGGGCTGGGGCCCTCCCCCCACAGAGGAGACCGGGCCGGGCCTGCTCGCCGCTGAAGGACCGGCGGGGCCAGAGCCAGAGCTGGAGCTAGGGGGCGCCGGAGCCCTCCTCTTCTGGACGCCGACCACATCTGCGTCGGCTCCTCCGCCAGCCGAGGGCCTCGGGGGGCTCGAGGTCTTTGGCTCGTAGAACGGGTTGGACCTGCAGGAGAAGGGATGAGAGAGATGCTGTCAGGTCAAAATAATGTACATGCATATCAGGTCAAGAAAAACTTGCATAAATATTTCATTTGTATTTCTATACATATAGATACACTGCCAGTCAAACGTTTGGACACATACTTCTGATTTAATGGTCTTTCTTTCATTTTCATGACTATTTACACTGTAGATTGTCACTCAACTAACTATAAATGAACATATATGGAATATGTATTCAACCACCACTTTGAGCACCTCTCATCATTGTAGAATAAATCTGCTACTGAAATATTTATGCAAGTTTTTCTTTTCTTGTTGGCCGACTCTGTATACTGGGCCACCTGTTGACAAGTAGCAAAACAAAGACTCAAAAAAACATTTCTACAAAGACCTACATTTAAAAAAACAAACAAAAACAAAACATAAAGGAGGCAATTATTAGACATTATTTGATTTCATTTTCGCTAAATCTGCCGATATTTGAGAAGCAAAAGAGAAGTTTGGCTGTCCAAAACAAAGGGCAGCACACACGAGTGGTAACAGAAGACGCAGGTGCACCGAGGTCAGGTGGACGTGACCTCATATCCTGGCCGAGCAGGGCGGACCACTGACAGACACACACGGTCGAGACCCCGGACACACATTCCACAGTGCTATCAATATGCAGGCATGCTTGTGGCACTGAAAGCAAGGGGGCGCCGCCTCCCGCCACTCACTCAACGTTCAACAAGCAAAACTAAACAAACAAATGAATTGGACGACGGCGAGGAGCTTTAAGGAGGAAAAAAAAAAGCGAGTGGGCGAAAGGCGCTGATTGGCTGGGTGTCTGTCTGAAAGGTGGAGAGGGTGTGGGGGGGAGGGGGGGGGGCGCTGCTCGGTGACCGTCTCGCTGCTCTGCTGATACGGAGAGAGCAGCGAGAAGAAAAGTCTATAGAAGGGCTT
Organism: Nelusetta ayraudi; assembly: GCF_046127955.1. Lineage (NCBI taxonomy): Eukaryota > Metazoa > Chordata > Actinopteri > Tetraodontiformes > Monacanthidae > Nelusetta > Nelusetta ayraudi. The sequence continues at coordinate 781,663 of NW_027466180.1, read as the reverse complement.
CAGCCGAGCGGCGGGGCCTAAAAGACGTGTGAAAGGAGCGGAGTCAAAACACGGCGCTGCCCTCTTGAACCCTCCCATTCTGCCAAGAGCCGCTGCCGGATAGAGAGAGCGAGAGAAAAGAGGAGACAGTGCATTCAGCAAGGGCTGTGTCAAGACGGTGGGGGGAGAGACGAGTGCAACACGCCGTCGTCCAGAGTGACAGCGTCACTCAACAGCCTGAACCCGCAAAATTTTCCTTCATGACCGGAGTGACCCGCTGACTCACAACTCAGTGGTGTCGAGTGCTAATAGAGGCTCGCCAAAGAGGACTCTTTCAGTGGGACTATATTGATACATGCAGTCAGCCAAAATAATGTGGACACACATCAGGAAAGAAAAAACGTGCCTGAATATTTCAATACCAAATTTATTCTGACATCAGGAGATTAATACAAGTGACCTTTGGCCTCTACAATGACAAGAGGTTCTCAAAGTGGTGGCGGCCATTGCATCTTCCAGACATGATTGACGTGTGAACTACTGCATGGTTAACATTGGCCAAAGTGTCCAATGGGATTTCTGCACATGCACTACCCACTGGAAAAAAAGAGATGGGTTATTATTTGAATATGGAAAGGTCAACAGCCACTGAGGATGTGCAGGATGAGCTAAATTGTCTTATGTGTGTGTGTGTGTGTGTGTGTGTGTGTGTTTTGTTATTTGTCATAAATTACTTTGGGTTTGGTGCTCACCAATGGCCACAAAAAAAATTAAAAAAATGGCGGGACGTAAGAGGGCGCAGGCGAACTCTGCGCCCGGCAGGAAGTTCAAGAGGATGGCGAGGGGCGAGGTGAGGTGGAGGAGGAGGAGGGGGAGGAAACGGCAGCGGGGGAAGTAATGACGGAGGAGCGGGACAAGGTTCAAGAATGCGGAGAGAAACAACAGGGCCCCTGTTCCTGTTGAAAGAGCCGCCCGTCACTCTGCCCTGATGGGGGCGGGGCCTCTAGCACACCATGCACTGCCAAGTCGGGCGGCCAAGAGGTTTTTCCATTACCAGTTTTTATTGCGATATTTAGGTTTTGCGCAATTCTAGCGGTGATGGAAACGCAGCTACTGCTGCCGTTACTGCTGCCGCTGCTCTGTGCCGCTTGGACATGGGAACCATCTCTGTTAGCTGTTTAGCTTAGCGGCTGTACGAGGCCGCAAAATCCCTTCAGCAAACAACACAACAACGACTTTTCTCCCCGAACAAACAAATAAAAAAAAAATTATGTAAATGTGCTAGAAGGAGGGTGGGGTGGGAGGGGGGGGCTTCCGGGATTCCCAGATTTAAATGGGGGTAAATAGAATGTAGATGCAGAAAGAACAGTTATGAACAGGTTTTTTTTTTGTTTGTTTTTTTTTTTTTTAAAAAAAGGTCCCCGAGCGTCATGGTTTCAAAGGTCAGCACTGAATCGTCCTCCATTCCATCTACTTCAACTGTCCATATAGATGTAAACATTAGTTTTTTTCCTTTCTTACTCTATAAATATTTTATCTTATTTATTTATAAATATATTTTTTGTTCTGGATTTGATGCTGTAATTTTCCCTGATGTGGGATAAATAAAGGCATTCTATTCTATTCTATTCCACGTTAAACTGTTAATGATATAAAATGTCATACTCGTCCAGTTCCTCTTCCTCGTTGTGAGCCTTGTCGGCGTACAGGTACTTGCTCATGTCCACTGGCCGCACCCCCTTTCTCGGCCGGGCCTTGGGGGGCTCAGGGTCTGGATGGGGGTCCAGGTCCTGGTCCAGGTCCTGGTCCAGGTCCTGCTCCTGGTACTGGTCCTGGTCAGCCTCGTCGAAGGGGTTGCCGGGGGCCGGCTGGCCCTGGGGCTCGTCGTTGGGCTCGCTGAAGGGGTTGGAGGAGTGGTGATGGTGGGAGGAGTCGTTGAGCTGCCTTGGCACCGGCTGGGCAGGGGGCTCTGATGGGGGGAGAGGGGACAATTCTGCTTGTAGCCACAGAAATGACACTCACTAACATGAACTAGTGACTCACTGACGTACCCTCCTCATCGGGATCACCAAACGGATTGAGGTTGTTGGCGTGGACGTCGTGGTCGTGGTTGTCGAGCTCCTCGAACGGATTGGTGCAGGCGGCTGGAGCTGCTTCCTGGTCCTCGTCCTCCAGAAAATTCAACTTGTTGATCAGCTCTGCAGCCCGCAGGGTCCGTAAAGAAAACACAAAGAGTTATGCGAGAGAATAAAACACCAAAAAATTGTTTCCCGGGGACATCCACCACACAGAAATGCTGACGTATGCACTATGGGAGTGAACCAAAAGGTCGTCAAAGAGGCTGGGTGGAGCTCTGAGCTGCTGCTGCTGCTGCTCCACTACACCTCACGGAGAGCAGAGCATTCTGGGAAAATGCTTTTGTCTGCAGTGGAATACGGGCTAGAAAGATCAAGAACCAGCCGCTCTACCATCATCATCCTCACTCGAGTTCAATTACACGTTGCTGCTGCTGCTACTGCAGCTTTTACTGCTGCTGCTGCTGCTGCAGCTGTTGCTGCTGCTTGCTTGAAGACTCCTGAGCGCGTAAAAGGTAAGATATCAGGAAACGTCGCAAAAACTGCACAAAAGTGCAAAGTATCTGGAATACCAATTAATATCAAATAAGAAATATTAATAAGAAAAATATATAATTTTGATATTATTTTGACGGCTTGGTTCACTACCAACTGCAACTGTTTAAGTGAAGGGGAAAAGCCACAGGGTAAAAACAACAACAATTAAAAAACAAAACAAAAACAAGGAATGGCAACCAAAAAGGGCGTAACACCAACACATTATTTACGACACCATGTACAGCACATCACCACGAGGGGCTGAGATAAATTGGACCAAAAGCATGTTCACAATGCGAACGTTAACAAGGACGGCGGGCGAGGAAAAAAAAAAAAGAAGGCGGGGGGTGGGGGGAGGTAGCCAGGGAAGGACGGATTAAGAAAAATAAATGTATGGAAAAGAAAATTGTGACCATGAATGGTTGCGGAGAGGAGACAATGTTCACGAGCTGATAGGAGTCAGGAACATGGGGGGGGGGAGGGTGGTAGAGGTGAAAAAAGACCTTGGGAGGAAGCGGCAGGCTTAGCGGCTGCTTTGCGCGCTCGCTTAAGGACGCCAGCAACACCACCGCCACCACCACCTTCATCACCATCATCATCATCATCATCATCATCATCATCCGTGTGTAAGCAGCTGAGGGCATTCAACTGGTTTACTATCTCTGTAAACAACAGAGCCATACGGGGAGGGAGGGGGGAGAAAGAGCAGTGAGCAAGGCCACCCGTTGACAACACACACACACACACACACACACACACACACACACACACACACACACACACACACACACACACACACACACACACACACACACACACTTTGCATTCACACAGACACGCACAAGTGAACAAAATACAAACACGCTTATTCACAGAAATCAAAACATCTCAATACACATTTAAAAAAAAAGGCATAATTTTTCAAAATGTGCAAAACACAAATTCTTCTTTCACGCTATTTTTGAATAGCATCCGCAAAGTAACGGAGGGATGCGCGCGTGCGTCTTGCAGGCTTGCGCACGGCAGGCTGGCCAAGTATTTGCACGGCTGATAAGTGGGAAGTTCTGGCAGCGCGGCCGAGGCTGTGATTCGCAGCAGACACGCTGCACAAGCATGGCTGTAGGCGCCCGATGCATATACATATAAATGGGACAAAGGGAGCGGGGAAGGGGGGAGGAGAGGGAGGAGGAAGAAGAGGAGGAGGAGGGAGAGAAAGCATGAAGCTTAACACGCAGAGATTGCACTTTGAAAAAGTTGGATTAAGCAAAGCAGGAAGCGACGGGGGTCCATACATTAGACCTCCGGATGCTTCCGCTACACGACACGCGTGTCGGGGCGGCGGGCTGGTCTCGGCCCACCAACATGTGAGGAGGGGGAGGAGTAGGAGGAAGAGGAGGAGGAGGAGGGGCAGGGAGCAGCGAAGGAGGGGCAAAAAGTGTTGCTGAAGAATCACAGATTTGTGTTTTTCCCTTTTTTTTTTTTAATACACAGAATCAGGGAAACACGTCCACAGATTAATCATCATCATCATCATCATCATCATCTTCATCATGCATTAATTATGACGTAGTGATGAGAGAGAAATGAGAATATGTGAATGTGATTGTATGTGTATGCATATGTGTATGTGTATTTACACGTGTATATGGATGTGTGTATGTACATGTACAGTATATGTATAGATGGTATATGAATATATAGGTAGATGCCTAGGTATATAGGTAGGTGCATTTATGTATGTGTGCATGGTTTTATGAGATTATATGAACATATGTGTATATATATAACTATGTGTGTGTGTGTGTGTGCATATGGCAGAGGTGAAGGTTATGCGCGCCGGGTCATCGGGAACGCAAACAATCTGAGACTTGACGTTTGGAAACACAACATTCTGGCACTGGAAACGTTGTTTCCCGTCGGCGTGTCTCACCCGTGATTTTGGCAGCCTTCTCCTCCTGGTTGACCTTGTTCTCCTCGTCCTCCTCGTTCTCCTCCTCAAAGTCGTCCAGGTTGCCGATGTCGGCCTGCTTCATGCTCATCAGGCTGGCCAGACTTTGCATGTCCTCGTCGCTTGGGCGGGAAAGAGAGAGACGCGGTTTGTTTTTTTCCCACACAAACGTAACACAACAACGCAATCGCGTGGCGACAAGGCCGGAGCGACACGGTGCAGCAACCGCTTGATGGGGACAAATTGGAGAGGGAGCTCGATCACACAAGGAGAAATAAAAGCTCCTGCAACTGTTTCTTGTGTAGCCACTGCTTTCCAACCCCACCACCACTCTATTAACACATGCATCTCATTTCTTAAGTATTCCTCCTATTTCATGTGGTCTGGCTGGTGGACACCCCCTCCTCCACCCGCACCCACTCTCAGCCACTAGATACCACCACTCCATTAGAATCAGTGGAGGCCGGCCGCTCTGTTCTTTGTGTTTGGTGTTTCCCAGCCCGGGAGACTCATTTGAACTGCCGTGATTGAGTTTGTTTGTGCGGGTTGACATCGTTCCCCGAGGGGTTAACAAGGGTCACGAGGCATCGACCCCACACCCGTGCCGACAACAAAGGCCTTGTTGCTGCCGCGGCAGCTCCAGTGTGCGTTGTTGTGCGTCTGCCTTTGAAACCAACGGCGCTGGCCGCTGCTCGTCTAATGAGAAGGAATAACAAATGTCAGGGGGGGTTGGACTTACGTGGCCTTCCCCTCGCGCAGGAAGATGCAGGAGAGGGAGAACTGCAGCGTGGCCGACACCACCTTCTTGGACAGCGGCTTGAACTTGAGCTTGACGTCCGTCTGCGTAGGCATGGGGCTGGCGTACTGCTTCATGTTGATGCTGCTGGTGGCCAAGGCCTTCCGCCGGCCCGAGGGAGACTCCTGCGTCAGCGGCAGGGGGAAAGGAAGACGAGCGGAGGGTTGAGGGCGTTGTCACAAGAAGCAAGGCGAGCAAACAGAAAAAATATATTCAATAAAATCACTTTTCCATTTTTGAAGAAGAAGAAGAATCCAAAACCACAAAGCATTTTTCTGTCTTTTCGGTAGGCTGTAAACACGGGGCTAAAAATGCTGTTTTCGATGGTGAGCTGTAGAGCATTTTTTTTTTTTTGGGACTGCCGCTCCACTGAATGGAGAATCAATCCTTTGGCTGAGCGTCACTGTCGATTTCTCCTCGCCATCCCTAATGACAGAATCAGAGCAACAATACAGATATTGTACATTGCACCAGTCATTTGGTTTCTTCAGATAAGACACAAATCTGTGTGTCAATCCTCCTCCACACACACACACACACACACACACACACACACACACACACACACACACACACACACACACACACACACACACACACACAAGCGCACACACGCACACACGCACACACACAGAGGGTTCTGCCGTAGAATCACTCACTCCTGGTATTCCCTGATCACAGGCTCAGTTTTCCTCGACTTTATTCCAGAGATCTGCTCTCGGCCAGGGAGCAGCGGATAAAATTGGAGTTTGGGAATATGCCACAAACCGTGTGATAAGCGCGGCGATGGCAGAACGCGAGCACACACAAACACACACACACACACACACACACACACACACACACACACACACACAGGCAGGCGCCTCCACCAGAGGCCAGTGTGTGACAGATGAGAGCAGAGGGGCAGCAGGCGCGTGGCTGACGGCTCCGTACCGAACAGGGACCAGTCGGGGACACTCGCAGCCTTTTGTCTGCAGCCTCCCTCCAACACACGCTTGGGATGGGTTTGTTTTCTCTTCCTGCCCAGTCAGTGGCTGGCGGCGGGAGCAGCACGCTGTCAGCCAACAGCCGCCTGATTCACCTCCTCGCTGAGATGATACTAACTGCGTTTCCATTCCCCCCCTAGAATTGCGCAAAACCTAAATATTGCAATAAAAATCTGGTCATGAAAACACCTAAACTTTGAAGAAAAAAAAAACCCTCTGGAATATCTCTAAAAGGTTTTGACGCTCTCATGAGGTTGGTTTTCAGACGTATCCCTGTAGAGGTATATCGCAAAAGTGTCATGGAAACACTTTTTTCACATTTACATGTCAGCGAACGTGATGTACGGGGTCACGTGACCACTTCACTTCAAGTGAAAATGGCACCTTGGTAGAGAGGGTCGCGAATTGATGATCGAAGGGTTGGCGGTTCAAATGTTTGAAGTGTCCTTGGGCAAGACACTGAACCCTAAACGGCTCCCAAATGGAGCTGGCAGCGCCTTGCATGGCAGCAGCCACCCATTGGTGTATGAGTGCGTGAGTGAATGGGTGAATGAGAGGCCATTGTGAAGCGCTTTGGGATACCGTGAAGGTGCTTGAAGGCGCTGTATAAGCGCAGTCCATTTACTATTTACCATTTTCTGTTGTGCAGTCGCCTCTGTTTGCCACACAGATCCTGGGAGCGGAAAAAAAAAAATGTACGAAATGTTGACCGATTTCATGACTCATTTGCATGACAGAGGGACTGATGTAATAATTGCGTGCCGTGTCTGGATTGGACGGTGTCCCTCCACTGGTGCACGCGCCGCTCTTGTTGGGCAGTGGGGGGGGGGGGGGGGGTAGGCTGGCTCGAAATCCCATTTCACTTTCTCTCTCTTTCTCGTCGTCGGGGCTTTATTTGGTTGCAGGGATGAAGTGAGAGCGGCACAGCAAACACACCACGCCGCTTTCTCATAGCGCAGACACATGGCGCGGGCTTGTCTCGGCGGTGGATCGAGCCCTCGGGATGCACATCCTCTCGTGCGCACAATGCCCAACAAAGCGGAGCAGCCGGCTCTCTTTCTACACAAGGCCCGGCTTCCAGAGCACATATACATATACACGTAGGCCGCGGCGTGTGCAGGAGATAAAGCGATAGACGCTCTTTACTACAACTGCCTGTTTCCTGATGTCTTTACACCCCCGAAAAACGGTGTGTGCACGCACACACGCACAAGCAGGCAACATCTCACAGGCTTTGGCTCCGTGGGGAAAACTCAATCTCAGTCTTATCGCTGAGGACTGAGGGTATTCACACACACACACACACACACACACACACACACACACACACACACACACACACACACACACACACAGAGTCAATATCAGCATCAGGTAATATGCAGGGATGCTATGTGAGCTTTAAACTGGGTCAGTCAGAAAACACATAAGGTAATAATGAGGTATGTAAAAAAAAAAAAAAAAAAAAAAGACCCTAACTACCTATTGAAAGCACAAAAAGCATTCTGTCCAATCAAAAAAAAAAATAACAGTAATAATTTTATATTTTGGGTTGACAATTTTTATATACTAGCAGATGAAATTTTTATTTAATTTAAGGTATCTCTTCTTTTTTTCTTCCCTTAATTGACTAATTCTGGTTTAATTTGTCAATGTTGTGCACGTAAACACACACACACACACACACACACACACACACACACACACACACACTCACACACACACACACACACACACACACACACACACACACTGTCTGAGCGGACACACCTGACCGACACTGATCATTTTTACATGTTTACGGATGAAATTTTGATTTAATTCAAGGTATCTCTTCTTTTTTCCCTTCCTTAATCGGCATCAAAAACGAATGCTGGCACTCAGGAACAAAACGAGATCAATACAGAAATCTGTTTTTTTTTTTCTTAACCCAAAACACACACAGAAAGAAACTCAGTCTGGTCAGATAAAAATGATTGGAATTGTTTTCTCAACTCTCCCACTTTGAAACATTTTCAGACCTGTCTTTCCATCTCTCCGTTTCCAGCAAATAACCCACCCAACCCACAGTGCACACACACATCTCATGGAGGCCTCAAATCGCTCCCATCTTGCTCCATCTCGCTCTCCCCCGTCGCTCTCTTATCTCCTTGGCCGACGCCAATGATTAAATAAAAGAGCAACAGAAGAAGAAACTGGGTGACTGACTGACGAGCGAGGCCACTTGACATTTGGCGCTGACATTTGAGCTTTGTCTCTTTAAAAAAAACGAAAAAACCAACACACCGACAAAATCATCAGCCCCGCCGCCAACATCCGCAACTTGTTCAAAGAGCAGCTCCGTCAAGAGGTGGAGGAGGAGGAGGATGCAGGAAGAGGAAGGAGGAGAAGAAAAAAACTCACTTTCTCTCTTCCTCCTCTTATCTCAATGCAGATTACAACCTCGCCATTATACTAAGCTAATAGCGCATGTAGATGCCTTATGAATGAATTTGCCAAATGCTTCAAACATTTAAGAAGAGGGGATTTAGCGAATGAAGAGGATGAGGTGTGTGTGTGTGTGTGTGTGTGTGTGTGTGTGTGTGTGGGGGGGGGGGGGTACTTGAGGTTATGCAAATATTCCGGCGCACAAGCGAAATAACAGCTTCGACAGACGCGAGTACAACAAACAATGGAAATCAGCGACCCCCCCCCCTACACCACCACGATGCGGCTTGTCAATCAATGCGCGTGTCTCTGAGGGAGAATGAGAGACAAGGTAAGAGGGTGAATTAGGGATTAGGGAGACTGGGATAAGGTGGCAATGTGCAAAAATGAAAGGGAAGGACAATGCGCAAGTTTAATTTACGACAAAAGCGGATATCAATATGCCTCCACTTTGTAACCCGGAGAATGACTAACCGCTGCGTGCGTGCGTGCACAGAGGGCAAGAAAGGAAGCGATTGAATGCGGCGTGAGGGGAAAAAAAGCGGCGATGGCTGTATGCTGCCCCCTAGTTGTATTCCAGCAAAACTGCAGCGCGTCATAAAATGCCAACGGTGAATTTTTTTTTTTTTTTGACTCGCAGGTCCGCGCTGTTAAACGCAAATCGGACGTGCAAACAAACAAACAAACTTAAAGGTGCAAATTGAATGTGCGTAACAGTAAAACTGCAGCAGGAATGGTCGGCGTTCACTCCTTCCAAAGTGCCTAATTGCCGGCCCGGCACGCCCCTCTCCTCTCCTCTCCTCTCTGCCGGTGCCAGCTGCTGCTGGATCGATCCACAGATGCTCCCCTGGTGGGGGGGCAGGGGTCAGGGCAGGAGGGGTGCCTGGGGGTCCTGCTGAATCCTCTGTGCCCCAAAATGCCAACGGGACAGGCCGTAAGGAAGCGGGCGTAAAGATCTTTTTGTCACCGAGAGAGAGATGGATTAATTAGTCTGAGTGCTAAAAAAAAAAAAAAAAAACAAAAAGAAAGAGAGAAAAAAAAAAACTGGCTTCTTTTGTACGGACCTGTTTTTGAGTTGCCCACGACAAACACTCGCACACACAAATTAACTAATGGCTCTTTTTTTTTTTTTTTTTTTTTTTAAACACAAGGTCAGTGTCTCATATTGATCCGAACATGAGGATTTTAATAATCTGAAACCCTGCAACACCTTCAAACCTTCCACACTTCCTGAAAAACCTAAAAAGAAAAGTACCAGTGAAGCCCAATTCTTGATAACTTCTCCTGAACGTGAGCTGGAGACTGGGCGAGTGCGGTAATGCTTGATGAAGATGATTAGTGAGAAAAACACAACAGCTCTTTTGTGACGTGAGCTGCAACGGGAAAAAACGATGAACTGGGTGATTCCACCTCAAGCAGATGATTATCGGAGTAAATCCTGCTGCCACAAAACAAGAGGATCCAGTTCAGGTGCGACAGGAGGACAAGGGGAAGACAAGCCGAGGTCATCCAAGGATAAACCGGTGCACACTTGGTAAAGTGACTGACATCACACTGAGCCCCTGTAACCTCGTTCTAGCAGTCGGTTAAAAATGATGATTCTACTTACATTCTACGGCCAGCTCACTGACCAGTGAAAATGGCGCGTTATGTTTGGATGGAGGAGGGGATGGAATATTTTTTTTTTTACGAGTAATCAAAGAGAAAAATATAGCAACCATTCTTGACAGCAAGCAACTGAAACAGCTGCACCAAAACAGAAAATGTTTCGTAGCTCCATCCTCCTCAAAGTGGCGTCTCGCTGGAAGAGATTTGACGAGAATTACGGCTCATGCGCTTCAATTTAATCGCAATTGTACTTAGTCTAAAGTTTAGAAATATCGCTTTTATTTTGAGCAAAACTGTCATGGAAACGCAGCTTGTGTGGACGGTGCAATCAGCGGGTTCGGGCTCAGTTCAGCCAGCAGAAGAACCCGAGGTGGCTCCCATTAGCCCTTCACGTCGCAGCAGCACCCAAAACCAGGCGTCTCTATCTGAATTCAGCAGTCAGCACATCGGCGGTGGCGGTGGTGGTGGTGGTGGGTGGGTGGGTGCAGTGGGGGAGGGGATGGTTTAGGGAGTGGGGGGTGGGGGGGGCAGCCATGCTATTCCTCTTGCCTCAAGGTCACAGTTATTGGAAATGGAGACATCCAATGTGCTCACATCTCTCTTTGAATCCGCGCACAATGGCGCCGTTCCTCTGTGTCAATTTGGTTTTCCCCCTGATAACTGATAAGGACGGCGGCGGCGGCGGCGCTGCCTTTTTACATAGCACCTATGAATACTGCACTATGGGCGTTACACACACACACACACACACACACACACACACACACACACACACACACACACACACACACACACACACGCAAAGATTAAGACCAATTTATTCATCTGCTACTATTATACGCAAGGATTTATTTTCCTCCCTCTAAGCGATGTGTCTGTGTGTATTTTCTAAAGGCAACAATGGACATAAAAAGCGTGTGAGCGCTATCTCCGCCCTTCGATGAATTGCAATAACAATGGGCCTAATAATGGGATGAACTGTGAGCATCATGGAACTATGACAACAGATATATATATATATATATATATATATATATACATATATATACATATATATATATGTATATATATATACACACACAGACACACTGCAGGAGGTGATCTGAAGCCAAACTTTTCGTGTCAAACTTCAACAAACTGTTATAAATAAAATGTGCCCGTTTCCAAAGGGGTGTTTTCATTGTTCTCTCCAGCTGTAACACGGCCAGAGAGGCAATATGTCAGATTGCAGTTCACACTGTTCACCTCGACGTTCTATGTCGGCGTGATCAAAGTAAGCGCGCCACGAGTTGTGCGCATGCCAACGCGATGTTGCGCTGCTCTCCTCCTCCCGCCGCGCTATTGGCAATCACAAAGCGCTTTCGTTTTTTTTTTTTTTGTTTTCTGCCGCCACTGCGGAAGGTCGACATCGGCACGTCTATGTCAGCATTTCTCAACTGGCGGGTCGCGACCTATAAGTGGGTCAAGGAGCTGTTTTGATTGGGTTGCGGCATCGTGGGCAGTTTCCCATTTTTTTAAAAAGGATTTTAAAATATAAATATTTAGCGAGAAAATGTTGCCCATTTAGTTTGCAGGGCAAACAATTCAATTCAACAATTTAAATTTATCGTTTGAGCTGCTGCCATCAGGCAATAAGGTACATCTATTCTACTTCACTCTAGAAAGTGGGCTAGCGGTTTTATTTTTGTGGAATAAATTTGTGTCACCACTTCATGATAAGGAAAAACGTGGCTCCTGAGACTCCACTGGTCTATATATAATTATCGTATGCACTATTTGATGTACGGCCTCTGCGACTGTGAGGTTTGGCCGACCTCCTGCGTCTCAACGCACGGCGAGGCCGACAAAGGACAAGAGGCAGAGAAGAGCCATCAGCCACAACAAGGGAGGGATTAGCCCCGTTGTGTTTTTTTAAGTAAGGAGGGCAGATTACTGCACACTGAGCGCCATAGTTTTGGCTGAATATACTTCTGAACGGCGCGGCGGCAGCAGCAGACAGTCCCCTTTTTGTGTTCATCACTCATGGAACTGGATAGGGGACAGACGACGGTGCCAAGTGCCAGAAACAAACTGGATCACCGCAGGGCCGCGTCGGGGACAAAAGGCGGGCGGATTTAGCCGCGACGAACAAAAGAACAACAACAAACAAACTGGAGATCAAAATTTCACAACTGGGTACAAAGTTGACAATGATCTGGTTGGTGGTGGTGACCTCAAAACGCTCAGCTATGTTCTTTGGAATAGCAGTCAACTAAAGCGAGTGATGAAAAAATAAATAAATGCTGATTTTTAAGCCGTTTCACAGACTAAACAGCAGCCGGCACGATGCAGATAAATTGGACTGTTGTCAGAAAATCAGGCCACAACATGAAGAGAAAATCATGTCATTGAGGGACAACGACAGATGCAAAAGGTGATCACAGGTACAATTTCAATGGAAAAAAAATAAAATCACTTTTATTTTTAAGTAAATCAATAAATAGATAAATAAATAAGTTGTGTCCCTAAAAGTCCCATTTTCACATAGTAATCAACTTTGCGTTACTCCGTCCTTTACACTTTGTAAGGAGCAAAATGCTTAGATGGACACCAGGCAATATCTTATTTTCTCTTTTCCCCCCTTCATTTCTCCTCTCCCCCAAACCTGCCTCCCCCACCCTCTCTCCAACCTTATCAGTGAGTCCAGGGTGCCCTCCTCTCTTCCACTCACTTGCTCCTTTTTTTTATTTGGGTGGCCCTCGGTCTCTCCGCCCTGCAACACACACTCAGACCCGGAGCGTGCACTTCACACGGTGGGGCTAATGACAAAATAAATTACCAGCAGGCAAAAGGCCTGGCTCTGCACTTCCTGCCGGTGGAGGCAGGAGGGAACGTGGGGGGTTGCAGGGAGTAGGAGGAGGTGGCGGTCAAGAAATGGAAAGAGAGACGGGTGGAGGAGACAAAAAAAATGAAAGACAGAAGTGGACAGCAGGCCTGACGGAGGGAAAATGGAGGGCTGGAGGATAGAGGGGGGAGGGGGAGGGAGGTCAGATGGACGGAGGAGGAAGAGAGCTGAAAGGGAAAGGAAATGGGAGATATGGACGGGATTATAGCCAGAGTTCATCCCTGGTGTATGAAGTGCCTGCTCATCACTTTCCACCCACCATTTCGCCATCTATGGCCATCATAAGGCCTCCAAATGGCCAATAACAGCGCCACACACACACACACACACACACACACACACACACACACACACACACACACACACACACACACACACACACACACACACACACACACACAGCCAGTGCCACCTACAGTTGCTGTATCTGGGATTGATTACCCTGCCTGCACGAGGCAGCAGTTCAGTTTATCAGGACTGCAGATTAAATGTGGCAGCAATTGTCGGTGGAGGTTTTCTGTGCATGTTCAGCAAAAAAAAATAAAAATCAGTGTCCAACTTTACCACTGAACACATGAAAGATGGCAAAATCCATCTATTCTCTCTCTATATATACCCATGACAGGAGATTCTGTACAGCTATATTCTTAAAAAAAATCAAGACAAAACTAAACGTTAAACTCTTGCCTCTTTGTCACAAACGGTTGGACCGACGCATAACAGCAAGAAAGTCTCGAAAGTTGCCTTCAGGTCCCCAGACCCCAATCATTTCACTTCCCATCATGCCTCTGTAACTCACATGATCTATTTGGCCAATCAGAACGAGCTGAGACACAGCAGCACATACGACGTTGTGACGAATAAACTCTTATCCGATGATTTTTTTGGCCTTTATCAGTTTATTTTTGCTATGAATCGCGTTTCAGGTCACGGTCGTCGTATTGCGGTCTATGGAAAAAAGGCTTTTTGGGCCCATGGGATTATTTTGCTGCAGTACCTCGAGTGGCCACAGGGAGAGAAAAAAAATTGGCACTCCACCATATTGCCAGTCCAGTATCCAGTTCTTATAATAGATCCATGGTTGCTTCACGCAGGAATTTCTTTACTTCCTGCAGTACATTGCCACATATCGCAATAATTGCAAGAGTACCATTCATTTTTTTGCATCATACATGTTAATGAATGGCACAGCACAGTAGGGGGGAAAAAAAATCAATAAATAGCAGCGACATTCAGGTTAAAATGCCCAAGAAAGTTGAGATCAAATGGATGAGAAAAAAACCCACTGGTGCCCACTGAAATTCTCACTTTAAAGACGTGTTTGTTTTCCATGTTTTGGGGCCTGGAGATCTGACGGCGCTATGATAGCGGCCCTAATCCAGAGTAAAGCTGATTTGCGTAATGGGTAGAGGGGAGGCGGCGTGGCGAAGATGGCCCGCGACAAGAAACAATTGCCCCGAGTGAGAGGCTGCCGCTCTCCTAGCCTGCTCCATGACAAAGGTGTACTCTCCATGCTAAGTGACAAATCTGGGGAGACAAAGAGCATTAGCAGGGCGATGCTCTGCTCCGCTGCCTCCGATTGTGGCCAACTGAAAGAGAATCTAATGTGGATTTTAAAAAGAGGAGAGGGAGAGATTAGAATGAAAGAGAAACAATGAACACCTTCTACCAAGGGGGAATTAGTGGAGGGATTGGATAAGGAGCTGCTGGGCCTTAATGCGTGTGTGCATGTGTGCGTGTGTGTGTGTGTTTCTTTGAAAATTCTTTTTTCCCGTGAACGAACAATTGGCTTCCCCCGATACTCTTCACCCGTGTCTTTATGTGAGAGTTACAATAAAAAACACAAACATCTTCCCATCGCAAGATGTGTGCACTGGGGAGGAGAAGAGATGAGAGTTTAATGCTGCTGCAGATAAAATGTCAAATCCTGGTGTCAAAAAATGACAAACTTTCCCAGCCGATGCATTTTATTTCATCCGGAAAATTCAGTTGATTGTGTGGTCAATCGAGTTTGCTGTTGAAATTCTGTCACACGCATAGCATTGTAGTCAAGACCGCACCGACCAAGACCAAGACATTATCAAGACTACAGAGTATCGAGATGGAGCCGAGACCAAGACATTTGGAATTGGAGACCAAGACAAGACCAAGATTTATATATCAAAGAAAAATAACAACAAAACAGTGGAAATGAGCATCTATACCTATTTTTTAAATTTGAGTTTGCTTCTAAATTGAACCGCAACATCCCTTTTCAGCAAGGTTTCGGTATGAGATGAGACTGAGATGTGAGAAGCGGTCTCGAGACCAGGACCAAGCTCGAGTGCTACAACACTAGACATACATGAGGTAATAGTCAAGCCAGGCATGAGCAACACTCTACTGATTCAACTACTGATTCTGAGAATTAGATTTCTTCAGCTTTCTTGGGAAACTTGATTCTAGCCATAATTAGTTACACAATGGTGGAAATCCCGAACCGCTGGCTAAAGACACACTGACATTAAACAGTCAACTCTAATTTTGTTATTTTTCGCCGACATCAGGCTGCGGCCATAGATTGTGAGGGAACGACGACTCCAACCATAGGCCACTTCTACTGCCCTAATTCATGATTGCATTTCCAAGATATTTAACCAAAAAAATGAAACAAACGAAAAAACAAAAACGCGGCTTTGGGGTTGAAGGCGCCCCAGAGGCCTTGACTGTACGTTCCTGACCCTGTCCTCGGCGCTCCGGGTGCAGATTTACATCCCAAACAGAGACAGAGACATGTTTGGGGATCAGTCTAACTGTCAGTGGCTGGCTTAGTGCTGGCATCAGAGCACATCACCAGACCCCATTCATTGCCACTTAGCAGAACAGCCTGCTCGCTTTGCCAGTGACTGTGCGTGTGTGTGTGTGTGTGTGTGTGTGTGTGTGTGTGTGTGTGTGTGTGTGTGTGTGTGTGCGTGCGCACATGTGTGTGTTCACTCGCTAAAACACTCACGCACAGATGCACATCCTCAATGTTGGTGGATCTGGAGGAGATAATGTGACACAAATCACAACCCACACACACACACACACACACACACGCACACACACACACACACATTTCAGTTAAGAAAACTCGGTGTCCGTGCACGAAAAAAACACACACACACACACACACACACACACACACACACACACACACACACACACACACACACACACACACACAATCGCTGCCATCTGGCCCGGCCAGCGACCCACCTGGGCGGGTCAGGCTTGTGGATAAACAGGGGGATTTGCGGTGTGTTGCGGGCCACACAGGCCTGTCTCCATCGCTCGCCGCCATCTTAAGTCGTGCGCAGGGGGAAAATACACAACTCGGCGATGGAGATAATAACTGTTCTAACGCCGGCTCCGTCCAATCGCGTCCCCCGTCCCCCGTTACATCAGAAAATGTTTGAGCGAGCGTCGCCGCCGCCGTCACAGAGCGAGAAAAACAAGGCTGTTGGTGGAGTGGAGAGAGGGAGAGAGAGAGAGAGGGAGAGAGAGAGAGAGGAAGTGGAGGCAACAGGGCGACTTCCTAGATGACTGATAACGGCCAGAGAGGCAACACACAACAAACTGAGGGCCTCCACAAGTCAAACTCTCAGAAAGTGCGACAGCCCAAGGCTGGAAGACGCACATCCACACCAGTGAGTGTTTTTTCAGTCAGTACCACGGCATCATGAAAATGAATTAAATAATCCGGCTTCAAGAAAAAAAAATACTAACATTCCATTGTGGAGTGACTATCTTTGCCTCTTTGCAAATAAATGACAGAAAACATTGACCAAATTTTCAAGACTTATTATACACACGCTAACCTTGCTGTGTTGCGTTTGACGGGTTCCCTGATTAAACGTCGCCGTGTTGAGGGGATTAAGAACGAAACCCTTCACTGGCTGAGCGGAAACATTAAACACTGTTCGCACGTCTCGACGTGAACCAACGTCCCAGACAAAACACAAACAGCAGCTTAATCTGACGGCGTGCGTCATGTGAGGGTGGGAAACGGATGTTTTCTCAGGGGACGGTTTGGGTTTTGATGTTTATTTTGGGGTCGAAGGTCACACTGGGTGAGGTGAGGCAAAACACACACAAAAACAAACAAACAAAAAAACAAAACCTGTATGGGCTCCTCGTCTGGTGTGGACGGCCTACAAATGATGTATCTGTATTTGTCTTTACGTGTGTGTGAAATTGTGTGCGAGCACACTGGTGTATGTGTGTGTGTGTGTGTGTGTGTGTGTGTGGTGACAGCTGCCGTGCTGCTGGCTGGGAGCTGAGCGCAGTGGGCAGCGAGAGCCCCAGACTAAGGAGATGAAAGCCGAGGTCACAACCTGGACTGGCGGGGACAAGGAGCGGCGGCTCGCTCTCGCAGCAACACAAAATACAAAGTCACACATGCAGGTGGGAGATGCAATTGTCGGGCACGTACACACATACGTGCACGGCAGACATATGTTTGTCGCACACAGAGCGGGCACCGGCAGCCTGGGGGTGTCGGCTTTACAGCGACGACGACACAAGGACACAAGTCTAGCGGAGAAACAAAAACAGGGCGAAGACAAAATCAGTCAGCAGACGCGACACAACGTAACAACACAACACAACACGACACGCAGTGACGACGAGCTTAAAAGTGGCCGACGCGCACACGAAGAAGTGAAGACGCGCAAGCAGATTGACGCGTCATCGCTGGAGACTAATTCAGGTTTAAATGAGTCGATGTTGTGCACGTCACACACAGGCACACACAAACACACATACACGCACACGCACACGCACAGTGTCTGACTGGACGCACCTGAGCCACTCTCAGACCTCGTGTGGAATCTACTGGGATCTTTGGCTATTAAACTGTTCGTAGGATGCAAGAAACTAAGGGTCAACTGAGAGATTAAAGCAAAACATATTGCAAGCAAGACGATGCACTGCAAAGCGTCTTTACCTCCGACTGCAGCCACTGAACAGAAACTGGCCTGTCGCTGCATCACCATCCATCACCAGCCTCATGATGTTGTGTGCGTTGTTGGTTGTTTTTTTTGTTTTTTTTACAACTGACCAGTCCAGTGCCTTGTCACTAGACTGGTCAGCGACCCCCCACGCCGTAAAACAAAATTAAACACAAAAAAAAGAAACCCAGCGCGGCTCACGGTGGCAATTAGTCAGCAGAGCGGCCATGTGACGGAGCAGTGTGCTGGGGATTAGGGGCCACTAAGCTTATTAGGGCGACGGGTGGGACCACCCGGGACCACCCGGGACCTCCGCTGCCACCTACCAGTCGCTGACGAACACGTGCGGCCGACGCACCCGGCGGGCCTGCGCTCAGACCCGGGTACCCCGGTCTCGGCCGACGCCGCACGCCAAGACGCAGTAGAAGAAGAGTTAAAACAGAGGAGCAGCGTCCCGGGTCCACCACCGGGCGGCGCCTCGGTTTGACTTTGTTTCGACTGTCGATTGGGCCAATTGGGAGTGAAACTGTGTGCGTTTGTATGTAGCTACCTGTGGTTGTGTGCATGCGCCTGCCGGGGGGGGGGGCATCCAGGCGGTGGCAGGGGGGGTAATCGGCAGCATCTGTTGCCTCTCCTCAGGGCGATTAATTTGATTAAATTAATTTGGAAGGCGTGCGTGTGTGTGCGCTCCCACTCTGTGTGGCCGCCACCACCTCTCTACGTCACACACACACACACACACATCAATTTAAAGCTTTTAACCGTACAGAATATATTATTATTCAGTCTCTCTCTCTCTCACACTCTCTCTCTCACACTCTCTCTCTCTCTCAAACTATTTAAGAAGTGGGAAACGAGCAAAGGTGGGGAAAAAAAACTTTGTGGGGGGACACACTCGTGCACACGGGCGCAAATTAATCCCAATTTGTCGGCCTCGGCGACGGGGAGAAACTTTTGGGATTTCATACTTCATACCAGCTTTTGTCACCTTTGCGTGAATAGCCGAGGGCTGAAATAATTGTGTTTTTCTTCCCCGAGGCCCGGTCGGTGCTCACAAGCCACTGGCCTACGTAATGTGTTCCACGGGGGGGAGAGAGGGAGGGAGGGAGAGGGGAGGGCGAGGCGGTGCATGCAGGGTGGCTCTGAGAGAGGGAAGACGGAGGGATGGAGGGAGGATGGAGGGAGAGAGGGAGGACCTGCGTGTGCGAGTGGCTGGTCGGCGGGCGGCGCCTTCCAGTGTGTGTCAGTACGTGACGGCGTGTGACCGCATGAGTGTGCGAGAGTGAGAGTGGGAGAGTGTGTGAGTGTGTGTGGCGTGAAAACGGCCTTAATGGAGTTGGACGCCATCCACAATAGACAGGACACGACATCCCAGACAGGAAGAAGAAGAAGAAGAAGAAGAAGAAGAAGAAGAAGGAAGGAGGGAGGGGGAAGAAGGGGAGGAGAAAGAAGGAAAAGGAAGAGAAGGAGGAGGAGAAAAAGGATGGGGGAGGAAGGAGAGGGGAGGGAGAGGAGGAAGACGGAGGAAGCGGCGTCTTTAACCGACAGCCGCTCAGCAAATTAGTCGTCGTCAAAAATTGTTTTACTCGAATGACGCGGGGAAAAAGATTAAAAGTCGTGATTAAAAGCTGCGACTCGGTAAAGTGGCAATTTCCGCTGCGTTTTGCTTGTTGTTGTTGTTTTTCTTAAAGCCGAGTGGCGTGCCGACAGGCGTCAAAGTGAGCGAGTCGTGTCATTTTTTTCTTCCTCCCCCAGAGGAGGAACAGATGTGAGAATTCCTCCTCCTCCTCCTCCTCCTCCTGCTGCTGTGAGTGACTGACACCAGTAAAATGACTGTCAAAAGTGACGACGGTGTGACAGAGGTGTGTGTGTGTGTGTGTGCGTGCACACATATCGCTGGATACTTAATACATTCAGTCATGATAGCTTCTCACTTTGAATACGACGGTCCTGCCGATGTGTGTGTGTGTGTGTGTGTGTGTGTGTGTGTGTGTCTGTGTCTCATTTAAATCCCTTCACAAAGCTTTAAAGATGAGGGAAGTTGGTCATCCCCGGCTTTGCTTGATATGCAAATGAGCGGAGAATACACACAGACATGCATACACACATTACCACCCCACCCCCCTTCCCATACATACATACAGAAGAGCCCGTCAGCACAATACCTTCAAATATAGCTGTCCAATCTTTTGACTCTCAATTTGCCCACCTTTTTGATAATATGCGCCCGTTTGAAAGGGGGTGAAAAGGGGGGCCGGCGTGCAATTTAGAGATACTACAGTCGGCGCGGGCCCGTCGCTCGCCTGCCCCCCCCCCCGCCACCCCTCTCCCTCTCTCTCCAACTGTCCCTCTTTCCATCTTTTGATTATGCGATTTGCCCTGGCAGACGAACAAATAGAGGTGGAGAGTGTGTGTGTGTGTGTGTGCGGTTTGGGGGGGGGATTGGGGGGGGTAGCGTTTGACACTGCCGTTTTCAATGACAGAATACAATCTAAGCGGGGCCCGGTAATTCGACGGCGGGGGATTAACCCAGCGCGAGGTTGGGCCCCCAGATTAAGACGGAGCCTCGGCCGGCGTGGAGGATCTGGAATTTCATCACCGCCGCCGCTCGCTCGGGCACAATGGCACATTCTTCGCCTTTCTCCTCCGCCGTCTGATGAGGGGTCAGAGGAGCTCACCTCTCCTCCTCGTCCTCCTCGTCCTCCTTCTCCTCCTCCTCCTCCTCTTCCTCGTCCTCCACCTGAGAGGAGCAGCACTCACCAGCGCCTTCATCCATTCATCCTGCCAGACTTCACGTCGGCTTCTTCCACACCTGAGCGGCGGCGGCCTACAGCCATGGAGAATCTCTCGGCTGTGTGTGTGTGTGTGTGTGTGTGTGTGTGTGTGTGTGTGTGTGTGTGTGCGTGTATTGGGATGGGGGATCGTCAAAGCGAGGGTGGCGGCATTTATTTATATTCAGCGTGGCTGGATTATGTTTGTCCCTGCTGTTCGCACGAGTATCGACACACACAGACGGCCTTCTGCTACCGACACACACAAACAGAAACACCGGGGGTGAGGGGAGGGAGGGTGTGTGTGTGTGTGTCTGTGGAGGGGGGGTTATCCAGCAGATTCAGCGGGACTTTTTCTCAGGACTGTTGCTACTCCAAGGTAAGACTGCCCCCCAGTGGCGACACTGTGTTACTCGGCCGAGTTTCCAGCGTGTTAAAACTTAAATAATCTTTTTAGGGTGGGAGACCTTTTTAAAATTATGATAACTATGTTTTGTGTTTCATGTCCTCTTTAAAGCGGTGGTTCTCAACAATCGGAGTCTCTGGACCCACATTTTTTACCTTAACATGAAGTCACGAGCCAAATTTCTTATAAAACTTAAAGAAATTAGAGGTTGAAGACGACTAGGCACATTCTGCTGGGTTCTTTCTTTTTATTGTAGGATTATAGTTGTATAGGTGCAGGTGAAATTGTATGGTTTTGAGCGCGTGTACGTACGCGTTGGCGTGTCTGTCTTGTTAATATGTATGTGTATATGTATGTATGCATGTAATATGAATTTATTATGGATGGAGAAGGGTTGGGAGAAATAAGCTAAGCTTTTTCTCACTATTTTTCGAATATACGTGAATTTAATTGTATGGTGTTTTCAAAACTGCCTTCTCCTCGAAATAAACGTTTCAATCAATCAATCACTTAAATGTATTCCACAAGTCCTGCAAAATAAAAGCCCCCCAAAAAAAGGAAACTGCCAAAAAAGCTGTGACGCCAATCAAAGCAACTCAGCGACCCACCAGCTGAGAAACTCTGCTTTAAAGTATTTAGTTTTAAAGAAGCTAAAAATGAAGTTTTTAGAAAGCAAACAGCAGCGATATATGTGACTGTTAAGTAGAGCGAGCAGGAGGAGAAGAGAGGCCGGCACTAAAAATCCATCAAGCCAAATAAAATCCATCCAATCTTTCAGTCTGTTTTCACCACCGTTTCACCCTCTGAAGCAAGAGGTCGTCGCCTGGCGCCTCTGACCTCCATTCCTGGCTCTGATCTCCGTGTCATTAGTCAGGTATGCGGAGACAGACTCGAACCTACAACCTAGGTGTCCTCCTTGGCTACATGCCTTGCCCTCTTTAGGCGTTTCCCACGCCCTCTGCGGAGAGCGGCGGCTGACCCGCGTGTCCGCTCGGCTCTCTGTCAAAAGAAGAAGAAGGTGGAGAAACTCTGGGCCGCCCTTCCCTTTGAGCTTGACGTCTACAGAAAGTGACGGCGGCGGCCGAGCGCTCAGCCGGCTTAAACACTCTGCCCTCATCACTCGCAAGGCCGTGGAGCCTCGGCAAGGCTGCTCAAGGTAGCTGCGGTTTCTTGCCAAATGCACTCGGTAACTGTGAAGTCATTCAGCAGTACTTCCTTCTCCCGACGAGAAGAGCAAATAAACCAGATTGAATTTTATGTACCCCTGCATTTTGGCTTATGTGTAGTTTGATTGTATGTACTGATTTTATTATGTTAATGCCCTTGTAAAGTGTCGGAGTTTTTTGAAAAGCACTATACCAACACAATTTATCATTATTATCATTATTATTATTATTATTATTATTATTATTATTATTGAACACAAACTCAAACAAAAAGAAGAGGGGCTGGGGGGTCAGGCTGCTCCTGTGATGTGTGTCACGTGATCAAGAGCGAATTGTGTGACAGCATGGACCCAAACCTGAAGCTCTGGAAAATCCTGACCTCTGACCTCAAGTAAAAGGCAGGTCAAATTAAAGTGCCTCGTTGTCAGCCAACCACGTTTTGTTTTTAGCGAATAGAGAAGGTTTTTTTTCCCCTGACGAGTGTTAATACCCCTTTAAGAAAGTGAAAGGATGACATCAGCATCCCGCTACAGAGACCTCAGTCATGACTTTGTAAATAACCTGCTGGCTAGAAGTCTAAATACAGAAGGACCACGTCGGGTTGACAGAGGCCTCTTTGATCCAACATCTCCGACGCCCTGCTGAAGAACTGAATAAACATATTCAAGAAACATGACCGCTCACTTTTAAAGAAAAACCTTGCAATTTCCTCAGACACACATCAGGTCCTATATTTAATTCTCTTCATTATTGTTATTCTTATTCTAATTATTGTTACTACTATTATTATTACTAACAATAATAGCAATAATAATAATTGCTGCTTGGCTCTATCTTGGCCTCCACAAGGAACAGTGACTGACACGCTGTGCTTGCTGTACATTTTGTGCCAATGCCAATGTTAAGTAATCTCGTCTTATTGAGTTTTTTCACACGCGAAACGACCGTAATTGCAGAGTTTTGCCACAAGATGGCAGCACCTGCCCACATAGAGAGGCTTTGGCTGCACCCCAGGAAGGCAGAAGACCTTTAAATGAGTTCAAGTCCAGTTACTCACATTCTCGATGACAAACGTCCACTCTTTGTCTTCAAACTCCTCTGCATGGGGGTCCTGTAAAAACAAAGGGAGGTTCAGGTCAGTGTATGTTTCACAAGGGAGGATGAATCAATACAATCAACAGCGAGCGTGCTTGTCTGCCGTGGCCGCGGCAAAACACAAGTAGTGACATCATCACCGACGGCTTTTCTCATTGATTGTATCTGCAACCCAAGCCAGGAAAAAAACAAATCAATGTTCCTGCAGACCTACAACACACTGAGTAACGACACACAGACCCAGTTGTACAGCCATAAACGCCTCCGTAAACAGAACAAATGCCCAGAAGTCAACAGAACCCGACTCTTCTGGCAAGTCTGGTCATTTTATAATGTCTGCATTGTTTTATAGCTGCTGCCAATCAACTGTCAGTCTGAAACACGATGCAGCAACGCCTTTTACTAAAAGACTGTCAAAATAATGAGAATGGAATCATCTTAAACCCCTCTCCAGGAGGGTCGGGCTTATTTAAATCAAATGGGTTTATCAAATGCAACAATTAAATAAAATACCAGCATAAAACTCTTTCCTTCGGCCTCAGAAGAGCTCGATCAGTCTGCAGCCCTGTAAAGTTACTTATTAATGAAAGATTTTGTCATCCTTTACAAAGTTCAGTCATGACTGCCGGCAGCTGTGTATCCCCTGGCTCAAAGACTGCTGACTTCAGCGAGTTGTGAAAGCAGAACTCCAGCAACGGGCAGAGAGCAGCAATATCTTCAAATCACTGTCAGAAAGTGCTTCGAAAATAAAATACGCATCAAAACGATGCTTTGTTTTGTGTTATTTGGCGGGCATTAGAATATAAATAGGGGAGCATTAAGATGCAGGAAAACCAGGAGACGCCAGACGGACAGTATCAATGGTGATCAATGGTTTGAACTTTAACACTGTAAATTAACTTTAAGCCAGATGGTGACGGTTTGAAAGAACCTTTGAAAACGACATTTCTTTAGTCCAGTAAAACATTGAAAAAAAAAACAAAAAAAAACGCAACAACAACAGAGCAAACGAACCCAACGGCACCGAGGCACCAAGCAGGACGCTGAACTGGTTAACTAGTATGTCATTACAAAAACAGCTTTTTATTACTTCCTCTGGGACAGGAAGAGGCCAAAAATAGAAAGACGGGCTGATAGAGCGGACAGCGCCGTTAAACAAACTTCTTGGTGACTTTGCAACAGCGGAGGCGGCGGCAGCAGCAGCAACAGCAGAAGCAGCAGCAGCAGCACCACCACCACCACCAGTAACAGCAGCAGCAGCAGCAGCAGCAGTGTCTATTTAATAATGTGTAGGAAGGTAAGGAGACACTGAGACTGGAGCAGGAGGCCGTCGGCAGGGAGGCCCAGCGGTGACAGATACTGTCTATACACGTCTTAACTACAGATGTGACTGCTTCACTGCAGCGCTGCCACCCACCCGAGTGTCATGTAAGCTCACAAAACCAAGATGGTATTAAAAAAAATTTTTTAAAAATGAAGCATCAATAGAAAAGAAAACCTGCATTATTTACGACTTTGGCTGACCTTGAAGAGAGTGACGGTGATCTCCACGTTCTCTGGGACGGGCCACACCACCACTCCTCTGTAGGGGTTCTTGATGCCAGGCTGCCAACTGTGGGACTGAGGGCACAGAAAGATAAAAAAAACTATGGTGCACTATGAAATTTTATTTTATTTTATTTTTCAAAGCCTTCATCCTTGGAGGACAAACCTTTGAGGATTTCCGTCGACTCCTGCGCGTCCAGACCACCACCAGCTTGTCCGGCTGCCTGTGAGAGAAGAGGGGGAGGAGGGGTCATGAATCACACCTGTGAAATACGGGTTCAATGTCATTATTTCATTATCGTCACCATCGTGTGTCAACCCGCGCCACAGAATTTGGCCATTAGTTCAAGCAATGGCATCTAAATGCACAACATTTTCATGCAAACACAAACTGACACAAGGCGTGGCGGAACCTAGAAGTGCAGTGCAGACAAAGCAACCAACCTCCAATTGACAGCACGTTCAATCAGTCTTAAAATTCCAGTGGGTTGCACAACCAATCAGCTTCCTTCGCAGATAAAGAGGTGAGGGTTGGGGTGGGAGGGGCGGGGGCTGGGGGTTCAAGGGCACAAAGCAACTGACTGTAGCGAGCGACTGTTGGACGCAACCAGAAGACAAATTCAAAACAATTGACATCTGCCGGTCGCGGCGGCAACGAGTCAAAGCATCACTTCCCAAACTTTTGAAAGGGGAAACATAAACCTTCACTAGGCTCATAAATCATTCAGGAATCTAAAGTGACTCACTGAATTGCAACAAAGTGCGAAGTGACAAATTTGCGCGCGGCAGACAGACAGCTTGTTCTGTATCCGCTCGGGAGGAGGGCAGGTCGGGACCTGCTGCGGTGTCATTCCACTGGTGTGTAAACTCCCAGGGACGTGCGTGATAAAAGACGACAGTATTCAAATATGAACGTGTCTGCGTTACGAAAGCCGGGTGGACTGGCATCCACTGACGCATTGTGTGGAGAAAAAAAAAAGACAACTAGTTTTCTGTGTCAAATTCAGCCGCGCACGTCCCGGCGAGGTGAGACTGGAGCAGCGATGACAAACAGTCCAGCAGTGACAAGGACGAGCGTGTTAGCGGGACGCTGTTAGTACTGGCCAGAACGAGGAGAGACAAAGGAGCGAGATGCCATGAAAGAATGAAGGAGACAGAAGGCCGGAGGGAGGGAGAGGACGAGCGAGAACCAGAGGGAGCTTTGAGGGGAGCGAGAGAGAGAGAGAGGGAGAGGAAGAGAGAGAGAGAGAGAGAGAGAGAGAGAGAGAGAGACGTCAGATAGAGAAGCTATTGTCTTCCGACGGCCGAGAGACACAGCGGACGGAGAGAGCGAGAGAGAGACAGGGAAAAGAAACACATTCCCATATTTTTCTGCTTTGTGCAGTGCTTGGATGTATCGGAAGAAATATTCAGAGTATTTGCCTGCAGCCAAAGCTGAATTCATCATATTTATTGTTTTCTCTCACGTTCAGCTTGGAGCTGAAGATTGTCTGGTTGTGGCAATGTTTGAAAAGAACAAACAAACAAACAAAAAAAATTCTTTCAATTCATGTTTGCATCCTCAAATGCTGTCAGAGTCACATTGAAAGGTTTTCCATGACCAGTTTTTTTTTTATTGTGATATTTCGTTCTTGCGCAATTCTAGGGGGAAATGGAAACGTAGCGAGAGACAGCTCGAAACAAAATGATCTGACTGGTGCAAACTAGCATCCGAAACAAGTGAGCACAATCGGAGTTGCAAATCCAGCTCAGCAAGAATCGGGTGATCATCGGGGGATCATGGGTTCCACAGAGCTGGTGGTGACATCATCAACACTGGCAGGAAATCAACAAGATGCACTCCAGAGGAAATTCACCGACAGTCAGGTGTATAGGTGCTGCACCGATGTGATGTTTTCTGACTGACACACACATGCAGCAGCACGGCCCTGCACCCTGCAGCAGGCGTGCCATGCATCGCTCCACCTGCCAGCAGCAGAGGCAACAAACCAGTACGTCCTTAATTTCACAACCAAGTTGACACTCGGACACAAAATCCTGCAGTTGCATCGACTTCTGGTGTGCGTGTGTGTGCGTGTGTGTGTGTGTGTGTCTGGCAACACGAGGGGGCTGTCAAGCGACAATCAGAGTCGCAATGGACACGTAACGCTTCCCCCTGATTGCACACAGCATGCCTGAACTTACTCATCAGTAATAAATGTCCACCAATATGGCCTTGATCTTGATTTATTGCCCAAAAACACTTTGCTGCGCTCGCCTGGGGATGATTTAATGCAAGCAGCTGGATGTTTCTCTGGCAGGGACGTGATGGATGATTTGCCTCGATGCAAACGCGGCAACACAACACAAATCTGACAACAGGCGCTACCGGCCACTTTCACACTTTTCCTCTACAAAGTAAAGCAATACAAGTGAGTGTGCTGAGAAGCGTGTCACACACCTCATGCATCACACTTTGCACCCCGAGTTTGGCTCTCAGCTCCAACCTGCACTGTGATATTGAGTTGCGACCGACAAGCCAGCGAGGATGTTTAATATGTAATTTTACTGGAGCGATGATGTAACACTGTGTGAATGAACGGTGCCTTATTTCACTGACAATCACAACCACGGAACTTATTAATATTTCAGTGAGTGGTCTCAATTCAGCCTGCAGTCAGAAAGGGCTGCAGGAGTGGAACACTGCCTTTATTTGGCCTCCACAAGGGCCGGAGAACAGGTATTGAAAAAGAAAATCTAATTTTCTTTTACTTTTTTTTTTTTTTTTTTTTTAAAACATTACTTATTTTACCACTTCTGTTCAACCATGACAGGAAAAAAAAATGGTAAAAATGTCCTTGAAGACAGATAAACAACTGAAATGTGAACAATTTAATAAAGAAGTTTTTTTTTTTGATGGACTAAAAAAACATTAAAATAATATTAAAATAATATTAAAATCATAAGAACCAAAGACAAATCATTCAGCCGCCTCAAACTTTGGACTCGAAAACAAAAAGGCAGAGCCGTTGTTGCTCTGGACATTTGTACACAGAATTCTACAGGAGTCACAGGATGTGTCATAATATTAGTATCAAGTGCTGCAAGATTTGTTCTGCCTGGCTGAAAATGCTCATGTGAAGCTCACACCCAACCCACATGACACAAGAAGTCATACAACTGATCACAGCCGCTGTCGTCACACACACACACACACACACACACACACACACACACACACACACACACACACACACACACACACATAAAAACCCGTCCTCAGTCTCTAATTATCTGTCGCATCCTGGGTTTAGTCTGCAATTATGCTTGAAAAATATTTGTTTCCCCAAGATTAATTTAAAATCTTTAGATAAATAAATATGCTTTAAAAAATGCTCATCTACATGTTGTACAAATACACTTAAAGAACTAAAAAATAAAAGACTAGATATTTTTACAACAGATTCTTGTTTACAATGAAAAATAATTCCTAAAGACCTTGAGGGGCTGAAAACTCCAGCAACACCAACAAACAACTTAAAAAAAAAAATTGAAATGTGACCATTAGAAGTCAACTTAAAGTCAGAGGATAAATGTTTAGGGTGTTTTTAATGTTCCCCAATGTAAAAATGTGTCACATTGGACCCTCAACATTATTTATGGGTTAAATAATGTGTTCCTTACACATTTTTCATTGTGAAACTTAGGTTCTCATGAAAAATCACCGCTTATCAATTAATCGTTAATCGATCGATAAGGTCAATCAACCAACGATTAATTGATAATTTTGCATTCCTAATACACATATTATCATAGCCAGGAAGATGAACGGCAGCATTGCAAACGATGAACAGGCAAGACAGAGATCAAACACAATGACAGAAACAGTACTCGATCAATACTCAGCACTTCAAAGCTGCCAAATTCACATCACGTACAACTTCAAAGGTACCGTATAGCAGAGAAACAGGCCAACGAGGTGAACTTTGCCACAATACGAGCCGGTGCAAACGCGTTTCCCATTGAAAAACACGAAGGAGCCATGCTTGCATTGCACAACAAAGGGCCAAACGCCGAAGCCCACCCACCCTTTGCTTTGGGAAGAGTCGTACATTTTTGTCATTCCATTCTCCAACACGTTAACATCTGTCCAGGTCGGAGCCCCGCGAGGGCGGGGCTAGTCGTGCCTACGGCAAGCTGCTTCAGAATCCATGCCTGCAGGCTGTGTTTTCTTCTTCACAATCCTCCGCTCACACTCGCTGAGCAGCCCCCGCCTGCAGGCCCGAGTGTGGCACACATCCCCTAATTTACCGACTTCGTCTGCACCTCTCAGCAGCAAACATTCATTCATCACGGAAATGTCTCTCTGCAGAGGATGTCACTATAAACACTGAGACTGATGCCATGGGGGCTGAGGTAAAAATCAAGGAAACACACTGATTGGTTTTATTTTTTATCGATATGAACATGTTTGGCTGTCGAGTCTTGAAGACACATAAAGAAGATTTTATAGTGTCATAAAGCGGTTGTGTGTTGTTGATTTTTTTTTTTTTTTTTTTTTTAACTTTGACAATATTGTGTTTATAATGGCACCTTACCGGCAAAGAAGCATGAAGTACACTTAAATATGTGACAGCAGCTTTACTAATCTGTCAAAGTTTATCCCCTTTACTGATGAGACAGTGACACTACCAAATATCATCAAACAAACTACATATAATGCACAGAAATTACAAAAAGTACACTACCAATCAAAAGTTTGGACACACCTTCTCTCTTTGTTTTATCAAACTGTTTGATATGTCATTAAAAAGATGAGTATGAGACTGGCAAATATAACATATATAATTCCAAATCACGGACTGA
This sequence comes from Nelusetta ayraudi, assembly GCF_046127955.1. NCBI lineage: Eukaryota > Metazoa > Chordata > Actinopteri > Tetraodontiformes > Monacanthidae > Nelusetta > Nelusetta ayraudi. The sequence continues at coordinate 751,622 of NW_027466180.1, read as the reverse complement.
TTTAGCTTTCCCATTACAACTAACTCATGTAAAATCATTATTTGGATTCAAGAACAATAATTGTCCTGAAGATTGTAGTTTTTTTTTTTTTTTTTGTATCACCGGTCAGGTTTCAGGCTTCACAGCATCCCTGTGTTTCTCGTACCAAGCCGTTCAGGTGTGCCGACCACATTCAAACCCAACTGGGGATCCAGCAGTTTCACAAGAGTCAGCCCCTCCCAGCATGCAGACATGCCTGCACACCTAGAGCAGCGAATGTGCAAGTGTGTCTCTCTAAATTGACCACCAGAGTACGAGCTTAGCATTCCATCACAGACACCCACTCATTCACTCACTCACTCACTCACTCACTGGGTTTCTAATGGGAGTGCAACACATTACCATTTCTTAGTGCATTCCACCATCAGCTCCTGATAGGAAGCCACAAACTGGAACTTGGAGGCATGCTTCCCCACACGCTGCAGACGCTTCCACACCGAGGCCATGTTTCTTTGGGAGCGGGTGGTTTCTCTGCACCTATCCCGCCCAAGGACTTCCTTCTTTGGGGTTTTCTCTTCCTACGATCTCGACCTGATGTTTATAGATATCCAGGCATATCCAAGAGGGGCAGATGCATAGTTTATGTCTCGGCTGGAAGCACGTTCAGGGAATGTTAAAAAAGTAAAAGAAAACAACACCAAAAAAAAAAAAAAAAAAAAGCTTCAGAAGCTCCCTGACAGTAGTGATGAGTGCGAGGAATCTCTGCAGCGGCGGCGGTGGTCGAGATCCAACTTGTCTCCAAGCATGATGAAAATTAATCCATTATTCGAAGGTATGAGGAGCAAGCCAAGCGATTACAACCGCTGTACTTCCATCTGATCGTAACCCTGCAAAGAAAACACAAGACAGATGAATGTCAATAGAAGATGAGTCAAACTATGCAGCCGTTAAATGCCACATAACTCATCTACAAATGTTCAAACCTCCCGATACGGGGGATGCTTTATCGGGGTCACAGAATTCACCGCCACAGCCGCCCGCAAGTGGGGATGTAAAAACCCACTGAATTCCCAATACAAACAGGCAGCCGAGCACTTTGTCAGCGCGTAAAAATGTGTTCTGTCGGACGGAATACCGCTGCCAACGCGACGTGACGTGGGGCTATTTACTGGCGTGGCAAGCTAACATGGGATGCTCAATGATAAAATAAAATAAAATATGTATTTATCCAGTCGGCTCAGTACGAATAAAAATAATCCGTGTCACATCACGTCCTGGCGTCGTAAGAGGCTTGTCGTTAAACGCTCAAGCCGCGGAGTCAACCCGAAAACTGACACTCACAAACAGCGATCTTGTAAACATTACATATTTTGTGGAATGCCTCTGGATCCGGGGAATAGTCCGAGCCGTCGCTTGCTCGCTCTACCGCTAACCGGAATGATTCAGCTGCTGCTAGGCTAGCGACTTAACCAAGAGGGGGGGAAACTGGGTTCACTTTAACTGTATGACACTCACCTTACGGCGTCACGCAACGCATTATCCGTAGGGTAGAGAGTGGCCAGAACGGGAGGGAAGGCCAGTCCGGAGCAAACAAGAAGCCGACAGCCAGAGACTAGCCCGCTTGCGAGCTAATTATTGCCTTGTTTTGCTGCTGCTGCAGCAACACCACCACCAGTACCACCACCAGCAGCCGAAGCCATAGCACACACACATTCGCACAGTTAGCCGCGCTGCTAGGCTAGTAGCTAACCATCACAACACCGCTTGAGCGGAAACCGTTGCTTTCTCCCCCCCCACCTCCCGACACATTTACTCCGCAGGTAAGCTCCTGCTGGAAGGCGTCTAGACCAGCTTAATCTAGACAGGACATTTTATTTGAGCGCCTGCCAAAAACCAGGCTCAGCCAGGTCGTAACACAAGTGGTCAACCGGCAAAGTAGTTTAAACGTAACCGATAGTTTGACGGTCGGACGTGATGGGCGCAAAGTTAGCTATTGTTCTCCACGTTTCCTATTAGCGGCATAGAAAATAAGATCCCCACTAAGTGGCGATGGGACGAAATCGAACCCAAACGAGGTCAACACTTCTGTTGAATAAATTGATTTTATTCAGTGCAAGTGATGATTATACGAACGAAATTCACCTGAGTGGTCTTACACTACCAGTCAAAACGTTTTTTTTGTTTCCTACTTTCTACATTGTTGTTAGCAAGATGTGTGGAACTATGTAGCAAAGAAAACATTTTTAAATGACCCAATATATTTTCAGAAGCGTGATATAGAAAGGTGGATTATTATATATTTTTTTAAAGTCAACAATTCCAAATGTGTTCATTCATTGTCTTGATGCCTTCGGTGAGAATCTACAATGTAAATAGTTATCATAATGAAAGAAAAACCATGAAATGAGCTTTCGACAGGTAGTGCATGTTCATTTTAACTGTAAAGCTGATTTTGTTTTGAAGGCTAATCCTACCACTTCCGCTTGTACATACAGCGCATACTGGCAGCTTCACAGAGCTCCATCGCTCCATCATCTCGCCTGCCGCCGGGGAGACCCGCGACCAAAGAAACGCCCCCTGCTTGGCCACCAGGCTTTGGTGGGGTTCCAAATCTGTTTACACGTTGTTTTCAGATCCTTGGTAGATTTAAAGCTTCCGTGCGTTCGCACAAGACATCCAATCTCTGCAAAGATAAAATGTTTTCAAGCTCAGTCTTGCCAATGCCTCATCTCCTAAATACACCATACAATGCTGGACTGCTTGCAATGTTTTTTTTCCCCCATGGTATACATTATTCAAAAATATTGAACAGAACAAAGTTATACATGCGCAAAGACTGTGGCTTATCAAAAAAAAAATCCTGAGGTGAAATAGCTGACAGATGAAAACAGTTATTCACATTTGGGACACAAGGGTATCAAATATCATCCTGAGAGTCTCCAGTGAGAGACTTTCATTGCCTGGTCTTTTTTCATTGCACATTTAATAGTGAGTGTTCACCTCTTAGGTCTACGTGTCAGGGGGTCTTTTGTCGCATGTAAAGGAGAAATAAAACACCTTCTATCCATCAGAAATCAATACCCCCCCACCCCCACCCCCGCCTCCTGCCACCGCCCTCCTTCACACACAGGAGACAGACGCATTCACACATCCTTCTCACACTCTCGCTGTAGCCAACAAAGGCTTGTAAATGCATAGCAGGGGAGCAGCAAGGTGGAGACCAACACTGCGGAGGGATGGGCCATGCGTGAGGCTGTGTATCAAAAAAAAAAAAAAAAATCACCATAAAAAGAAGAGATATGGGCGCAATAACAGGAAATTAATAGCATATCCTGTGTATGTGGCTGAGGGTTACATAATGCCGCGGAGACTCCGGATTTTGATTTATTTGCCTCAGTCGTTTTCTTTTTAAAGGGAACTTGGTCTGACCTGGGTTAACTATACTGCAGTAGAAATACATTACATTGACAAAACTGTTTAAAAGCCCAGAAAATCTACTGACGTTTGGGAATTGAATACAAAATACACATTGTATTAATGCTCCAGTTTTTAATACACTATTGACAATCATTTATGTCATTTAAAATCCACTCGTCATGATACTGTGGAAACCTCACAACATAATGAAGATATCTGTGCCCGTGGGTGTAAACAAAATATTCTGCTGTTAGTTACACTTGGGAGTTTGCCGATCACGTCTTCCTCCACGCGCGGCACAAAGCAGATTTTCAGATCGTTGTTAATCTGTCGGGTGTTTGTTAACAGAGAACACTTTGGGTTTTGGGGTCAGAGGCGATTTGCCAGCAGGGGGGCAGCTGATCCTGCTGCTCTGCGCCGCCGGCCCACATTTTACTATGGCAGAGCGCCCCCCCCTTCACGTGTCGAGGAATGCTTTGATGTGACGGTAAATGACACTATTTGCGTCCCTGGTAATGTTTCAGTGAGGGAGGTCAGGATCGAGGCACACAAAGGGCAGCAGGATGCGGAGGATGTGTAATCTGGCGTCACGTTCAGATGGAAGTTGTTGAAGTTACACCCACAGAGCGCACACACAAACAATAATACATCTAAAATGGGAAAGAACTATTGTGCTGCTCCCTTGATAACCGTGGATGGTTCCTGGAAGCGCAGAGATTTTTTTCTGGCTTCTCTGGTTCCTATTAATGAGTTTTTAATGTAAAATCTATGCATTTTTGATGGGCTTATTAGTGCAACACAATTCCAGGAAAGCATCTCAGCAAGAAAAAAAAAAAAAAAATCAGTAAACAGTAAAAATCACACGAAAACACATTTGTTCTGCTAATCATTCTGGCAACATTGAGCCTTCACCGGGGAATTGTTTCATGTGCAAATGCATTGTTCTCCATCCAAAACACCACTAAGATCTGTCCCACTCTCAATTTGGCTAAACTGTGCTTCTATATTTCTCTCCTGCTGGTGGAGCGACTACAAAAGGCTTTCAGAGGACATGATGCCAGCCACCGCCGCAGCTGCTGCATAAAATCCTGCTTTTTGAGAGCACAAACACATTCAGTACCTGCTCCGTGGTCCTGAGCGAGGGCCTTTCACAGGTTCCGCTCCATCCTAATTCCTAAGAGAGTGAAAGTTTCACCCCAGATTTCTTTCAGCGTGTGTGGACGGCCAACAAAAACAGGTCCTCCAGGATCTGCGCCAGCTCTCTCAGTCAGTGCTCAGATCCTGGCCGAGGGTGTCAGGACACTTGAAAAGACCTGTTAACAAAGCAGAGTCCTTTAGATATACACCGAGTGGGTCCGAGGACACTCTGCCGGAGCACAGATAATCAGGAGTGCCACCGCTGACACTATTGTGCGACGGGCTGCTGAACAAGAGCGAGCGACACCTCTTGAATCTGTTGCTTTCCATCGTGTTACAGTCAACACGCACTTCACTGACACTTCTCCTTTCTCTCCCTCACCATTAAATCCAAGCGCAGAGTTGGTTCACCTGAGTGATTAAGGAAGACGCTGTGCAATGAGTATACATATGCACGACCAGTCATAAGTTTGGATACACCCTATGAATTTAATATCTTTTCTTTCATTCTCATGTCTATTGACATTGCAGTTTCTCACTGAAGGCATCAAAAATACATATGAACACACATGGAATTATGTAGAAAACATTAAAAGTGTAACTCAAACACGTTTTATATTGAAATTCTTCAAAGTAGCCACCTTTCATAAAAAGCACATTTAGAGTTATTTAACATGTTTTTCTTTGCTGCGTAGTTACATGTATCTTGTTCATGTATTTGATACCTTCAGTATGTATCTACAATGTAGAAAGTTGTAAAGATAAACATTGCATTAGATAGTGAATCCAAACTTTTGACTGGTAGTGTATGTATATATTATTTCCTCACATGTCATTTGCTGTTTAGAAAGTCATGACTATTTAGATTTTAGCATGTGCAACAAACAACAAAAATAGAATAATTTGCTATGTCTGAGTAAAAAAAAAATAACAAGCTAGACTCTCTTTGTGATCTGTGATAAATCTTATGCCTCTGTGCCTTTTACCTGGTGGAGTACATTAAAACGAACATGGGCACGTTACTTAAACTGAGCGAAGCCAGCAGATGGAAATAGACCCGACAGAGGATGACTTCAAAAAGACCTATCTCATATCAGTTTAGAAAAAAAAAAAAACAACTAAACATGAAGGTGTGTGATAAAAATCTCTCCGACAGCGGCTCGAGGCACTCCGTCACACATCCGTCAGTTCGCTCGTCTCCCTGTGGAGATGTGAGTGCCGAGCTTTCAGATTAGCATCTCCGTCTTTGAGTCGTTTCATGTCGGCTTGTATCTGCTGCTCGAGCTCGCTTACAGGAAGCCGCAGCGTTTTTTCTTTTCTTCTGAGATGCATGACTAAGACTCCCAGATTGATGAAGGGCGTGGTCACTCTGTCTTGGACCGCTGCCATTGCAGGCCACAACTGGGTTAAATATGGATTTGATGCGTATCTCACTCTGCAAATGCAGTTTTAATTGCCATTTCTGCAGAGTGCTTGGATTGGCTCTTGCCATGTGCAGGCAGAGGTTATTGTCGATCATCTCAGTTTGGTTCCACACAGTAGTGATGGTGACAGCGCCAACAACTGCAGGACATAACAGTCATTTTCTTGTTATTATTATCTTATTTTTACTTTTACAAATTTTGTCCATTTTCTTTCTGGAAATCAGCTCTTCATTATGTCACAAAGGACAACCTAGGAATACCCCTAGTGACAGCATCTCCCCACCAGGTGTTGGCTCTGCGCTCTGTGACCACCCTTTGTTTGTCCCCTTCCAAACAGGTGGAAGGTGAAACAAAGCATCATTTTTTTTTCAGGAGGAGGGGGAACCAGCCTTTTAGCTGCAGGCTGTAGTCAGAGGGCTAAGTTCTCTGTTTTCCAGAGTTTTTTTTTTTTTTCCGGGATAACTGATGATATCACACTGCACAACTGGAGCCCAGGGTGGAAAATAAAACATCTGAAAATGAGTAGAATATGGGGCCGTCTGAAAGTGAAGTAAACTAAGGACATATCTTTAACCATCAGCAATCAAAAAGCTATTGATAATAATGAAATGAAAAAATGCAGTCACAAGGGACACTGGCACTGCGATTGTAAAAAATATTCCGATACGCCCTCTGTTGACTGACAGCAACAAGCTGGCACCTGCCGGCCAGGTGCTGCCAACATTCATTTCAGGACACAAAGATCATTTCCCAACTGACATACTGTGGCGTCACATCAGGTGGCGGGAAACGAGGCGGAAGGAGAGGAAGGCTGTTGCAAAACCCTCATGTTGTAAAAGGTTTGATATTTTTCTCTTTGGAAATCTTGGAGTCACTGGTCAGCTGACGTGTGTTTCTGTTTAGAAACGTCAATGCAGAGATTCAGCCATGTTCGACCTGCCGCACATTTAAGACGTGTCACAATGTCGCATTTAAATGTTTGATGAGACAATTTGTGCGAGTCTTTGTTCCTGCAGACGCGGTGGTGATGTGTTCTGGCTGGAATAACAACTTTCATCTCCTCCTGCTGAAGGAGGGCTTTTTTTTTTTTTTTTTTTTACCCCCGAGCAAATGACCCGTTCATACTCATCTGTGGCGTTACCAGATCTGTATCGCTGTGTGAGTGTGTGCGAGTAATTAAATGCCGCATTCAGCCGGGGCGCTGAGACTCGTGCACACCCACTGCAGCCTGTCTGAAGAATCACTTTTCCTCCGGAGAAACACGACCGATGATTACACGAGGCCTGCCGGCTGCAGATAGTGTGAGCCAGTACATCATATTTCCACACTATGCTGAGTGTGACAGGCTCGCAGATATGCGGCGGCCGCCGCTGCCCCCACAATGATTACGAAATAAATGTTTACCCAAGCTGTCAGGGTTTGAAGTCCTCGACGTCTGCTGAGTTCAGTAGATCTGATTTATTTGAACGGCCCGAGGAGCAGAAAATTTCTCTCTCAATACAGGAACTTGCAAGGCAGCTGGATTGCTGAGATTTTAAGTCTGAATTTTCACAGATTTGCCCCCCCCCGCCCCCCCTCCCACCTCCTTGAGCGTGGGCAGAGCCAAAAGGTGGGAGGTGTCAGTGCCCTTTCTGACATCAGGTCCCTGCAGTATTATGGTGGTGGAGGAAGATAAAGCACTGAGAGCGACGTGAGATCAGCACGCCGCCGTGACATCATTAGCCACCGAGTGTCAGCCAGTATCGGATGAATGAGTGAACGGCGGGGGTGGGGTGGTGGTGGTGGTGGTGGTGGTGGTGTTGGCTGAGCAGACGGGTCGCTCTCCGGTTACCCTCCCCGGGAGACGACCCGCCACTTCCATTCACACAAACCTGAACAAAGGCTAAATTAGTCCCTCGGCCGGAGGACAGAATGGCTTCCTTGTCAGCTCGGCTGGGCCCCGCCTCCACCGGCAGCCTGGATGGGATCACTTCCGCATGTCTCCCCCCCCCCCAACAGCCTGTTAATTAGCAGCGGGTGGCTGAGCGAAGTCATTAGGGGAGCAGGAAGAAATTAATCAGTGTCGCGAGAGTCCCAATCAATGCAGCCTGAGCTCCTATGCTGCTCTTTTCCTTATCGGGAAACAGTCCTCACAACGATGTTAAAAGCAGAGTCGTTTCACGGTTTTCAACTCTGGGCCAGTGTGACGTGAAGATGTTCAATGGAATTTTTATGCACACGTCCATCGTCAGTATGATACGAGGTGACTAATCTGAGTTTTTCCTTTCAATGGTGCTGCAAGATCAGCGGTTTCAATCATCTGCTGCTATATTTGCTGACTGGTAATGCTGCTGGGTGTCTCCTGCTATTCCAGGACTGGAGGAGGTGAATCTGAGTGTGTTTTCTGACATCCCATTGAGGTTAAAGTGTGTGATTCGGAGTTCTCTTAGAATCGGTTGTGACTCCTTTGCAGGGTGAAGCAAATCAGAAATTCTGGTGTGGGAGAAGTTTAAAGCTTTATTGAATTTGCTTCAAGGCAACTGAAACAACTTTTTTGCACGCATCGCCTATTTTTTTCTTACTGCCTCCTCAGTGAATTCAACTTTTAGCTACAAAGTTGGAAGAAGTCTGCAGGGCAGCCGTGGATCATTTTGCTGCAATACCTTGAGTGCTGTTTGGGAGGAATGGTTTGAGGTTCAGTGCCGTTGCAGTGTTCAAGTTTTAAACTTTAACGCTCAATACTAAATCTTCTCCATACTAAATCTTCTCCATGTCGGCAGAGTGAAGATGATGAAGTACAACCAGAAACCTTGTCTTCTTACAAACCTTCAACCTGTATTTGCACCTCAAAAGAAATGCTGCGTCATTATTTTTTGCATTCATCGTGACGATGAACTAAATGAAAAGCACAAAATGACTCCAAACCGGAATTGCAATATGGCAAATGTACATAATGAGTGTGGCCGCTCTGCGGTTGGCTCAGCCTTTTTCAGTCCAGAAAATAAAACCTGACACTTTGACAAATATCTCACATTAACAGCAGCTCCAGGGGTCTTATCAAGAAACGCATCCAGATGTGGACACTCTGGTCAACACTGCCATTTTTTCACAGAAACATAATGACTTCTTGTCCTGAACAACTGACAATTGAACACATTCCTCTGCTGCTAGAGTTTGCAATCTGGATGGACTAAAAAGAACTCTTCGGTGTACGCTTATAAACGATTCATCTCATTCCTGCAGGTTCCATCTGATCCAAACTGACTAGTAGCAAAGTCACGATTCTTTTTGCTTCCAGACCAATGAGAAGCTCAAAAGCAATATAGACATCTACAGTTTGCTCATAAAAAAAAAGGCAGCTTCAGTTTTGTGTCATCAGTAGAATAACATTGAAGAAGGAATCTCAAAACTGAGCTGAGAAAACACAACAAACTATGTTGAAGTTGCAGAAGTAAAAGTAGGTGAAAGCAAAGAAGACCGAAGCAGATCTCAGAAAATCCCCTCGGTTCTTCTCCATTTCTCTGCTGTTGTGAAATGTCTCAGCTTGTGGTCCTCCGGTACAGTTTGCAGGGTCAACAAGTTCACAGTGTGAACTCCTCCAGTTTCAGTTCACCAGCATCGAACATGGCCTTCAAATTGTAAAGTTGGAGAAGAAGAATCTTTGTGATGACGATTAGGAATTCACCTTCAAATTCAATTTTCCTACAATACAGTTGGCAGCCTGAGGGACGTGTCTTCACTCCCCAGACTCTGATCTGTGCAGCAGCGTCACGCCGTCTTAATCTCACCCTCACACGTGGCGATTGGCAAAAGTGGAGTTAACTGATTTGCTCTGGAGTTTATTATGAGGAGTTTTCCCTCTAGCTATTCCATACATGTCGACGCCAAGAGTGACGGCTGGAAAGCACAAGCGTATTTGGCAGCGTCTCCATCAGAAGCTACGGAGAAGAGAGTGAAGTCAAGAGACCAATGAAATGGGACTAAAAGGTTGCAGAGAAAATAAAAAGCAACAAAAGTCAATGGATCTTGAGTGTTTCAGTCTTGAATTAAAGGGTCATCGAAAGCAACATAAGTCAGGTGAGGAAACTCTGAAGAGCAACTGAGAGTCTTGACACACAGACCTCCCTTCATTGCTTGCAGGTGTAATAACACGGACTGATCCAGGGCTGGAGCTGTCCAGGGGGGTGAAGTTGGTTTTTTTCTTCTCCCTCTACGCTGAAAAACAGAATCTCAGCTTGTGGTGTGTGGGCCGTTCCAAATCCGTCTCGCATGTCTGTTAACCGTCTGGAAAGATGCAGATAGAAGATCAGATAGGAAAAAACCTGCATTGCAGTCCCGCATTATTAGATTCAGCTATTTTACATCGTCTCTGCTCATTTTCACCAGTTCAGCTTGAAGCCAAAACTCAATTTAAGCGGGCGAATCTTCTGTCGGTGGAAACCAACACATGAGGGAAAGATGTGTGGGTGTGTGTGTGGGTGTTTTTTTTTTTTTTAAAGATGGTTCGCTCAGTTTCCTTGGGGTCGACACTTCCCTTTGTCGCTGCAGGTCAGAGGTCAAAGGTCACATTTAACAGCTTTCTACGTCTCCTTGAAGTGTCTCGTCAGCTGAAATGCTTTGCAACGCTGGTCGAGTCGCTGTTGCCTCGCCAGACATGACGGGACGTGACTATTTCACCTCAGATAAGATGGTGCCGAAAGTGGAGGGAAAAAAAAGGTTGGATCTGCTCTTTGCTGAAAGGCGACTCCGACTAGAGAACGTGTCACAAAGTGCACTCGGGGGGGAAGTGAAACCAGATGGCGGCCGACACTCGTGCACTCCGCTTCTCCTGCTAACTGGAGGCTGATTTCTATCAGTGAGCAACGCTGCTTCCATTTCGGTGACTAACGCGTGTTTCGGTCGGTGATTCTGAGGTGATGCTAAAAACAAAGAGCCGGAGTCAGACTGACAGAGAGATACTGACACTATTCAGACTAACTGGACTTTGGCAACAACTTTGCCGAAGTGTAACTGCGTCACCTTACGCAGCAGTTGAGCTTGTCTTTTTCTTTTCTTTTTTTGCCACAGCTTCCTGTTTTCATCGCGGCAGCAAGGACTTTGATCGGTCCCTAAATGCTATGGGGCCGACCAAAATCAATTTAGGTTTGAGCAGCATTAGCAGCATCAGGAAGTGAAGCAAACAAAGTTCAAGATTCCCATCGGAAAAATTAAAATTAAAATTCACTTTGAGTGTGGCCGCATTTTTCTGTTATGACCTTCAGTCACAGGAGGACCTTAAAGGTCCTTCTGTGGCTTTAAGTCGATGCTCATCTCTTCTTCCAGTTTGTGTGCTAATGTACAAGATGAGCAGCGCACGCCGGTCTCGTGCTCCTCCTGAGGAGTGGCAGCGCACAGCAAGTCATCGTGCCATTACGCCGGGCAGACAGGAGCCTTGTGGATAACTGGATCGCAATAATTCAATTCATTTCTTCTGCAAACAGACGCCAGACGGCTCTAAGTGAATTTGTAAGAGTTTGTGCAACAGTTTACTGGCAGGCTGCTGACCCACAGGCCGCCCACGGACAACAGTGGGAATCTGTTGGAATAGCTGACAATGGCCAACGTTTACGCCTGATCACCATCAGCCACGTCCACATCCGTCAAAGCACCTCTCCTGTGGAGGAGACGCGACGTTGAAAATGAGTGAGAAGTTGTCTGCAGGAATACATTTATACTTTTCGTCTAGAATCTAGATGGATGGATGGATGGAGGGAAGGAAGGAGGGATCAGGGCGCGGAAAGGCCGGGTCAAAGAGCTGCACTTAATTGAAAAGATAAGAGAGTGGCTTTGTGTCGGGAGGCAAATAGAAGGAGAGAAATTGTAAAGATTAGTGGCATTTATATTCTAAACATCAATAGTGATCACAGCGTGGAACGGAAATTAAAGATGCGGCGATATGCAAGCACTCCGGGATCCGGGATAATGAGTGTTGTGGTGCCTTCATGGGACGTTTCTTGGCTTTCACACCCTAAAACTGTTCTCACCTGCTCTGTCTTAATTACAGCACCAGTGAAGCTTTTTAAGGAGCCAAACACAGGGATGAATTCCAGAACTGTGTGTTGTTGCTGCTGTTGGCACACATAACACTGGTACTATTACTGTCTGGTGTGTCTACTGCTGCTGTGATACCACAAATTTCTCCTTTAATAAAGTATTACTATATTCTATTCTATTCTATTCAGAGCACATGTTCTGTAAAGGCGAAAGAAGTGAAGGATGGACTTCCCGGCCTCTGAGCAGTCGAGTTCACTAACAGGGTGGAGACGCGGATTATTGTTAGAAAATGTTGCTCAAGTGGACTTTGCACAATATGGGACCTTCATGTTCGTCCTTCACCACATTTCCTGTTTCCTTTTCGTCGGCGTTGCTTTCTTTTCCTCCGCACTTCCTCATATTTTTTCTCTCTTCCCCCTAAAAATCTCTCTCGCCACTTCCTCCCTCGATAGCTGGATTCACCGGCGGGGCTCGGAGCGCTGCTGTGTTCATTAAAAACCAAGAGGAGGCTCATCCATCACAACGCTCTGCAGCAGCGGGACAGTCTGTGGCTCCTCCCACCCCATCAGGCCCTTCTGTGGGAGGAAAGAGCTGCAAAGGTCCCTTTTTTAGTCATACGCGAGGAATGTATTTCATGTATATTCACAAAAAAGGAGATGTCTGAAAAGCAGTTTGAAACTAGGCTCATCCATGACAGATTCTCCTTTCATTATAGGCGACGGAAAGAATCTGAGAACAACCTGCTGGTTGGTGGAATTTTGGCGTAATTTCCTGCGATTTGGTGGTTTGGCTGGAAAAAAACTGAACTGGAGGTTTAGAGGAGAAAACAGTGACTCAGTCGCTCCGTGTCACATTCTTCAGTGAAAACTCTCAGTTTCGCACATTGTGAAATAGGACCAAAAAAAAAAATAGAATAGGTTGCTTGTAAAGAAGCCCCAAAGTTGTTTTCATCCTTCTGCTCTGTCATTTCAGTTTGTTTAGCTCAACGTATAAACAGACAATCTTCAGGCTTTCATCCACTCTTATTTCCTGAGATGAGACTGAAGAGAGACTGATGTCGGCGACTTCCTCCTCTGACCAGCAGTCTGCACACAGACACACCCACCAACTCACAGCAGTGGGAGACTACGAGCATCGCACAAGCAAACAAAAGCAATGAACAAGGTTTGTAAAAGGGATTCACTTTGGTAAATGCGTACTTTACGGCATTTATTAGTGAATTGTAATACACTTTCACTTATCAACTGCTGTATTTAGGGCATATTAATTCGATATTTAAGTTGTAAGAACTCTGTTTAAACTGTGATAAACATTGAATATAACCTTAAAATCGTGACTGAATATACCCATGATATTTTACGTTGAAAAATATAACATAACTATGTCACGGATACATGCTCTGTATGTTATTTTAACACGTGTGAAGATTGAAGCAAGTTAGATTGAACTGAAGTTCAAAACGGATGGTGAAAATAAAGACGATAATAGTGACTAATCGGGGGGGGGGGGGATATTGATTGATTAGTCGACGACAAAAATAATCATTAGTAGCAGCCCTAGTGTGTGTACACTTTTACACGGGTGGATCAGTTGATTTCAAGTGTGTGTGACACAAGCACCCATCCACCCAGCAGTTTCCAGGAAGTGAAGCCAGGCAAGGCGTCTCGTCAACCTGACTTCCTGGCAGCAGGCAGGTGATGTCATCCCATGAGTCAGGATGCGGTCGGACTCCTCACGGGAAATTATCACTTCCAGAGATGAATTGAGAGAACACACACACACACACACACACACACACACACACACACACACACACACACACACACACACACACACACACACACACACACACACACACACACACACACACACACACCTAGTCTGTTCTGAGACAATGTATGTGAATATGACGAAGCCTAGGAGATCACCAGAATGCGTCTGATGTGAACAATGTCGTGTCCCCGTCGTTCAACTCCAGTCAAACCTGCTACTTGATCATGATGCACATTTTAATGGTGTGTGTCTTCGACCTCTGATGTCTGCAGGTGCACGTTTCATATCTCCGTCTAGTTTAGAAATATCACTCTGTGCACTTTTGAATCTTGCATAGCTATCCACTGCCCTCTGCTGTTCAGTTGCTCCAACTACACATGGAACTTCGTGCCCCCCCCCCCCCTCCAGTGGGGCCAGCGGAAGAACCTGACGTTCCAGCAAAGTGTGCTAGCTAGGTCTTTAACATAAAACGACCACCCTGAGAGAATTCAATTTTAGGGGTGGTATTCGGGGTGTCCAATCAGATTCCAGGAGTAGCCAGCGCCACCCTAGACACCCCTCTGGCTCCACCTCTGGTTCTCCCTGCCTGTGCGTGACTGCACGAGTTCGAGCTTCACACTCACACAGTCAGACCTTCAGTTTGGCCAAGTGGTGACTAATTTGTACACAGGTCTAAATGTGAGTTAATGCGTCTTATCTGGCTGTTGGCCAGGGTTCAGGGACCAGGGAGAATTTCCCAGGATGTCGTTGCACAAAACGGAAAGGCCAGATGTACAAAAACCAACAAAATACAACTTTATTGAAACAATCAAGTCATTTGCTATTAAAGCAGTGATCTTGTTTGAGGTGCTCAAACAATCTTGAACATATGATGCAGACAACAACAACATTAACAACAATAATAAAACAAACAATTCAGGCACAAGTTTGGTAATGGGTCTAGTGCAGCTGTCGTGCCAGAGTGAGCGAGCAGATATAGGAGTTAGCCGGGTGTTAAAGTCTTGCAGCAACACAGGTCAAAAGACCAAAGTCAAGTGTATCTGGGTTGAGTTTAAAGAAATCCAGACAGAACTAAAAAAAACAAAAAAGGGGAAGCACAAAGGGGAAAATGTGATTCATCAATGTTGACAGGTGAACAGCGCAGGACAGCACAGCGTTGGTAGAATTTGCCTCCAACAGCCTTTAACTTTAGCCACATTATTAATACTCCCAACTAGATTTGATCCAAAATATTCCATCCTGGTCACCAATCATGTGAACAAATCCTCATTTTGCTCAGACTGCTGCACTGTCCCGTGTTTTTTTAACCTACCGACGGTGACGAGTCGCAACGTGTGAAGGAGATGTTTTAATCTGAGGGCACCGGAGGAGAGCAGGAGCTCAGGAACTCCGAAATGGAAACGAACAAACACTGACTGACGCATGTAAGTTGTTGTGTGCCTGAAATGAGGTGTCCTTTTGAAGAAAATTGATGGGTAGAAAAGAAAAACTCCAGAAACAGAACAGGTGATAAAACTCCAAAGCGTGGAGCAGCACAGGAGGAGAGACGGTGGAGAACATCAGGCTTCACACGGCACAAAGATTCTGCACGTCCGGTCGCGCAGAAGTGAACATTTAAAACAAAATTTGTTTAAAGGCATGTAAACATTAGACAGAGCCGCTGAGTGCGTGAGTGAGCAACCTGGACAGAGTGTCAGTGTGAAGAGGTGAAGGGAGAACACAGTGAAGGTGTGAGAGTCACCAGCATGGAGAACCTCCACAACCCCTCAGCTTTGGATCAGTGCCAGCTTTCTGTTTCCTTCAGGAGGGGGGTGACAAAAACTCAGAAGATGTTTAGCGAAAAAAAATAAAAATAAAATAATAATAATAATAATAATAATAATTCTGCCTGAAATGAAAAACAAAAAAACAAAAACACATTTGATTGTCATCATCTATGGAATGAGAATGAGACACTGAACACAAACTCTAATTTTTGCAGACCAGAAACGTGAACAAAAATAAATAGAGGTTTTACACGCGCATTGAACTTACAGAGCGGAACATCGCCATCCCGAACAGCAGGGGGAGCTCTAAGAAAAGGCATACAAAACGACCGGGGTGTGTGACTACCAATCATTCCGTGCATCAATACTGCTCAATAACGTCAAATCAGAAAAAAAATAAGTTGTTGTTGTTTATGGACTTGAACCCTGGGAGAAGAAGAAGACGTACATTCAAGAGCCCCCCAACCCCCACCTCACCCACTTTAATTTAATTTTTTTTTTTTTTTTTTTTTTTGGAAATCTCTGAGACACGGGTCGTCATCATTAAGGTGCATCTGGAATCTCTCTAAGAGTTCCAGGCGTCGGGTGACATTTTCCAGCCCTGATGGAACCTCAGCAATGCGTGCAGAGTGACCATGTGACCGAGGCAGAAGGGCCGAGACAGAAACAAGAAGCCCTTTCAGCCTCACAGCAGTTAGCAAAAATCTAAAGCTTTTAATCCTACAAAATATGTATGCGTGCGTGCGTGCGTGCGTGTGTGTGTGTGTGTGTGTGTGTGTGTGTGTGTGTGTATGTATGTATGTATATATATATATATATATATATATATATATATGTATGAATCTACAGTACACAGATACATATGCATATATAAACATATATATATAGATATACATATATACATCAATATACACATATATGCACACACACACACATGTATGTGTGTATACAGTATATATGTATATATATGTGCATATACATACACATATAAATATATTTACACATATACATATATACATATTTACACATATACATATATACATACGTACACATATATATAATACACACACATATATATATATATATATATATATATATATATATATATATATACATACATATATATATATATATATATGTGTATGTATGTATGTATGTATGTATAAACACACACGCACATGTATTTTTATATTTTTTTTTTTGCTCATCATCATCATTTCAAACATTTGGACAAAAACAAAACAAAAAATCCTGTAAATTTATGGCTGTTTTGCTCCAACAAAAAGACAAAAAAGAAAGGTTCAGAGAACAGGAACCAATATGATATAAAAGCTTTTTTTTTTTTTAAAAAACCAGCAGTGGGGCTGGCGGAGCCAGCGCGTCAAGTCAGGAAGGTTCTGGTCGTTCGCCGCTTGCCACTTTCCAGCCCGGATATACTGACACGTCACTCGAGCAACACTGGACAGCATGGATTCACTGCACGCGCCCGTGCACGAGTGGCAGCGCATGCATTAAAGCCGCCGCTATGGACGCACACGCTCACACCTTTCCAAATATACAGACTCTTCTTTTTGTTTTTTTTTTCCTTTCTGGAAATGCACTTTTAGGAGCACAAAAAAAACCCGGAAAGAAACCTGAAGTTGAATTTTTTAACAGCATGTGGATTTTCGTCCATCCGAGACGTTGAACCAAGCCCAGACCTGCTGAGCAGCGCCGAGCCCAGATGGAACTCTTCCCTTTTCCTGAAAGCAAAGCGTGTGTCCACTCATCCAGAGTCACCCGCTTTCAACAAGGCCGATATTGATTTGGAAGTTTGCCCGAATAACCAGATTAGAGAGACAGCGGAGAGGAGAACAAATCCGGCCGGAGTCAAACTTCAAATCAACATGATGAGGAGACTCGTGGAGTCGCAACTGAGTCACAAGTGAAGCACCCGAGGGGAGCGTGGATGGATAGAAATAGCAGCAGACACCGGGCTCCAGCGACCAGAACTGGGAGACGTCCACCAGGAAGTCCTTATAAAGCTACTAGCAGCAAGAAACGACTCCACAACAGCTGCTCCACACACACACGGAGGCCCGGTTCCGAACCCGGAACCTGCTGCTTCTTTACATTTGGACAGCCAGGAATTCCCAACGCACGGCTCCCTGAATGTTCCCAACGTTTCCCAATAACCTAAGATGTTGTTTCTTCTCCTTCCTCGTCTTCTTCTTCTTCTTCCCATGACACGACTAAGGAGTCCCAGATGGACACAGGTCCTGTTTATTTACCCTCCTCACATAAATAATACAGCATGGAGACGCTCCACCACGGAGCCCACATACAGTGTTAAAGCATTTTTTTTTTAAAAAGCTGGTGTATAAATAAAGTCGGGATTATAAATATGTGCGCGCACGGCGGCCGGGACGTGGTCACTTTGGGTGAAGTTTGTCTGGACAGCAGAAGCAGAATCAGCTCGTCGCGACATTCTGACAAAATACTCACGGTGTCTTTTTCTGTCTTTTGGTGTCTTTTCTTCCTTTTTCCGAAAGGTACAGAGCGTCAGGCTCCTCCCACCCGGCATCGTCGCAGTAATAACTTAAAGCTGCCGACCATAACCTGGCTGAACAAAAATAAAGCCGCCGTGACCGCCTGACCTCCTGACCACCTGACCTACTGGCAGCTGAGCTCGGGGTTGCTGAGCCACGCCCAAATCTGCATCATCTGCTGCGGTGTCCGCGGGTGCACCAGCATCAGCTTGTGGTAGGCGCAGGGGTTGGAGCGCATCTTCTCCTCGATGTCGAAGGTCCTGAAGCCCTTGTGCTTCTCGGGCGCCAGGCCCAGCTTGCGCAGGCAGATGCCCGTGTAGACGTCGTCGATGGGGTAGAGCGCCACCTGGCGGGAGGCGTTGCGCAGGCGCGCCGCCAGATTGCCCGAGTACAGGTAGCCGCCGCCGCCGGCGTAGGGCGGGTAGGTGCCGGCGTAGAGGCTCTCGGGGATGAAGTACTTGACCTTCTTGTCGCGGTGCGGGCGGGCGTTGGTGATGACGTCGCCCACGAAGAGGTCGCGCGACCGCTGCTCCTCCAGGCCGCCCAGGAAGTCCAGGATGCGGCGGGTGTTGACGAAGACGTCGTCGTCGCCCTTGAAGATGAAGCGGGCGCCGGGGCAGCGGGCGTGCAGCCAGTCCAGGAACAGAACCTCCTTGACGGTGAGGTTGAAGAAGGAGTCGCGGTGGTCCCACTGCAGCAGGTCGGCGTGCTTGCGGCTCTCGAAGCGCAGCATCTCCTGCAGGTCGGGGAAGTGGTCCTTGGCCACCGTACGGCCCAGCAGGAAGACGGTGGCCACGGTGCGGTTCAGCATGCGGCCCGCCCGCCCCCACGTCTGGCGGATGGCCTGGCGCCGGTCGAAGTGCGGCGCCAGCGACTTGACGGCCAGCAGCAGGAAGGGCGGGCGCTGGCAGAAGTTGGCGGGCGGCTCCACCGCCACTTTGTAGGAGCGGCAGTGCATGTAGAGCAGGAAGTCGTGGAAGTGCTGCGGCAGCAGGCTGTAGTCCTTCACCTCGGAGGTCACCCGGAGGTTGGGCTGGCAGGAGTCGCCGGCCTCCTCCTCCTCCTCCATGGCGGAGGTGAGGTTGAGCCAGTAGAGGGCGCCGCCGCTGCCGTTGGGCGGCGTCATCAACGGGTTGTTCCGCAGGTCCAGCATGTGCTGCTGCCGGTTCCAGTAGGCCGCCGGCGGCGCCAGCCGCGACCAGAAGGGCTTGGAGGGCACCACGATCTTGGACTGGCCGCTCTTGTCCTGGCCGCCCTGGCGGCTGACCAGGAGGAAGATGAAGAGGTTGACCATCATCACCGTCACCGCCAGCTTCAGTTTCCGGCGGGGCATGGCCATGGCGGCGGCGGTGGCGGCCTGCAACCTGCACACACACACACACACAACAAACAAATCAATGTTATGGATACACCAACGTTTTAAAAATGAGCCCATCATAACGATGGACGGCGTTAATGACTTTGATTTCTTCATCAACAGTGCGGCAGTTTTTTAATTTGGCTAATCAGTCACTATCATAGTGGCTCCATAGAACTGCCTGTAGAGGGAGCCAGTGGGGGATTTGGGACTAGGGATAGAGTCACAGATTAACCTGTTATTGCCCCACTGGGCCTGTCGGCGCTGTGATCCGCAATCCTTTTCTGCGTAATCTGCAAATCATCAGCGAACATGCTATTTGTGTTTCTCAGCCAGGCGTCTCGCCAGGAGACTCTGAGCAGTGGACAGGTTTGGTCACAGCGTGAACTTTGCCCAGAATAACTGACTAACTGACTAACTAACCCTCCGTAAAAACAGACCGCCTGACGTCACGTACTGTGATGCTAACCAGCCAAGACACACACACACACACACACACACACACACACACACACACACACACACACACACACACACACACACACACACACACACACACACACACACACACACACACACACACACACACACACACACACACGGTAACCGGTTGCCAGGTTGTAACTTGTTTACCCGTTATATATATATTATATAAATGCCCTTGCAGCAGAGGCGACTTTTGAGGAGGAGAAGGAGGAGGAACATCTGCTCCTGAAGTGACAGCGATCCCCGGCAGTTCACTCCGACGGTGAGAGGAGGAGTGTGAACGCGACCTGAGCCTGAGCGGGTGTGTGTGTGTGTCCCGCTGCTCCACCGGCCTCCTAGCAACCACCTCCACCACCAACACCACCTCCTCCTCCTCCTTCTCCACCAGCACGACGCTCTGCTGGGCCCCTGTTTGCTCTCCTCCACTTCCTCATCCCCCTCCCCTTGTTTACCTCCTCTTTTGATCTCACACACACACACACACACACACACACACACACACACACACACACACACACACACACACACACACACACACACACACACACACACACACACACACACACACACACACACACACACACGTCATCTGCTCCGTGTCTCTCTCTCTCTTCTTCTTCTTCCGCTCGTTTCTGGAAAATGTGTGTGTTTTTTTTCTTTTTGGCAGACCGGTCGGGATGGAAGACGTTGACGCAAAAAAAAAGGACGACACGTCATCCGGAGGAAATGTCTCACTTATCATTCACAACTTGTCTTTCATTTTAGCCCCCCCCGCACATCCCTCATGGAGAATTACGCTTTCCAGTCCTCTGCCGTCTCCCTACAAAGCAGAGGACTTCTGGGAAACGTGTGTGTATGTGTGTGTGTGTGTGTGTGTGTCGGGGGCAAAGACCAACGTGAGCTTCCGCACTGATCAGCCGCTGGAAATGCACGGCTAAACAAACACTACCTGTGTTAGTTAGCACGGTGGCACTCGCCTCGGGCTAACACACGTGGTTCACATTTGCGAACATTAAAAAAAGAGAAAAAAAAAAAAAAAAAAAAAAAGAGTACGACGCTCTTTGTGACTGCACAAAGCAGAAGAGGATCAAAGCGCAGCGGCTTCGCAAGAGATACACAACTAGCAGGAAGCACGGCGGCACGCTAGTCATCAGTCTGCAATGCAAGTCTGCTCAGAGGAACAGTTCAGCTTGAAATGAATTTTTATGTTGTGTTATGTTGGGCTTTCCATGTGTTTTTTTGGTTTTTTTTTTTTTCATGTATTGATTGATTTATTGATTTATTTTCAGGGTATGTTTTGTAATGCACTACACTGTAAACTACGGAAAACGTCTCAATGGAGTAACTGAACGGACGCAAAACTAATTTTAGAACCTTTTGTTTAATTGTTTCTTTTAACTAAGCCTTGAAAGGCGCCTGAAAAATTAAATGTATTATTATCATTATTATTATTAATATTTTCGAACCTGTCTGACAAATAACGTATTATCAATATCAATATTCACCAATGTTCTGTATTGAGGTGAACATGATGTATGTAATTGGAGACCAACTCCCGAGGGAAACGGGCTGGCGGTGGAGGGCAGCAGCAGTGGGCGTGACTGGTTCTCAGGAAGCAGAATCACAGAGTGATCTGGCTGTCGGGAGTCGACATGGGAAGAGGAGTCGGCCTCGTTCCGCCGCATTCCGCAGAAACCTGCCAGGAGTGGGATGTGGTAGGGGGTTGGGGGGGGGGGTGCGTCACTTGAGCCGCTAATGGAGCTCCTTGCTCCTGGTTGCAGGGCAAGTGCAGCGTTCTCTATTGTGCGGAGCCACTACCGAGACAGACAGGCAGACAGATGCAGCCTGTTGCAGCGGCATTAGCTGCGTTTCCATGACAGTTTTTCACAATGCAAAAGCGATTTTTCTAAAAATTTCCACAAAGTACAACTGCCATTTGCAGGTGTTTGCAGGTGTCAAAACCTTTTCGCAATATTTGAGAAGTTTTTCGAAGTTTAGGTGTTCATTCATTCAGTCGTTCACCTTCTATACCCGCTTATTCCTATTCAGGGTCACGGGGGTCAGCTGGAGCCTATCCCAGCTGTCTTAGGGCAAAGGCAGGGTGACACCCTGGACAAGTCGCCGGTTCATCGCAGGGCCATAGAAACAGACAACCATTCACACTCACATACACACCTACGGACAATTTAGAGTTTTCAATTGACCTCACATGCATGTTTTTGGTCTGTGGGAGGAAGCCGGAGAACCCGGAGAGAACCCACGCAGACACAGGGAGAACATGCAGAATCGAAAACCCACGACCTTCTTGCTAAGGCGGCAGCGCTAACCACTGCGCCACCGTGTCGCCCAGTTTAGGTGTTTCCATTACCAATTTTTTATTGCAATATTAAGATTTGCGCAATTCTAGAGGTAATGGAAACGCATCTACTGACACGATGGCTGGATGGCTGGATGGATGGCTGGATGGATGGATGGATGGACAGACAGACGGGTGTGTCTCTGTGGTGCCGACGTTGAACTCTCTCCTCTCTGAATCCTTGCAAAACCAGTATTTACAGTGTCTGAATCAATATTGAACAACTGCAACTTCAGCCAGAGTGTCGCTGGCACGGAACTGCTACTTGTAATGAATGACACATCGGAGATAAAATCGTATAATTTTCTACATTACATCTACAAAGACGGACGCCAACACAACCTCTGTCGCTACCTATGCGCCGTGTTTCCCTCTGAACACAACAGTGCTGCAAAGGGAATCCTCTTATTTTCAAGCTCCGACAGAAACGGCAGTGAAACAACAACAAGCTGATCCTGACCAAGCGACTGGAATCCAACCAGTTGCCAAAGAAATAAACCTCTTTTCCCTGCGCTACCTGTTGGTCGCACTGCACAGTGACTCGCTTCCTGGCAGCGGCAACAGCTGCTGCTGCTGCTGCTGCTGCTGCTCAGGTGGACTTTGATTGATTTGCAAGCCTGCGGCAGAGCGATTACGTCTGCACCAATCTGTTGGACAATGTCGGCCTGTGTTTGACCACAGTGGTTTTCACCTGATAAAGAAAGGTCGAGCAGGTCACCTGGGCTGATGAGATGGCACAAACAATGGCAGGCTGAGACCACTGAGTGTGTGTGTGTGTGTGTGTGTGAGAGAGAGAGAGGGGTGGGGGGTTTGGGGGGTATCATTGTGATATCCAAGATCTGAATGAGTTTCTGAACAGCATCAGAAAAGAAAAGCCTGCTGCTGAGTGGACACCTGATCTCACACTGTTGAGAGTCGAGACCCGTGACTACGAACCAGCTTATAGATATGTCGACAAAAGAAGAAGAAGAAAAACGGGTTCGTAGCCACAACCCTGATGTGTGAATGAGTGAATGAATGAGTGGATGGGAGCTGTGCGATCCTACCTGTGCAGGTTGGAGGTTCCTCCTCAGCTGGTGTTGTCTTGGTGCCTCCTCGCGGCGCTCTCACCCATTCTCGGCCGTGGCTCCGTGGAACGGCAGCCAATGAGGGGGCGGGGTCGGGGGCGGAGCCAGGTGAGAGGGAGGGAGGACGGAGGGAAAGAGCCTGTGACAAAACAGAATGGAAAAAAAAAAAACAGTCAGGAGCTTTGAATAAGTAGAAGCGACTAAGACAAACAACAGTTGGCGACGGAAGAAGTGAGCAAATACAGAGGATCCCTGAAAAAACAACACAAAGCGCAGCAGAAAACACAAGTTTTATATGGCTTTTTGGACAAAGCCGGGACCTCAGTCAGTTGCTCATCACAGACATTTGTTTTCCCCACAATTATTATTTTCAGCCGAAGCACTTGAAGCATCGCTGACGAATATAAGTCACTGTTTTGTTTGCGGCTATAAATACGAGCGTGTGAGCGAGCAAGATGCAGGCCGTGCGACAGCGGCAGGGTTCAAATAAAGCAGAAACACTTGTTAATAAGTGACGCAGAGAGGATTGTACAAACAGAGGCTTTATAAACATCAATTCCTTTAAGCTGACACTTATCGCATTTGCACTTGCTTTCTGCGATGTTATGATCCTGTATTGCTCATGCAACTTTTCACTTTTAACCCTGCTGCTATCTGGGCCAGGCTTCCCCTGGAAAAGAGGTCTCTGTATCTCAGTGGGACCGACCTGGTTAAATATAAAGGTTAAATAAAAACATAAATTAAAAAAATCAATCTTGTAGCAAGTTAAAAAAAAAAAAAAAAAAAAAAAAAAAAATACTGAATGATCTTTTCACAACATTTCCATGAGTTTTTTTTTTTTACACCCATTTTTGTGTCCAACTTATTATCTTATTTTGCAGAAATTCACTGTAGTCGTGCGGCAACATTTCCAGCTCGCCATAATCCCTCAAGAGCAGAATGCGACACTTGAAACGAGTCCCTCTGGCGCTCCAGTCAAAACACACTGTGCATTTCTGTCAACACGGCTGAAGCCAGAAACAAACAGACTGGGAGGGGAAACCGCTCAGGTACAGGACACCGGCACTGACGAGGTGAAAAGATTCCAGAAAAGCACACACGGGGGCGTGTGTGCTTTCTTGAAAGACAGCAGGTTAATCATTAGAGCCAATCGGAGAAATGCTTTTCCTGAGCCAACGGTGACACACCTGACCTGACCTTCGGTGCAAAACGTTAACCAAAACGCTGGCGGCGATGGCAACGGTCACTCTCACGTTATGCAATTATTGCCAACAAAGTGGGAGCAAACAAGGCCAAAGTTACTGAGCGACAGAACGTCTGCAGACTTCACTTCCGTTCCTTTTTTTTTTGTTCTCTGTACAATTAATAGCGATGCGCCAATAAAAGGTGTGAACGGTGACTAACGCTGAGGGTTTGGTGGGTTCTTTACGAAGGGTTTATGTAGTAGTGGTAGTAAAAGAGCAAAATAAATTCAAAAAATTTTCTTTCCTTCTCAGTTAAAACTTCGTGAGCTGTGAGAAAAACGAAACCAACGCCCCCCACCCCAAAAAAAAAAAAAAATTCTGTGATATTCTCCAGTAATTCATGGTCGAGTAGAATGCACGACCAACACACACACACACTTTGCAGCATACTTGGAGGTCGAGGTCCAGTGACTGTGAGAGAGAGAGAGGTAATGTGGCCGAAGGGTCACATGGTGCAGTGGAGAGACGCCATCGAGCTGTAAATAGTCTAGAGAGCTGCTGCTGCTGCTGCTGCTAGTGGTGGTGGTGGTGGTGGTGGTCCGACAGCCGCTGGCTGACCGACCAACACCTTCAGCTGGCACCAGAGCCCTGGGCAAGATTACACCCAGGCCCTGCAGTGTTTTTCAACCAGTGAGATACTGTCAGGTGCACCGTCCAATTTCACTTCATTGATCGAAAAAACAAACAAAAAAAATAAAATAAATGTGAGCCTATTTTCCTCCGAGTATATCAGCTCTGTGCGTAAACAGTGTCTAAACAGTTTTCCCAGGTTTCAAACTGAGTGGGTATCAATAAATTGAGAGACTGCCTGTATATGAGGCTAAAAAGTGTAATTTTATAATATTTTTGGTTGGTGGTGTGCTACGGGATTCCTCCCAATGTTAAAATGTGCCGTGGCTCAAAAAAGGTTGAAAATCGCTGGTCAAGTCATCTCATGAACAAAAGGAAAATGGAAAATGAAACTGAACGAAATGAGAGAAGGTTTCTCAACGACGGGACGGAAACAATGGGAGGCATGGCCACTCGTGGGGCGTCCGCGCCCGCCTGGCAGTTGGCCTGCATTGTTTGATGCTTTTCAGTGGATAAGGAATGGTGATCAGATCAAGGAGTTCCTGTTTTTTTACGTTCTGAGGTGTGTCTCTTTTGGAGATGACATCAGGGTGGAACTCAATGAAACACGTGCAATGCTGAGCAGATGGAATTGGACGAGGGTCCAATGGTTGGTGGCAGATGAGCCACTTGGCTGCTTATCATTGTTCTTTACAGACTTTGAACCTGTATAACGAGATTTGCCATAAAACATGCAGCTGAGCAACTGCAAGTGGTACTTTGAAATGCGGCACACACACACACCACACACACACCACACACACGACTCAAAAATAGAACGGAATTTCTAATTATCAACAAATACTTGTCACTTGGACTCTGTACTCGAAAGGTCAGCTCACTCTATGGAGTGACTCACTCACTCACACTCAACATAATCTAAACTTACTAGATGTATGTGTGTGTGTGTGCGTGTGTGCGTGCATGCGTGTGGGTGTGTCTTTGTAACAGTACTCGGCTAATGCATTACACCAACGTGCCGAGCTAAATCCTGACACATGACGACTCTGACTGCGACTCCGAAAAAAAAAAAAAAAAAAGAGTAAAAAAACAAAACAAAACAAAACGCATGCGTCATGCTGTAATCACTTTTAAGATACTGTCATGGGCACAATACAGATTAACAAAACCAAAAAAACAGTCCGTCTTAAAATAGTTTCGTAGCGACACAAACTTTATTTGGACCTTCATCTTTAACGCTGCACCACTCACTTGTCTTAATATTTACAGAAACTGAGCAAAACCACACACACACCACACACACACACACACACACACACACACACACACACACACACACACACACACACACACACACACACACACACACACACACACACACACACACACACACACACACACACCTAACAGTGGTCGGCTCAGGGTAGCTCAGGGCAGCTAATGACCACTGAGGAGGCCATTGGGAGAATTGCGGGAAGCGGTGGCCCGAAGACAATGGCCAGAAACACATGAAATGAACTGTGTGGAGCAGGAGGGGGTTTAGGTGTGGCGGTGCGAGGGGAAGAGTTGGGGGGGTGGGCTCTCAGAACACACAGCGGTTCTGTGAAAGCAGAATTAAGGCGGTGAATGCGCTCCCATTAAGCCCTTTCAATAATGCAGCAGTCTGACCGCTCTGGGTAAACAACATTTCCTTTTGAAAATCAATCAATCAATGATAAACAGGAAATCCAATCTGAGGCCAAAAAAAAGTGTTTTCCACCACAGCTTCCATAGAAGTTGCCTCTTCTGAGGACATTAACTTGATACTTTGGGCTTATCACCTAAATTTGCGTTACATAGACAGACAGACAAGACAGACAGAACTTTATTTATCCCCAAAAGTAAATTCAACTGCCCTGCAGCTCAACAACCACGCTTCCACTCAGGAAGCCATAGCACATAATAAATATTGCATTAGACAATGCAAGTGCAAAATAGAAATTGAATTGAAGAAAAAAAAAATTGTGTGTGTCATTTTCTGTAAAATGACACACACACAATATTATGCAGCAACGCCTGAAAATGCTGCTGCACAGGACACCGAGGAATCCAAACAGGCCAGAACAGACCATAATATCCTGTTTCAGAGCAACAATGATGCGTCTCCATTATGATGAAAATCGCATTAATATAATCAGGTTAAGCTGTGAGCATTAACAGTGTGTGTGTGTGTGTGTGTGGGGCACGACAGCGCTCACAACTCATCCAGGGCGAACCAGGAACCTCACACAACCCCACCATAGACGGTTTTCGGGCCGGTCCACTGAGTGGAAATGAAAAGGAAAGGAGCCCTCGGCATCCTGAACACACTGAGAGCCACTTATGGAGGAGTGATGGAGCTCTGATTGGTTCCTGTGTCGTTGGAGGGCAGGGAGGGCCGGCCCATCCGTCATCGGGATCTATAAACAGATGTTGCGCGTCCTCCGGGACGGAGGGAGTGAGGGGGCAGTAGTGAGGAAGTGGGTACGAGGCAGAGAGGAAGAATGGAGACAATGGGGAAGGCAGCAGCGTCGGAGTGTTTAGGAAACTATCTGGAGGGAGAGTCGAGGGGCGTTCGGCCCCACTTTATACCCCCTCCCTCCCTCCCTCCCTCTCTCACTCCTCTGAAGTCACAATAACCGACTTCAGCGTGCAGCCGTTAGGAACGAGGCTTGTGAAACTGTTGCCTGTCAAACTAGTTCCTCAGTGACTAAGAAGGGCAGACGCCTCACATGACGGCCGACTCCAAACACTGGCATCCTGTCGTCCAGGATGTGAGACTGATGTGAGGTTTGGCGTGGCCGAGGTTAAGATCAGCAGCACATACCTGAGCGCATCTGCGCTCCAGCCCATTAACTAAACTGTTTACCGGAACAACAACGCAAATAGATATTTGTCATTTGTGGCGTCACAAGCGCACTGAGGTACACTGCCAGTCAAAAGTTTGGACCCATACTTCTGATTTAATGGTGTTTCTTTCATTTTCATGACTATTTGCAGTGTCGATTGTCACTCAAAACTATGAATGAACACATATGGAATATGTATCAAACAAGAAAGTGTGAAATAACAAGTTTTATATTTTAGATGATCAAGAATAGCCTTCATATTACATATATATATATAACATAATATGTAGGTATTTAACTTTTTTTTTCTTTTGCCACATTGATCCGCCTATCTTGGCCAAATATTTGACGTCTTCAGTGTGAAACTACAGTGCAGAAAGTAGTAGAGATAAAGAACAAACAGGCGTGTCCCAACTTCCTGGTCGTGTGTATTTTTCTTACTACTTCATTTTATTTCCACAGATCCCCCGAAACACCACAAGCCTTTCAGTTGCACCCTTACAATCGCGGGTTTAGGCACATTTCCTCCTCATTGTCTTTTGAGGTGTTTTCCCAGCCGTACACAAGCATCCGGCGGCCCCTGAAACTTTCTTCTACAGACATGACACGGTCCACATGGCGACAACGACTAAAGGTCTCTTTCCAAAAGCAGAACACCATGTAGGTGAGAATCTATTCACGCTTTCACATCCACATTAAAGAAGAGTTGTGCAAGACGACCATTTCTTTCTTTTTTTCTTCCGACAGGCTGAGAATAAGGCCGGCGGCCACTTCTCCTGACGGGGTGGAAAAAGCCTCTTGAAGCAGCAGCAGTACCAGCAGCAGCGGTGGTTCATCTAGTACAAATACATGCAAGGTATCACTTACATAAGGCCGCTCTCTCGCTCTCTCTGCGCTGTAGTTTCCATTATCGGCGACCATGGTATCAATTTATATTTGCCCTCGCTGACAGTAAAGACTTTACGACGGCCGCGTGCGACTGCAGCTTGATGCAGCGACAACAAGGTGTCTCCCAGAACCAAAATATGTCATCATCCGTGGTCTTTGCATGCTGATCGTGGAGATGGACAGAGAGCAGCGGCAGTTACATCATCGTGTTGACTATTTTTTGAAAACCCTTGAGGGCACAATTAAATAAACTGGGAGTTTCCTCTCCCACTGTGAAAAATTGAACTGGATTCTCCACATTCTCAGCTAGTTTACCAAACAACTACTTTATCACTTCATCCTGCTTATCTTGCATTCTGCCACACACACACACACACACACACACACACACACACACACACACACACACACACACACACACACACACACACACACACACACACACACACACACACACACACACACACACACACACACCTCTTTAGGCCTGCTGTTTCCACCTGCCTTTAAAATCTGTCCCCAGTGATCCGATCAGGAATGGACGGCCGCGGGTCCACGTGCTCCAGCATGTGACCGGCGAGGCCGCTTGTGATCGGCTCTCGCTCCCTAAATTTACATGCAAATCAACACGGCAAATATTCCACGGGCGGAGGCCGAATGCCTCGTTGTTTTCCGTTTGCGACAAGCAGGAGGCCGCGGCGCAAGAAGCCCGGTCTGAGTGACAGGGAAACGACAAATTTAAAAAAAAAATTGCAAAAAAAAAAAGAGGAAATTAGCAGGCAAATCAATGCAGCAACATACAAGTGTTGATGAAGAAGCAAGCAGCTGGAGAGGAGAAGAGCAGGAAGAAAAGGCTGTTCATCAGCTCTGCTTCTCTTCTGTTTGTCCCAAAACCCAAGAGGACAAACCACACAGCAGAAAATCAATCTAATGATGCAATGCACTGTACATTAGTTTACTTCCAGGCAATTTTCCCAACAAAAACCATTAACTTGGCAACACTAAAGGACCCCGCCCACTCCCACACCCTAAAAAAAATCCTACAGTGCTCCAATGTAGGGCTGAGCATTTACACAACAGGGCTTTATGGGTGGAGGTCCATTATGATATGGCTACTGCGGGTTGAACATTGATTTCCTGTCACTTGAGCTGCAACAAAGCACGTCCCATTTACCGCCAGCCGCCACCGATTCTACTGAAACACATTTTTCTGTTCTACAGCCTTCACCAGGCCTGCAAGCAGGGAGGGGTGGGGCCTGCTCGCCGTCTGTTGCTGCTTGTCTGTCGATTAGAGCCTCTTGCATACGGAGACTCCAGAGACTCTGCCCAAAGAAAGCGGTTCCAACGGTCCAAAGATCCAAAGAATGTTAAGATTCAGACTTCCTGTGATGAATCAGCAACAAACCAATATAGCTTATTGAAAAAAGGATAATAAATAAATATTTTTCCTTTATACTGTGTACATTTGTAAAAATATTTATACTTGTTAAGCAACTTCTGGATGGATGCAAACTGCATTTCGTTGCTTTGTACTTGTGACATGTGCAATGACAATAAAGCTGAATTCTATTCTATATAGATTTTTTTTCTGATGTAACTGCAATACTATACGAGAAACAAGAGCAGTTCTTCAGACTGTGTTCTGCTCTGCATGAATGAAGACACTGCTGGCACTGACCTGATGGGACGGTCCCATAATTAGCCACGTCCCAAGGCACCTGCAGTTGTGCCATTTGGGCTGCGCTAAAATTACTGACCTTGAAACGAAAGGCAGACTGACTGGTGAAGCACCAGATTCCGATCAGACATCCAGATGCAACTTGAAGCTCATTTGAAAACTCAAGAAAACATGCTGCTGTTACTATTTTTAAACTGCAGGGACTATAAAGTTTCACAGGTCCCGTTCCACGGGGAGGTGCAGACGGTCGGACTGCGTCTTGTTAAAGAGAAAAACCAAGTTGCTTCTTAACCCTAAGTGTAAATATTTCCAGCCATTTACCCCCAAAAGGAGATGCGTGCAAATGCAGGGTTTTTGAGCAAGTCTGTGACTAGCCAAGAAATCCAACCACTTCATCAGCCAACTTTGAGAGTCGGGGCAAAATGACAAGTACAACATGGCATCCACAACAGGAAGCCAGGAAACCACTGCCATATGTTTCCTGGGATGACTTATCAATAATCCTGGAAATGGAAAAGCATCGGGGCAACATTAGTCTTGCTGAATTGAAAGAAAAAAAAAATTGATTTAAAGGATAAAATGGTTGGCAACCACTGCCCCTAAAAACACAAAAAAAACAGTGTGGCGTTTTTTCCAGAAACACTCCCCCCAAAAGTCTCTTTGTCTCCTTGCGAGAAATGTTATAACATTCACAGTGCCGGTGCTGCTTATCACTTGACACGTTCCTCCGTTGAGACAAGGGCTCACTTGTCCAAAAAAAAAAAAAAAAAACTAAAGAAAAACAGCATGTTCCTTCGGACTGTTCTGTCAGGGGACACTCCAAACCACACGACACGGGACGTTCAATGCCCCATAAACATGTTGCAATGCGTTAAACCAGCTCACATCTACCATCACAACATCCTGATTCCAAAGGTGAAACATTTCACTGACATTTGACAGTTGGCTGCGGCCAAGCAGTGTTCAAAAGGGGAAGGAAAAACGTACGTGAAGTGTGTGAAAACTACAGAAAAACA
This sequence comes from Nelusetta ayraudi, assembly GCF_046127955.1. NCBI lineage: Eukaryota > Metazoa > Chordata > Actinopteri > Tetraodontiformes > Monacanthidae > Nelusetta > Nelusetta ayraudi. Next base: position 720,057 of record NW_027466180.1, on the reverse strand, counting down.
CCTTCATCCGTCTGTTTCAGGTCTGAGACGACGTCTTGGAAATATGAAGGACGGACAGCGGAGAGAAAGAAAAAAAGAACTAGTGCTTACTTTCTGTCTAATATTGGAGCATTCACTTGGCTTTTTTTTTTTTTTTTTTTTAATTGTTGGTTGGTTGGTTAGTTGACAGGAAGTCAATGCCAGTGTGTTTATACTCGCTCCATGTGCTTTTAATGATAAAACTCACTCACTAAAACCCTCATATCCACTAATACAGGAATGTGCCAGAGGAGGGGAAAACATGTGTTAGTTGAGAGAGAGAAAAAGAGAGACAGAGAGAAAAAATAAAAAAATCAACCACCATTTTTTTTTTCCTAACTGGGGTCATTAAATGGAATATTACGTGTAGCTAGACAGGAACCAGCTGGTTCACTTTCGATGGCCGGGGGCAAAAGATTTAATCTTTGAATTTCTGATCCTCCTTTGAGAACAAACAAACAAACAAACAAAACAAAACAAAACAAAACAAAAACTCCTCACCCTGAACTGGAGTCACCCTGTTGCTGCTGCTGCTAACCAGCAGCTCCAGACTGAATTGAAGTCCCGCCAGACCGTCAACCCAAGTCGGCGTAACGGCAACCCCTCCCAGCACCCCCTACTCCTCCACCTCCTCCGGCGAAACGCGATAAGATGGTGGGATCATTAGTAGTAGTCCGGCTGCTGCCTGCTGCCTGCTTCTGCTGCTGCTATCTGCTGCTACCTGCTGCTAGCACTCAGATGGTCGCCCGCGATATTTGCACCGAGGGGGTGCGAGAGTCACTTCAACCTCACTCCCAGACGCTCGGTCAGTCCCGGACCGAGCTCTCTCTCTCTCTCTCTCTCTCTCTCTCTCTCTCTCTCTCTCTCTCTCTCTCTCTCTCTCTCTCACACACACACACACACACACACACACACACACACACACACACACACACACACACACACACACACACACACACACACACACACTCTCTCTCTCTCTCTCTCTCTCTCTCTCTCTCGCTCTCTCTCTCGCTCTCTTCCCGGTGAGCCTCGGTGCGGAGGCTTCAACACAACACGACGCGACACAACAAAACTTACTTTTTGACTGCCGGTGGCGCGGCGGCGGTGGTAGTTCAGCCCGAGGATGACTGGTGTAGCTCCATGTGTGCCGTGTTATTATTGTTGTTTTGTAGTTGGGTTTTTTTTTTTCCTCCCTCTTTTTTTCGTCCTTCTACTTCTTCTTCTTCTTCTGGGAGGCAGGACGACGTCGTCTTGGCACCGCAACCTGCTGTTGTTCACACTCCGACTCACTCCCCGGATCCTCCAGTCACAGCAGCAGCGGCAAACAGCAGCAGCGCCGCTAAAGTCCTGAGAGACGGGAAGAGGAGGGGCGGATGGGGGAGGAGGGGCAGGGAGGGGGAGTGGGCGGAGCAGCGGAGTCACGCTCGCGCACACACATGCTGAGCAGAGAGAGAGAGAGAGAAGCCTAAAGCGTGTCACAAATAGGTAATAATAATAATAATAATAATAATAATAATAATAATAATAATAATAATAATAATAATAATAATAATAAAAACAATAAAGGCTATTCTGATTCTGTGAGCTGCTGAGGAACTTGTTTGTCATAACGGCTTGTGAGATTAATGCTGAATAATATCTGATATAGTTGGACAACAGTTTTCATCAGCACTGTCTCTTTAGTCATATGATCAAGGCCAAAGAAAGTAGATGTGTTTTTGGCGAAAACAAAATTTAAAATTTTCATTCATCAGGTCAGGGGTCCCGACAAATCAGATATGACTTCTAGGAACGTGTTTGTTTATTGTTTATTCATTCATCCATTCATTCATTTTCCATACCCGCTTAGTCCCAAGCTCAGGGTCACGGGGGTCTGCTGGAGCCTACCCCAGCTGTCATAGGGCGAAGGCAGGGTGACACCCTGGACAAGTCGTCAGTTCATCACAGGGCCACATAGAGACAAACAACCATTCACACTCGCGAATGCACACCTACGGACAATTTAGAGTGTTCAATTGACCTCACATGCATGTTTTTGGAGTGTGGGAGGAAGCCGGAGAACCCGGAGAGAACCCACGCAGACACAGTGAGAACATGCAAACTCCACACAGAAAGGTCCCAGCCCGGAATCGAACCCGCAGCGCTAACCACTGCGCCACCATGTCGCCCTTGTTTATTCATTTTTCTTATAAAATCAGATTATTCACCAGTTTTCCTTAGCCTGTGTGCCAAGTTTGGTGAGTTTTTGCAGTATGTAGGTGGTGACATTTGGCTTCAAAAAGGCATCAGGAGAATGCTGCTACTACTTCTAATAATAATAATAAAAACACAGACAGAGGCATTTGCCTTGGTCCCAAATTAAAGTGGTGTTGGGTGCAGCCTCGAGTCTTTGAAAGTGCAGTCAAGAGTTTAAAGTGCGCTGATCTCAGTGTCTGGCTGTGGCCAACAATTCATTAATCTGACAGCGTCCTGGAAGAAGCTGCTGCTGCTGCTGCTCCTGCTGAGCTTCACAGCACTCACACGGATTCCACTCCGGGCAGGAGGAGGCATCCAGAGGGGGTGGAGTCTCCCATGATGCAGGATATTTACACTGGGTAAGATGCGAACTGATGACTGTCAATACTTGCTGTCCTCATAGACTGTAAAATTTTAATGTATTACATGTGTTGATGAGTTTTAAAACTCACTTTTTTCCTGCAGTCGAAGAAGTCTTCTACTCTTTATTTTCCACTGAGAGGTTAATGATGCTTGTACTGTATTGAATTAACAGTGTTTGTAGGTTCAGTCAACCGGATTGGTCTTTGTTACTGTGTACAATGAATGTCTGTATCTTTATATGTCTGTATAGTCTTTGTTTTTATCGTATGTGAAACCCAGGAGGATTACCGACCACAGCTGTGGAAGCTCATTGGAATCTGAATACAGAATAAAGACAGAATAAAGACTTGATGCAAGCTGTACTGTACACCTAGTCATGTCCAATAGGGACAACAGGGGTGAGTGGACAGTCAGCTCAGTTTGAAGGCCCAGCTGAACGCCTGCTGCAGGTGCAGCTCTTCTCTGCTACAGCACCACAATGCGGTGATGCTCCCCGCCACACACCTGGAGAAGATGGCTGGCTGTACCCAGTCCAAAGTGTCCCCACCAGTTTGCGTCAGTAGCGGGAGGAACCGGATGCTCCTGCTACTTTTCTCTCTTCTTGGCAGAGTTTCTTTTTTTCCCCCTCCTTGTGTCATTATTGAATTCCTCTTTTTAATCTTTTTCTGTTGCGCACGTAAATTGAGTGCATGCTTAATGGAACCTGTCAGAGATGCTGACTGAGAACCTGTGCCGGAGTAAATGTGTGGGTTTTGCGACCTCTTTATGTGAACTCAGCCCCTTTAGCTTCTATTCTAATCAACCTTTGCAGATTTTTTTTTTTATTTAATTTTAAACCCCGCTGCACTTCATGTTGGGATCCAAAGAGATTATTTCGGTAAGGAGACTTGACTTGACTTGAAAAATGACAAATGTTAGATTTTTTTGGAGCGCTGCCGCAAAAGCACCACGGACTCTATAAAGTGGGTCTCATACAAATCAGCAAAATGATAAAAGGATGCAACTCCTAAAACCACCCAGGAAAGATACAATTACAATGTCAGAATTTGATACAGTTGACCTAAAGATTGTAGAGGAAACAGTTCAGCAGCTTAAACCATCAACTAGCGGTCTCGACCCAATACTGACTGGGGAAAAGTGTCAGTTCTTGTCTTATTGGATACTGTATTGAGGATTGATACTGTAGATCACAGTATACTGTTGAACAGATTGGAAACTTGGGTGGGACTCAATGGAACGGTCCTAGAATGGTTCAGGCCCTACTTGGAGGAAAGGAGTTATTTTGTGTCCATTGGAAGTTTTGGGTCAGATCGATTGACCATGACACACGGGGTTCCTCAAGGGTCAGTTCTTGGATCCCTTTTGTTTAGCCTATATATGCTACCATGCAGAGGTTTAATGTTGGCTATCATAGTTATGCAAATGACACAATTATATCTAGCAGTTTCCCCAGATGACTACAGTTCAATAGAGGTGCTGTGTTACTGTCTAGAACAAATAAAAAACTGGATGAATCAACATTTTCTCCAGTTAAACCACAATAAAACTGAGATGAATGTTTTTGGCAGCAAAGAAAAGAGGATTGTTTTTCTTGCTACTGGTCTATAGTCATACTTTCAGAATACATAAATGAAATGCTAATGGTATATAAACCCAGTAGGACTCTGAGATCTGTAGACTCAGGTCAGATAGTGGAGCCCAGAGTTCAAACTAAACATGGTGAAGCAGCATTTTGCTGTTATGCTGCACACAAATGGAATGAGCTGCCAACAGAAGTGAAGTCAGACCCAAGTGTGAATGTTTTTAAAGACTTTAGGTTAAAGACTTTTCTTTTCTCTTATGCTTTTGACTTAGTGCTATTTTATTATCATCTTTTTATTTCTATTCTCCTTTATTACTGCTCTATTCATGCATTTTGAGCTGTCTTTCCCTACTGCTTTGTCTTTGAAGACTGTGTTTTTGTTTTTTAAATGCTTTTAAAATGTTTAAAATGTGTAAAATGTTTAAAACTTTTATTTCTGTTAAGCACATTGAGTTGCCTTGTGTATAAAATGTGCTGTATAAATAAAGCTGCTTTGCCTTGCCGGTCAAACCCCTAAAAGCTATTTTGTTACCCCACTGTGATGTTGTCATGTTACCACAACCACTAGTGCAAAGTGGCATAGACACATAAAAGGTGAAGAGGTCAAAGTTTGAAGAGTTTGTCATTGCAACATCTAGGTACTGCACATTATTGATATTATCGTGATGACGTACCTTGACCCATGAGTAGATATTAAATCATATTCTTTCCCTTGTTGCGTCACATGTAAATATCGTGTCTTATACTTGTTAGCGTGTTGGCCTTTACTGGCCACGTTAAAAGGTTCTTCTCCTTTTTGCTTTTCAACAGGATGCACCCAGATGGCTGCTGGAGGCGTGTGTGTGTGTGTGTGTACGCGTGCGATGGGTGTGGAGTCTTCAAACAGCCGGGCAGCCAGTCAGTCCCCAGGCTCTTTCGGCCTAACGACCCAGGCAGGAACAAAAGGATGTCTGGAAGCTCCGTGTCTTTCTGCAGGCAACAGGCCCACAGCTGCTCCCTGCACTCACACAATGGCTGCTCAGAGCGCGCTCATTAATAATAATCGCATTGTGCGCGGACACGCTAATGTTTCCCCACGCGCATCCCCTCCCCTCCTCCGAATAAATAAATAAATAAATTGAAACTTGACGCGATTATGTCCGAGTTGTAATTGCGCTATTATTCCTCGGCAGGGGTGATAAAGGTATTCAGATTCTGTGCTTAGGCAAAAGTACGGATACTTGTGTCCAAAAAATACGAGTAAATGTAAAAGTTCTGGTTCAACTCCTTTACTCAAGTAAAAGAAAGAGAGTCCAGGTTCTGAGATGTACTTAAGTAACAAGTAAAAATTGTTTTTTTTCTTCCTGCAATTAATGAAACAAAATGTTTGTTGAGCAGCAGGAGGTACTCTAAAATAATCTTCCTGTAAAGTATGATCCAGTTTTATATTTAACTAAACAACAGCAGAGCTCAAATTGCTCCACTTCAAGCAGCAGCAACCATAATATTATAAGGGACTCACTTTAAACAGAATTTGTCACTTTTCAACACAGACCATGTTTTTTTTTTTTTTTCCAATGTAAGGAGTAGAAAGTGCCAATATTTGTGTGCAAATGCAGGGAGTCAAAGTAAACAGTCGTCAGAAAATGAAAGGACAGGTACCTGAAAAACCTAGTGAAGTACAGTGGCAATCTATACTTTGTCACTTCCCCTCCTTCTGTTGCGCTGTGCGTGCTCCCCACCCGCCCCGCCTGCACGACTGGATTGACTGCTTCACGTACGTGACGCCTTCATTAAACATGAACCCGGTTTCATCAGGGCGGCGGTGTCAATTCCGACCAACGAGGACGAGCAGGCAGTGTAGGATGACCAGCGTGTGTGACTGAGTTCCTCGGACGGGCCAGAACTCGGGTGTCTCCTCCGCACAAACACAACAGTGTGCGATCACCCGAGGGTGTCGGCAGAGCAAATGGTGGCCACTTATCGAGCCGCATATCAGGTGTAGACCTGCGCTGCTGCTCATCTGCAGTAGCGGGGGTGGGCAGGAACTAACAGCATGTGGCAGGCTTGCGGGGTTTAAAACAGGAAGTCGTTGGTTTGCGTGTCAGTTTGACATCATTGCTCATTCCACGCGTGCACACACACACACACACACACACACACACACACACACGGTTAAGCTAAAATTAAACTAAGCTGTGATAATGACTCTCACTCAACAGGCGTGTGTACGATGACGGCTGAATAAAATCTTAATAGTTTTATATGCAAGTAAAAGATTCACCCAGACATTATAAAGTTTCCTTTATCCCTTTCCTCAACCCTAAAAAGATCTGACAAAGTGGCAAAACACTCGCAGCCCCAAAACACGTGGAAGTTCCAAAAAAAGGCTCAACGTTGGCAGGATGCAAGAACCAAGGTTGCTTTTTGCAGGGGGCTGCAAACAGAGGGGTAAATATAGTGTTTTCAGAAGCTCCATAGAAAGATGCAGCAGAGTATATACAGCAAGTAGTTATGGAATACATTCTTATATAAAAGGGCATTAGATTAAACTTTAAACGTATTCACTTTTTGTTATGAAACTGTTGCGTCAGAAGAATAATGCATTTTCCTTGTTTACTTTTATTGTGTTACTTAAACTTCAGGCACAGACAAAAATAAATGAACTTGTCTCATCTGGATGCATTAGAGACATGCAGTTTACAAAATTGCACTGATTCACAGGTTAGTGCAAAAAAAGAAAACTCTAGCTGTACCCCTACTGGGTAAAACCCCTCTGTTTACACAATAAGACCACTATTGTTATTGCGACAACAAAATAACAATGTAAAACATTTTGTCTCGTCGCAATTAAAAGTTCCACTCTACCAACAGCAGCCAAGCAGGTATTAATTACAGGCTGGTACTTAGTCTGGGTTCTCACTCCCTTTGGCAAAGCGCCGAGAATAGTGAGCAGAGTTGCGCAAGAGACAACAGTGCACTCACTATGGTTTCTTTCCCCCCCCACCCCCCAAAGAATCTTTTACAATTGCATATAAACAAAAGAAACCCATGCAAAGCTGCATGACTTCGCGAAATCCCGACAAATCCTCCCAAAGCCCACAAGTGGCACTCTGGACGGCTGACGGGAAAACGCAAGCGAGAGTCGTGACTGAGTGGCAAACAGTCATTAACAGCTGACCACATTCGGATCGGTTTGTATGGAGAAGTATGATTTTTTTTTTTTTTTTTTGTGTGCCACTCCCTGAATAAACTGCAAGGTCTATTAAAACTCTTCCACATGAAGAAATAGTCCCTCCGATCAGATTGACGCCAGACAAAATTCTACATTTTTGTTCTTTGTATTTGTGAGCAGGGTTAACAGACAGGGAACATATACAGTGTCTAGGGAAAAAAAAAATCAAATTTGTTCACCTACGAATATGACGGTTTAGTACTCAGATGGCAAACCAGAAATAACCGACTGAAGACACAGACTGAAAAGAATCTGAGGTTGGAGGGAATAAAGGGGTTGCAGAAGATAAGGGGCGAGGTCACGCAAACACACGATAAACACACACAAAAGGCACTAAACAAAGAGGAGCGATTGAAAGGTAACGCGAGCTGCGTCAATAAAGTCAAATATATGAGGGGAATAAAGACAGAGATGGGACGGGACTAAACTGGCTAAAGCATTGAGTCGTCTGTTTCTCTACTCAACCAACTACAGAAATTAATTTAACTTGTGATGGTATCAATAAAAATAAACATAACTTGTATTGATGTAGGTGCAAAGGCGTTCAGCCTCTCTGTCTCTGTGATAGGACACAAAACTCTGAGACAAATCAAACTGTCACGCTTAATCAGTCAGTTCTGCAGCCGCGTGAAATTAGCTCAGACGCTATGCTTGTTAGAAAAATAATCATAATAAATAATACCCGGTGTCGTTGTGGATCTTAAAACTGCCTCCAGATTTTGTCTTGGGACAATAAATCTAAGTCGTGCTAGATTTTTGTTTCGTTATTTTTGTTTTAAGAATAATTTGTCATCTTTTACAGTCGCTGCTGTTGTGCTTGAAGGGACGGTCGGGATTCTTTGTCGTTTGTGTGCATGAAGTTCCTCTGGGGCCCAACAATGGGGGGCTTTGTCGGTCATTTCCAGATCCTGGCAGCGATGTCCTTGGGTCCTGTGACTTTGGAAACCCGGTGTCAGTCTTTTCGTCCCTCCGACACAATCCCGGCCTTCTTTTGTTGAAAGTGATGTTGTCAGATCTGAAGCCTGTCCGGGCCTCAAGAGCCATGCTTTCATAACCAATAATGATGGAATGCAAAAGGTGGCAAATGTGGTAACTGTGAGCTCTTGCTCATCCACCTTGCCAAACTCCAACAGCCAGTGTTTTAAAATCTGCCTGAGCTTTTCCACGGATTTGCATTTTGGCTTCTGTTTAACTGTGATAAATCCAGGAAACACCTGCATCTAGCTGCCCTTGAAGGCCACTGAAGAAGAGGAAGAAAAGAAGAAGAAGAAAAAGAAGAAGTGTAGCTGCAGTTGTGGCAGTTTCATCATGAGTGCTGGATGGATGTTTTTTTTCAGTGACTTTGGCAAGAGTTTTGTAAAACCCATGACAGGGATCAGTGCAACTATTGTGGCTCTTAACAAAGTGTTGAGTAGTCGTGTCCTGCCTGAGCTCTTATCAACACACTTGACTTATATTATACCATGATGTTAACATGCTGACTCTGCCCTTGCCCAATAGACTTCTCTCTGAATTTCTCCTATGATAACACTGTTTATTTTAAAACTAAGAGTGGGACAATTCTATGACCGTGAGTCACAGCTTTAGCCATTTAGATACAAAAAAAACAAACAATAAAAAACGAAAGAGCAGGTGACAGGTGGGTGTGTCTCTGCCGCATCTTTGTTAGAAGAGGTGCAGCAGAGCTGTTTGCATCAATAAGTAATTGCGCTATTGATCCTCAAAGCGTTGTTATCATGTGACTTGACCAGCCGTGACTCATCGCAGACGGATCAATGACGCGTCTCCTCTCGACTCCGGTGTGTTTTTCAGAATTGTGAATGTAACCTTCTTCTTTTTTTCATTGCTCAGAACTTCAGCACAATTAAGCATGACCTCGGTGTTGTTGCAGCGCTTCATTCATCAGTCATCACTATGCGGTTGGGTTGTTTTCTTTTGAGGCTGAGGATTGTATGAATGGTTATTACTCAGGATCAATACAGTGGGTAGAGGTTTGGGGGAGGGGTTTGAGGTTCCAATTGTTAGACATGTTGTTACTCATTAAAAGACTGCAGTGCCAGTACAGATCACAATGGAGCTTGTGCTACCGTCCTTCTTTACCTTAACTAGAAAAAACTGAAACAACTTAAGCAAAAAAAAAGTTGAGTGACCTCAGGCTCGATGACTGCGTTTCCCCTTTTTCACTTACAGTTAGAGACCACAGATGGAAAAACTCTGCTGTCGCCATTGGTATTTGACACACAGAGTCATGGGATGTGACGTGTTGTCACGTCTTTGCACAACCACCGCTGCTGCTGCGTGTCTGAACCCCTTGAAAATTACAACACACATCCTCTTTTTTTCTTTTGTTTTTCAACTCCCGAAAGCACATGATCCAGTCAGACGAGATACGGTGCGGCGGGAAAAAAAGGAGCTGTAATCAATTTTTTCAGTTTGATCCTAAAGGGCCGAGAAGTCTTGTGAGCAACTCACTGCTTCCAGCTCCTCCAACTTCTCATCAGTGGCCGTGGAACTGCTGGGTGGCCTCTTAAGGCTGGAAGCACTGAAATCTAGAGAGACATCCACAATGAGAAGGCCAGAGATTCTGCAGTCATTGACTGTTTTGTTGTTATGTTTCATATCGAGCAGATTGTGTGAATGGAGAGATCAGAGAGAGAGAGAGAGAGAAGCTTAGGCCCTGTTTTCACTTGGTCATTTCATGCGTTTTTTGCTGATCAGATTACGAAAAACGCATGAAATGACTAAATGCAAATTTTGGTGATCGCATCGCATAAAAACGCATTCGTCACGGACGTGCGAACAGAATGCGACTTCAGTCCACATTAACGACCGCCTACTCCACTCACCTCTCCCGTGTACATATTTGGTCGGCGGGTAATTTGAGGACACACCGTCATGTGTTCTGAGACTCCGTCTAACCGTCACTCGGTGGAAGCAAGATTGTACCAGCGCATCAGTCATGTTTTTCTACACTTTCCCTTTCCAGATTTGTGCCGTCACTTCAAGTGCAAAACACAAAACATCCACATTTTGCCACCATCAGGTTCCATCAGGTTCCATTCGATTACATGAGGGTCCATCGGGCCTCAGACACCACAACTGCGGTCGTCCCACCGCGTTGAAAGCTGTGCAGTCACCCTGCGATCATCCTGCCAGCACGCTTATCACACACGTCTGTAATGTGATTTGGAGACAGCGAGGGGAGGAAATGGAGACAGACGGCTTCTCATAACTTGTAATCAATTTAAGGACTGAAAGAAAAAAAATGAGGGAGTGTCCATCATCCTGTTAGGGAACAAACAATCATTCTGAATTTGATGCGATTACTGCTTTTTTTTTTAATTCTGTTCACCTCCCAGCCTTGACAGCAGTCAGCGTTGGTGACGCAGTCAAGTTCATGTGCAGCCTTTACGAAAGCAGCGTTGCAAGCACGCTGCAAACGTCCAATGCCAACCTCAGCTGAGTCGATGTTTCTGACTGTAACAAAACAAAATCCTTCGGATGAAACGTCAGGACTCGTGGTTTTAATCACTGACTTGTTTTGGTGAGGCAAATTCAGATGTGTTTGATAAATCTTTTATAATAACTTCTCTGATGTTTTCCTGTGCTGTCTTGTGATTTCATGTCTGATAATTGGTTCCAACGCCTTTATCATTTACCTAAATGAAGGGATTACAATTTACTGGAAAATGGAGTTTTGCAATGTGGGTTTCTCGGGAAACAGAAACACAAGAGAAAAGCGGAGGTAACGGTTCACTGATTCACCCAAGGGAGTGTTGTGGTGGAAAAAAAAAATCTAAAATCCCCCACTTTCTTCTTATGACACATTTTTTTTGGTCAGAATTGAAAGTTAAGATACTGTTTGATCAGAGGTGTGAAGCTTCCTCTTTGGCTCTATGATATAATTCTAGTGAAAATTACTCAAGGCAAAGTAACTGAAGACAGTTTCATATGTCCATACTTGTCGAAAATGTGAAGCTAATCTTGAACTGAGACATGTAAACATGAAATAAAGTTGAGGAGGAGCTCCCTACAAGAAGAAAAAGTGAAGAATGAAAAACCTCTGGCAGCAAAGCTTTGGTCTGAAAATGTTGAAAATGAATCAGAAATCATTCAGTGGCAGTTGTGATGGTGGTGGCCAACAGGAAAAGTTCTGCTAAAGTGACCACACTGTGGTAGCCGTGCTGTGGCCACTGCTCATCCTTCAGAAACTGAAACTGGCTGCGGTCAGAGTGAGTTGGTTCAACTTGGAGCTTTCATCACGGATCGGTCAGTCATTTACACCCCAGGTCTCACCTGCATGCTTCCACCAGAGAGGGCGCTACGCTGGGAATAAACTCTTTTCAGGTGATTTTCTGGCCATTATACATTTTTTTTTACGACTGAAAGACCATAACTGAAAAATGGTGCATCGCCATATTGCCAGTCAGGTATCCAGTTCTTATAATACATCCATGTGGACAACCAGTTAAAAAAAACATGAGGTTGGTAAGAAGCGTAATGTGTTTCTGGAGCTGCAAGATCAAAACAGCTATTTTTTTGGTTTGATTTTTATCTTTGTGCCCCCGGATGCATTTTCACATTGCACGTGGACTAAATGCCACACAGTAACTCACTGTTTTAGATTTAAACTGTTCGTCCGACTCTGGTAACTTTGATTAAGCTTGCTACAAATGTGTTTTTCTGCAACGTTCTGCTGCAGTTCATGACTGTTCATCACGGAAGCTTCACGGGGTTGGTGACAGAATGCACGGGGGGAGTGATGGGAGGGAAAGAGTCAAGTTGGGGAAAGAATCAAGAAGGTTAAAGTGTTTTGAATTGTATTTCAAAGCAATAATATTCCTACCAACTGTCAGTGGGCACCAGGGGGCGAGAAGCCAGGCATCAGCAGGCCGAGAGGCAGCCGGACTTTGTGGCTCTGCCAGCTGCAGCCCGCAGAAGGAGGAGGAGGAGGAGGCAGTGTGATCAGACAGCGGGCGCTCAGCGAGTCAGATTGTTCTGCAGCGACGAAGGAAGGAGATGAGACGAGAGGAGTGGCAGGAACACAGCGTGCAGCATCGCTGGAACGGCATCAAAGTGTCTTTTGTCCAGAGCCACAAACACTGCAGAGCTGCAGGCCAGTGCCCTGGCCACTGTTAGTTCACATGTGCACGCATGTGAACACACAAATGCAGAAACAGTTCAAACCTGATGAGTTTCGAGAAAGCTTGTGCACAGGCTGGTTTCAACCCAACGACTGCTTTTAATAGGCCACTTCCTGTGGAGCCCAACTCTCCAACTAGGACTGCTATCAACATTCTTTGTGGTTGTGTCCCAGCACAGCGCACGTACAGTGTGTATGTTTGTGTGTGATGTGATGTTTCTATCTGCTGGTGATAGATTCACCATCACGTCAGCGTCACACCAGTCAGAGTTTGATACCGACTTTTTTTTTTTTTTTTAAATGCTGCGTTTTGTGGAAGAATTAGAGGAAGAATTGGAAGTATTGCAGTTTATTGGATGGAGGTTCTGACAGCCAAAACTTTTTTTAAAAAAAACGTTTTAGAAAGTTTTTCTGCTTAGAGGCAAATTTCTTTAGATTTTGGGGTGGGAACTTTGAGATCAATAGGGAATTTTAAAATGATTAATACACATAAAACAAATGACATGACAAATCTACTGCGGTCGCTCAACAACTGTTAACACAAATCTGCTGCTGTCTCACCATTGGAGGAATCACTGAACTGAACAAGAGTAGTAAAAGGCATCACTTGGTTTATTTTTACTCACTCATCGACTCTGACTTTCCTGCAGGTGTTGTTCTGTGAACAGTAGCGGTGAAACACACAGAAATTTTCAATTTTGTTCTTGTGTGATGAGAGTGGAGATAAAAAGTCATATTGAATCCCCAAAACCGGAAGTAGGTGTTGCGCTGCCTAGACAACGCCATTGCGGCTGTAACACGGCATGTGAAGAATGTCATCAAACATGTGGACGTGATTAATCCCACAAACTCCCACTTCAGTGGTTTTCCTAGAAATGCACTGCAGCCCCCTGAACTTAGTGTCACACGGTCGTCATGGAAATGATGAAATGATTTCCGGGGATTCAGCCAGTGCGACTTAACCTGTTTTTGTTTTTTTTTATGATTCATCACCAGAAATCATCTCTTTGTGACATCACACAGGGTTCTGATACCACTCCAAGGTTAGTGACCCCACAGCAGCTAGGTGTTGGCTGCGCCCTCTGAGGGCTTCCAAACATGTGCGAGAGCCAATAAAGGATCAGCTTGAGTGGGAAGCTCAGTCCAGTGTTCCAATGGCAGGCTGCAAACAGAGGGCTAAATACATATTATTATTAGCGTTTTTCTTTTATAACCGACATAGGATTATCTTGAGATGTTATTTTTGTACCTTTGGTACATAGAGAGCTATGTATGTACTGTGTTGTGTCCCACTGGGAGAAAGTGGCCCAACCAGGAATCAGACGGGGCCGTTCGCTTTGCGCAGGAACTATGAGAACCAGCGTCAGCCACTTCCTACTGAAGCCCCGCCTCTCTCTGTCGCCAGCCGCATTGTGAGAGCAGTTAAAAGGTCTGCCGGGAATCCGAGACAAATGTAAACACGCGCTTCCTCTGAAATGTGGTGCCGAGAGGGAGTCCAAGCTGAGAGCTCAGGGATGCCGTTGGCCCGCAGCCCCTCCGGCTGGGACCGGCTCCACCGCCATGACTTTAAAAGGGAAAAAATAGCCGCCGTGTCTCCAGCCGAGGCTGCAGCTTCCCTGCAGGGAAACATCAGCTCCTCCTCGTCCCCTTTCTGTGGGATGGGGGAAAAATACATGGAGTTATCGAGTCATTTTCACGCAGCTCTGACAGCATTCGTACACGTCAAGTCGAAAGGAAACACACTCAAGATCCACAATCACTGTTTTTTTTTTTTTTTTTTTGGCACCGATTGAGATTACAACAACAAATATGTTTATCGTGGGTGCCCAGGGCCAAAACAGGAACACGTTCGAGCTGTCAACAGGTTGTTTTCATCTCCTCACCGCTGAAGTGGGCAGAGCAAACAGGTTCTGGTGCTTTTAAACACAGTTTACTGGCTGGTACACATGAAACCACATTCAAAAAATACAGGTTCCAGTGATTGACATCTGAGTTGTGAGACATCTGAGGGACTTCTTGGTATGAATACCGGAAGAGCACCAAAATAGCTAACATGTTATCATGACAAGGTCTGTGTTTTAATTTCATTAGAAACGCAGACAGTCCAAAGACTTGCTGTCAGAAGTAAAGATATTTAGAAATAGGTCAAAGAAACCTCTGACCTTCATGCAGCAGAGACTGAAGCCACTTGTGGTGCAGCCACGGTTCATTCCTGCACGCTACAGCCTGATAAATCTTTTATCTGGTCAGGCTACGGACTTTTGGTGCTAAGATACGATGTTGCAGGAACACAAACGTGCACCTTGAGCTGCGGTGCACAGTACGGCACAGCACTGAACAAACAGAACAAAGAGAAAAAAAGTTGTTTTTAGATTACACAGGAATCTCGATGCTTTGTGTTATCAGCAGTTTGTGAAATTTGATGGGATGACTTTCAAGTCGGAAGTTCAGAGGTTTTCACTGCAGATCTTGAAGGGCGTCAAATTGTACTTATTTACAGATTCTTATTATTCATCCACAATACTGCAAAAAATAAATAAATAAATAAATAAATAAATAAATAATTTTCCAAAACAAATGGAAAAAAAACACACTAGTTCTCCACCATGTTTAGCCCTCTGTTTACAGCCTGCTGGTCTTAGCAGCATTGGACCATAAAACATCTGAGCAACAAGTGAAGTCAAGGACTAACTGGATTATTAACTGGTTTCCAATGATACAGATCAATGTCATCTAAGTCTAATTAAAAACAAGTGTTAGCTCCGCCCCCTTGCGTCCTCTGAGGGTGGGGGTCTGCTTAGGCTGCAAGCGGCCTCCTCCCGGTCAAAGGCTCTGCTGTGCAGCAGCAGCGGTGGGACTTTAATGAGTGAAGCTTGTTGACGGGTGGGTGGAGCGTCACGCTCTGAAAAAGTGTGAAGTGCTGTTGCCGCCGCCGCTGCTGCAGTGCAATACAAGTGCTCCACTTCTCAGGGCCTTCACCAGGTCACTGTTTTGTTTGGGGTTCTGTGGCAGGAGGGGGTTGCTAAGGGTGGAAGTGGTTGTTTTCTGTGCCTTCCTTCTCAGAACAGGTACTTTGTGGGCTGCTGCATGTTATGACGGTGTGACAAAATGACTCATGCGCGTGTGTGTATGAGGTAGTTACGAGTGGTGGGTGGGTGGGGGGAAAGGGGGAGGTCCCTCCCCAAACACAGACACCTTTTCTGAAACAGTCGTGGCTGCCGACTCCTGCAGAATTTCCAGCATCCTTCCAAACAGACTAGGATAGAACCAGACGCCACAAACAGAACGTACAGACACACGCTGACAAACAGGGGCGGCGGCCCAGTGAGTCGGAGGAATGGAAGTGATTTTTTTTTTTTTTAGAAATGCGCGTGTGCGTCACGTATTCAACGCTTTTGCATTTTTGAGTGATAATAATAATAAGTCTGAAAACTCACAATTAATGTTGAGCAGAAATGTTTCCCATGAGTTGGATCATAGAAAACAGAACACCTAACGTAACACCATGAGAAAAAAAAACCCCAACATATTGAAGTGTAAACATTTGAAAGCCTTTTCAGCCTCTTTATATGTACGATGATATCAATGTCTCTCTTTCTATTTATATATTTATCGGATTTGTCGTGTTTACTGATTGCCTCTCTCAAAACAAACACATGCGTCCTCTGTCGAAGAACCTCCGCCGACTGCAACCATCGCCACTTAACACCACAAGGAGGCAACATCAGGCGAACTTTCACCTGATTTTGCAGCAGAAATCAACACAAACCCCTCAGTTCTGTCAGCTTACACGTTGACTACTTACCTGGAAGCTCAGAACAGGACTGTTTACTCAGGCCAGGGCCGATCCGACCCAAACACTGCCACCATTCATCCCCCGGCAGGGCGCCACACACACACACACACACACACACACACACACACACACACACACACACGCACACACAGCAGTGTCCAACAAGGTCGGATGAAGAAAAAAGAAAAGGTACATTTTAGGTACATTTTTTCTGATTCCCCTCCGTCCTTATATGTATGTATGTGTGTGTGTGTGTGCGCGCAAGAGCATTTGTGTACATCCTGTACAGGTGTACAGGATGTGGGTTATAAGTTTACAAGTCAGGAAGTTCCGAGAAGTGCAGAAGCATCACCGGAAAGCTTCCCCATAGGCAAAATAGGTGAAGTGAAAAAAGGAGACCACACATCACTACTACGACGACTACTACTAATACTACTACTACTACTACTAAAAAACAACAACAAAAAAACTATGAAATTCTGCTCGATGACCCTGATCAAATATGCCATGTGTGATTTTAAAGTAGGAAATGACGTGGATGAGCGATGGCGTCGCCAACCCAAACAAAAATGTTGGGGAAAAGGATCAAAGCGCCCCACCCTGTGGTCGGATTTTGTGTTGCATAAACACTTTGGCTATCTTGAAGGAACCTTTCTATTTTTCACTTCAGATTACAGTGGCGCAAACTTGCATCGTTAATTCTGCCCTTTGTGACATCACAAAGGCAAAAAAAAAAAAAAATTCCCGAATTACCTACGTGAAAAAAGTAAATAGTGAAGGTCTTTTCTCAGGTCTTTGGAGTTTATTTACTTGCATGATAGAGACGCTTGTTGGCGTTGCAGTCAGAAACATTAGTGAAATTGATTCAGCATATTATGGGAAGTTTAAGCTGTTTTTTTTTTTTTTTTTTTTTTAAATATATAAATAATCAACTTTACCCCCAGATTATTGTTTTAACCTTCAGGCTCCCATTACCATGGGAACAATTCCATTCAGACCAGTTGGCCCTATTTCATTTAGGAAATATCTCACCGTGCCCTTCCTCTTCCTCGGACTCTCTCTCCTCTTTGTACCTGGGCGGGAGATGAGATCGGGGAGGACAGGAGACAGATGGTGAGATGTGCTGCAGCGAAGAGTCCGAATAGTGGCGATGACAGTGACGAGGGATTTAAGTAAACAGATTAGGACTGTTGGCTGCGGTGTGTGAGCGCTCCCTTTTCTGCCTGCATCTGTCACCAAAAAAAAAAAAAAAAAAGGAAAAGAAGAAGAAGAAGAAGAAGAAGAAGAAGAAGAAGAAGAAGAAGAAAAGAAAAAAGCAATCACAACATCCTGTTGAAGCAGCCGAAGAAAAGGAAAATAAGTTTAGGAGTGTTTCGCGAAACAGAGAGTGAGGAATGTGAGGGAACGAGGATAAAATTAGCGCAACATTCCTGCAGGATTCTCTCCCCAGACGCTGCCCGCCCCGGCAGGAAGACGCTGTTTACTCGGCTAATTACTGGCTCCCATATCCAGGCTTTTATGGTAAATATTTTTTCCGTCAGGATTCCCAGGAAACACCGCAAATCGTCAGGGGGGGGGGGGGGGGGGGGGGGGTCGGGGGGGGGATTCTTTCCGTTCGCATTGAGTATTAAGTGGAGAAAAACAAAAAAACAAAAAAAACAACAATACAAAACAACAGATTAGAGAGAAAAGTTTAAAAGCTGGACGAGTAAAACAAAACAAAACAAAACAAAACAAAACAAAACAAAAAAAATAAAGAAAAGATGATGGACGAAAGGAAGATAAAAAACAATCCTCATTGCTCAGTTTACTTTACCTGCCAGATGCATGACATTGCCAGGACACTTCTACAATTTCTAACATTTGACTCTTGTTTATGTTTATTCCCTTGTTAATTAATTTTTAATGCTCAAATTGAGATTTTTTGTATTTTGTAAAGTTTTCACTACAGGCCTCATCACACGACCGATTTAGACTTTCCAACAGGTCAAAAGAGATGGTAAGGAGAGAATCAAGGAGCAACTCATCTCCAACCTAACTGACGACACTAAAGTTTTTAGTTTTAGACAATTTTTAATCCTCCAATTTAGTGTCCAAGAATCCAAACTTGCTTTGTTTTTCGACGCCTTATGTCTTCACCGGTGTTTCTGCAGCACGCGCCACTTTTTTTTTTTTTTTTTTTTTTTGTTGTTGTTGTTGTTGTTGCAGAGCGCAGCAACAGGTGCAGCATGCTGTGTATCGGCGCTCACGGCGCATTAATGAAAGCTAATCTGTAAATTAGCTTGGAAGCATCCATGCGGACATTCACCCGCCTCCGGGTGGAGTGTTTAAGTGAAAAGCCACAGCAGGACCATATGGACCATCTGGCCAACGGCATGAAAATCAAGACTCCTCCCGATCATAAGAGGATGAAGTATTTAGCGCAGTGTGTTTGTGTGTGGGTCAGTCAGTCAGTCAGTCGTGTGCCTGTGCTAATCTTTGCTGTTGCTGCTGCTGCTGCTGCTGCACTGACTGACAGACCGGTTCCCTGCGCAGAGCGACGAGCAGGAGCTGCGTTCGTCTCCGGCCATGTACCGACCAGCCTCGCTGCTGGACTGCCAGGAAGTGATGTCTCTGTACGCAGGCCACAGGAAGCGCTACTGCCTCAAAGATGACGGCAGCATCAGCGAGGTGAGGCATGCGCTGCAGGAGCTGCAGGTGCTGATGACCGCGGCTTTTTGTTGCAAAACCTTGCGCACGAATAGAAGTAAATGTTGACTTTTGACCTTGTAGTGTTTTCCTTCCAGCTGGAATCCCTAGCGCCCTGCCTTGTTATCTATTTGAATTTGTACCCGTGGATTAAATGCACGAAACACATTTTTATGTAGGAAGGTAACTGGTTTGAAAACAACTTTGCTGTCAAAGATATATAAATAGTAAATATTTTAGAAACCTTTAGTGCAATATTGACATTGAGTCCATAAAAAGTCCAGAATATTATCCGTCACACAGCGGGGAAGATTACTAAATGACTTCCCAGTTACTTGGTGGAGAAGAGTTCAAGAGGGTGATGGCTCTCTGCTTCATTCTTTTCACCATCCTGCCCCGCAGGAGGAGGACCTGGGGTCCGAGTGCAGCGAGGAGGGCAAAGGCGTCCGCAGCATCCGCAGCTCCCTCTCGCTGGAGATCCACGGCCTGCAGAGGGAGCGGCACGTTTACTTCTCCAACCAAGAGTATTACCGCAGGCTGGAGGAGCTGAAGAGCAACCACCTGAGGAACATGGCCGAGCTGGAGAGGATGTACATCAGCCAGGAGAGAGATGAGGACTGGCTGTCCGTCGGGTGACGATCCCATCGTGCACCTACACACTGGAGGGGGAGGGGTCAAAGTTGGGAGAAATATACTCAATAATATTCTACCCAATCACTGGGTGTCTTTGCCAAATTGAACAAATACGTGTTAGATGTACACAAAGAGCTTTATTGGGCTTAATTAGTAAAATTTTTGTTCTTCGTCCTCATGTCCGACATGTGAAATTGCAGCAGTTGCGGCCAGTCGAGGAAACTTCAGAGAATCAACTCTCAGGAGGAGCTGGACTTCCACGATTCATCCAGCGGCTCTGAACAATCAGAGGTCTCCGGGGGGGACCTGGACCCGGACCCTGGCAGAGGGACTGACCAGGACCAGACCTTTGTGAGGTCAGCGATGGAATTCCTTCAGAAAGAAGCAGAAAAATCCGGAGTTCCAATCATCAACACTGTGTCCTCCTCTGTTTTCTCCCAGTGACGTCCTGCTGAGCCCAGGAGAGACGACCAACCAGAAGCAGCTCCGCCTTCAGCACCAGACCCCCGCTCAGAAACACCAGGGGAGCCGTCAGACTGGGGTCAAGGTCAGGTCCAACTCCAAGGTCACCGTGCCCAGACCCTTCCAGATGATGCTGAGGGAGGAGGAGAGGAAGCGGCACAAGGTGCGCACGCGCTCGGCGGTGGAGCTGGAGAACACGCTGCTGCGCCGGGAGCTGGAGGAGCTGCAGGAGTGCCAGAAGAAGTTCAGGGCCTCTCCGGCACCGCTGCACACAAACCTGCCCCTTTATGAGGTCATCAGCCAGCGCGCCGCTGGACGACCCGGCCAGAGCCGGAGGAGCAGCGGTGGCAGCAGCAGCAGTAGCAGCAGCGACTCCAGCGGAAGCCGCGGCTGTGATTCCGCTCCGCAGCCTTTCCACTTCCTGGAGAGGGAGAAGAGAAAGAGAGAGGCCAAGATGGCAGCCCAGCTGGGGAGGGTGGGTCCAGGGGAGGAGCGGCAGGCGTTCAGGGCCCGGCCAGTGCCCCGCTCAGTCTACCAAAACAGGCACAAGGTCGGCGGCAGATCCTCGGAGCGCCAGGCCGGCTTCCTGACCATCGACACCCAGGAGAGGGAGGCCACTGAGGGCCAGAGCGACCCCAGCTCCGACCCCGAGACTGAGGTGGGCGGCGGCAACAAGGCCGTCTCAGGTCCCGATACCTGCAGCCTCAGCAAGTGTGGAAACTCCTCCGACTCGTCCTCCTCCTGCTCCTCCTCCTCCAAGCCAGTGAAGAAGCAGATCCAGCTCTCCATCGAGATGGTCAAGGAGGCCCAGTGGTCCCGCAACAACTGCACACCGCTGCAGCCAGGTGGTGCCGAGGCTTTGCTCCCCATCAAGAGTGACTACATCAGTGTGTGATGGGGAGAGTGCATCCGCATAAGTATAGCAGAAAACAAAAACAAACAAACAAAAAAAACTAGCGATGTCTGTATCAATAGCTTCATTCTCTGACTGACCAGAAGCTGGTTGAAGGGACATTCTGTCACACTGCTGCATGTTGCTGATCGCAGGTGTTTCGTCTGAGGTCTGTAGTCACTTCAAGTCTCTTAGCAGGTTTTTTAAAGCACAAAAACATAACTGTACTGTTTCTTACTCAAGTAGATTGCTTGCGTCTTAATATAGTTTAAAGTGCATTTTTATTATCACACATCACTGTGGATGTGATTTTCTTCTGCTGAGCTCTGATTCCCCATTGGCTGATGAAATGTGTATTTTTAAATACCAACATTAGTTTGTTGGAGTACTATTTTATTTTGGAGAACCTTTATTTCATGTAAAAAGCAAAAACAATAAATAATCACAGAAATGTCAAATACTGCAGGCTGACATTAATGACCACAAGGTGGCAGCAAAGGTGCACGTTTTAAAATATGCTTATTTAAAGTAGTACCTTTTCTCACACAGTTACTAATTGTCGCCTTATCAGTGTTATGCATATGTGCACTAAAAAAAGCAGTCTGAACGTAACATTACATTTGTTTATTTGCATAAAGGTTGGAAATAAAGCCAAAACAGTAGCTGGCCAGTTGCATCTTCTTGATATGCACAATTTTAAAACTATGGGTAAATTCTTTAAACTACGTTCAAAAAGAAAGTGAAGCTTTTACAGGCTGATTGACAACATGAAAAACACACAAACACGGGCAGTGTAGACTAGAGCCATGTCGACTCACCACCCGCTGTCAGGGTGGCGAGGCGGCGGCATCAGGAGTCAGTGTGAGACAGTCAGACAGCGAGGAGAAGATCAGAGTCATCAGTCAGGAGCCAAGGGGGAAGAAGAACAAACAAACTTTTCTTCTTTCACCTTCGCTGTCTGTCCTCGGTGTCACAGCCCTCTTATCTGAAGCTAGAAGAACAAGAAGAAGAAGAAAGGAGGAGGAGAAGGGCGACACTGCCTCTTTTCAAGGTGGCTTTAATCTGTCCAGTAATTCCTTTAAAAGTTTCAGCATTATCAGGTTTCATAGGCGGCGACTTGTGACTCGGAGCATAGATGCATTTCTAAATCGAACTTTAAAAAGGTCACAACTCATACGGTATAAACTGGAGGCTGCTGCGGACCTTCAGCCAGCCGGTTTGTTTCGGTTTATGTGTGCTGCAAAACTACGACATCTAGTGGTGAAACAGTATGTGTAGAGGCAAGTATATTAGCCGTTACCTCGAGGCTCACCTGCCCTTCTGCCCCATGAGGGCAACTTGGGACGCCATCACAATAGTAGCAGCAGCAGTCATTCAGTTTGACGACCAGCCGGCTGGAGAAGAGAGCTGCTGCAGCCTGGAGTCTCTTCATGACACACTTATATACATTTTGTTTTTTGCAGAGTCACTGGATAGGGTACCCATGAGGCTGCGGCAAGCAGACTCTTTATGTGTGTATGTGAGACAAATTTGGCCAAAAGCATGACAAAGTGGAGCTGTGGGGCTGCGGCGGCCTGCGGGAAGCTCAGCTGAATGCTGAGTGTGAACTTCACACACTCACTCCAGCAGCCCAGCAGCTCCAGATCCCTCAGCAGCTGCTTCTGCTTGGCTCTGATCACCCGACACCTAAACGCATCTTTTTCTCTTCCACATTTCACTTCAGCTCAATCAACTCATTTGTTCTTCTGTCCTGCAGCTTCCATCTGCAGCATGTTTTGACGACACATTTGTCCTTTTCCCCAAAAGTGTCTCTAAATGCACCACACCTCGCGTCGCATTTTCACTGTTTTGTTTGTGACGGTGCAGCAGCGTAGACGGGCAGGTGTATTTTAAACCTGTGCATTAACATGTGACGACGGTCAGGTGCGACAGCTGACACAGGTGAGCTGAGATCCCCTTAGATTAAAGAAACCAGCTCTGTGGTGATTTTAAAGCTTTGCAGCTGGGCCGAGGTTAAAGCGTTCAACTCTTTGCTTAAAATAGCACTTCTTCTATTTAAACACTTGTCTAATTAAATTAATGTAACCCTTTTAAAATGGCTGTTTGGTCCCCACAGCTGCAGATTTAGAAAGACGGAAATTTAGGAAAAGATGATAATGATAATTATCATTATTATTATTATTATTATTGTTATTGTTATCATCATCATTATTATTATTATTATTATTATTATTATAATGATAATAATAATAATAATGATAATAATGAAGTGCACTGAGGAATCTGAAAAGACTTAGTTTAATGTGGCACAGATGAGCGAGACAGAGGCTTTGTGAGCAGGCAGAGATGAATTCCGCTCCATCTTCAGGGATCCAGCAATGAAAAGCTGTTTTTATGGTGCAAATTAGCCCGACATCCTCAGGGATGGAGGAGGGGGCGGGCGCCATTCTTTCCCAGCATTCGGGGCTTTATCTCAGTTTGCAACTCATCGGCAACCGAGCAGCAGTGTTGTGGGGGAAAACGGGTTTAGTCTCCCACATGTTCCCCACAGACCAGGACCGATCCAGGGCCGCTTCATCCCCAGAGTGCTCGTCCTTCCGCAGGGGCCACTCGAATTAACCCTGATTAGGATGGACTCAATTGGGGGTGGGGTTGGAGAGCGGGGGAGGGTGGTGGGAGGAAGTTGAGCAAACAGTGGTTCGCTGGTCGTTCCATCTCTTCGCTCTTTCTGCCTCTTCTCCAACCGAACAGGACGCAGGAGAGGCCAAAATCAAATTTAGCTCAAGTCCACTCCTGGTGGACGGTGAAGGAGCAACGCTAATGCAGGCGCTCTTGTTCAGTGATTCTGTTCACTCTTTTAATTTGCGCCAGGAAGACATTAACTTGGAGGGTGAATTTAATTCTCAATCACTTCCTCATTATCATGATTTGTGGGTGTTTTTACTTCATTACTTCACGTCGCCTCGCAGGATTGACATGTTATATGTGGTCATATATCTGTTCGAGCTGCTATGAAATTACACAGAGCGGGACTTTGATGGTCGAGTTAATATTTGGACGGATATTTAAGCCGCGGACACACACCAGTGTAGTTGATGACAGCAATGAGAAAATATGATCTGTACACTCACAACCCCCCCCCCCTTCCCCCTACCCCCCTAATTTTTTTTTTAATGTATCATGATGATGATATGAAACTGATTTATGAGTCACATTTTATGCTTTTTGGAGGGTAACAAATCTTTAAAACTGGCAGGAGGGATAAACAGATTGATCAAATTTAAGAACCTGTTGGGGCTTTTTATCAACACCAACAGGTGCAGCACCGCAGCTCCGCCCCCCTCCTGCTGCTGCACCTGTGAGCAGCTCTGTGTGTTGCGATACCTGCAACTTCCTGTTACACCTTCCTCCAGCGAGGTCCTCCTCAGGGAAAAAAAACTAAGCAAATGAAAAACTGTGAAAACACGCCGCCTTCCTGTGATGGACACCGCTTCACCGTTTTACACCAAGTCAAGTCTAGTCAGGCCTTTCACACACAAAAGTACATTTTTTCTTTTTTTTTTTACATTTATCACATTATATATGCAACGCGTCAGTGGAGAAAAACAAACTAAAAGACAGACTCAGTAAAAAGAGGTGCTTTATTGTTTTACGGAAAGAACTGAAGAAATTAATTTGGCAATTAAACACAGCTTGAAACACCTTGCCACGTTCACTCAGCTACAGTACATTTATACAGTTTACATTGTACATTTATACAGTTTTTCTTCACTGTGTCTACAATTTTTAGATCAAAGGCTCTATTCGATTCCTTCACACCCGCCGCATCATCAATTCAAACGTCCATTTAATCACAAATCCACCTCATCCAACACATATAAAAACATAAGTATACTAAATAAATAAATAAATAAATAAATAGATATTTACATTATTAGATATCTACAGTGTTTTCCTGGCAGAACTGATAAAATGCAGAGTCAGCTCAGCACATGTTCTTAGGCTCAGGCTCAGCTGGTTTGGAGGTCAGAGGTCGTCCGGGTCTCTGTGCTCGTCCTCCTGCTCCTCCTCTTCTTCCTCGTGTTCCTCCTCCTTTTCCTCCTCCTTCGCCTTCTCCTCCTCCTTTTCAGCAGGTCCCGTTTAGATGAAAAACTCCCTCTGGGTTTCACTGCGACCGTTCAGCTCGGGGCCGTCGTCGGCTCGGACCGCCTTCACCTGCTGCCTTGGGCCTGAGTCCTTCCTCCTGTAGAGGACTCGGGCCGCCACGGCGGACAGAGACACGGCCACAAAGATCACTGCCGCAATCACACCTGAGGACAGGAAGAGGAGGATTCAGGATTCAAGATTCAAGATTCAAGATTCAAGATTTAGGATTCAATATTCAAGATTCAGGATTGAAGATTCAGGATTCAGGATTGAAGATTTAGGACTCAAAATTCAACATTTAAGATTTAAGATTCAGGATTCAGGATTCAGGATTCAAGATGTAAGATCTTTGATTGTTAGAATGTGAAAAACAAGATTTTGGGCTTAGTATTGCTATGTAGCTTCAATTACTATAAGAATGTTGACTCTTCTCTTCATTCATTTTGTTGGTGGATAAAATACAGATTTATTGTGGCCTCCACTCTACCTCCAATTAGCGCCGAGTCTCCTCTGATGGCGTTTACCACGGGTTGACCTCTGACCCCTGAGTCGGGCTGACCTGCAGATGATCAGAAAGCAGGAAAGATAAAGAGAAAATTGTGAAGATTGCATGAAAAAAAACATTCAAATCTCTGCTGATTTACTGATGGAACTCCTCCGACCTGACAGGCTGCGCGTGCTCTCAGGGCCACCCGGACCGGCCGAGGCCGCGTTGCTGCAGGGCGACTGGAGCAACGTGCCGCTCACCACCACCTGGCTGCTGTCTGGACGCAGCAGCGCCGCCTTCAGGGGGCTGATTGAATTAAAGAGGACGGCGGAGAGACAGCCGGTGAAGCCCAGCGAGGCGGGGCGAGAGAGCTCCGGGTCCAGCTCAGAGTCTGGAGAGAGAACGACACGTAGTATATTATATTATTTTATTATACAGGTTAATCCTTTGCTCAAGGAGTTTTCTCAACAAGGCTGATGGACGTCTCGGAAGACCTCATTGTCTGCTGACGCTCAGTGCCGAGGTTGTTCCGTCCGCTCAAAGCTCAGCAGATTGAAAGGCTGTTTTCTGTTTTCCGTCCTGCTTTTCTTACCGTGAACTTTTCCCAGAACCAGCGACCTGACGCCGTTGAAGTCCACGCCGGACGTCAGGTTGAAGTCTTCTCTGCTGTTCTGGTCAATCTGGGAGAAACACGACTTTTGGAGTGAAAAAAGTGGGTTGTGGAATTTATGAAAGTGTTGATGCGGATAGTCAGTTATTGTTAAAAATTGAAAACAGCGTCATGGATGGTTTTATCCTGGGCATGAAGCAACACTGGTGCAGAAGAACCAGGTTGGTTGTGACTGGAGCAAAGTGGAAAAACTGACAAACTCTAAGACTTCGGCCAAATCACATTTCTCCTTTCCCAAGTTAGGCGAAGGAAAAACAATTACAAAATCACAGTCATGAAAGTATTTTTTTTTTATTGCCCATTACAGACAAATGAAAACACAGACGTTCAGACAGCCTGGTCCTCTGAACTGCCAGAGGAATTCTTGTTTTGAGGAGGAAAGAGGAAAAATAAAACTTCTCCTGAACTGGATTCAAGCGGTTTTTCCTGCAGCTCGACCCCAATGACTCCCTCCGCCACTAAAACTGACTGACAGAGTGTGTGTGTGTGTGTGTGTGTGTGTGTGTGTGTGTGTGTGTCACCTGCACTGAAACAGAGTCTGCCCGCCTGCTGACAGCGACAGCGTGCAGCTGACCGTCGGCCAGGTTCCTCACTCGGCTCCTCAGGATGTCGGCGGCTTGGCTGCTGTCCAGCCTGTAGTGAACCTCAAGCTGGTCTACACACACAAACACACGCGCAGACACACACACACACACACACACACACACACACCAAGTTTGTTTCCCAAATTTGGAAGCATTCATTTTTACAAAGATTCCGCAAATATTTTTCAAGAACAAAACTCACAAAAACAACAAAAATCACTTTGAAAAGCCACACATATTTTAGCTTTAAAGGCTCAGCTTTTTCCCTCCTCATGTGGTTGCCTCTCACCGTGCTGGTTGAGCAGCAGGGCCAGATACTCTCTGCGGTAGGAGGAGACGTAGAGCAGCAGCGCCGGACTCTGGCTGGTCCTGAAGCTGAGGGAGATGTTCTCCGCCCTCAGTGAGGTGTCAGGGTGGACGGAGGAGGGCAGGACGCTGCTGCTGCTGCTGCTGCTGCTGCTGCTGCTGCTGTTTCCAGCCGCCTCCTGAAACATGTAGCTGATGGACGTTCCTGACTTGAAGCCGGCTGAAACCTCTGCAGAGACGAAACATGGGTTTAAAAAAAAAAACAACGCAGGTGTTTGCCGAGTAGCTGCCTGCATTCGCTTCTGGTCGTGGTTTTTGTGTGTTGTGTGTCACCACACCCTCCCTGCGGTGTGTAGTAGCGCCTCGGTGACACTGACAGCCGCTCGCTAATGAAATCAAGCAGGAAACAAAACCAACAGAGACTTTGCTGCCAATTATTAGGTAAAGTCAGTGTGTCACAGCAGGGACTCGTCATTACTCAATAACAACAACGCAGCTGCTGGTCGCACACCACGCTGCGTGTTGCAGCAACTGTCCAGCTGTTTAATATGGAGACAGGCAGGGCAGAAAAAGGGCTTTTATTTATAACAGTGACTTTTTGTTGCAGGTCTTTTTAAGCAAACAGGCAATTGCTTGTGGTGTCTTTTTGTCCGTGTTCCAGCCACGGCCTGTGTTTGGTGCAGGAAGACGGGCCTCACCTCTTTCACAGAAGGCTCCGGCGGAGGCCGACGGGCCGCAGTCGCAGGAGAAGCTGCTGCTTCCCTCCACGCAGCGCCCACCGTTCCGGCAGAGGGCGCCGTAGCTGCTGCAGTGACCCGGGCACCCGGCCCGCACGCCCGGGGTTATCCTCGCCCGCTCCTCCAGGTCCAGCGTGACGCCGTTGAGCTGCAGAGAGCGGATGCAGCCGCGGAAGCCCCTCTGCCTGGACGCCGTGCCGCCTGAGGACTCGACACGAGGAGGGAAGATCAGAACGGGACCTTCGTCTCGATCAGCGTCGTTCAACCGCTGAATTCACTTTATACGATGTTGTTGTCATCATGTGTCCAGTGATAATAATGATGATTTTGTGGAGTGTCTTTTTTCTGACTCAGTTCTCAATTCCAAAGCATCAATCATTGGATTCCACGACCAGTCAAGCTTCTGCTTTGTCTGCCATTAAAGCAGGAAGTGTGTAATGAGAAACCAATCGGATTGGTCTGACAGACAGGAGGATCATCCGGTCAAACTCAAAGGAAAAACCTGAGGATAGTTAGAAATGAGACATATCCAGGTTTGGATAATTGTCCAACAAAATCAGGTTCAAAATCTGCCTTGTGCTTGTTGTGCACATGCAGACAGCCTGTGTCAGCAAAAACTTCTCTGTCAATGCACCTTTTTTTCACCCCTGGTCCGAAGTCAACAGGAACAGGAACAGGAAGTCAGGAAGTTCCTCCTACTGCAGCGAACAAATTGAAACACTAGAACTTGTTGTGCTTTTGTCAGACAACCTCCAGCCGTCCTCAGACTTCAGGCCTCTGTGGCGTCGCAAACTGGCATCTTCAGGACTGTCGCCACGAGATAAACAGCTTTTCCAGGACCGGCCGACCTGATGAGGTTCATATCAGCGGCCTGGCGTTCCATCAGCAGGTGTCAGGAAGAGAACTAACTAATGGAGCCCAGTTCAAACGCTGAGCCAAGGTTACCACAAGGAGGAAAACCAAAAAATAAATAAATAAAAAAAACTTCCTG
This sequence comes from Nelusetta ayraudi, assembly GCF_046127955.1. Classification (NCBI taxonomy): domain Eukaryota; kingdom Metazoa; phylum Chordata; class Actinopteri; order Tetraodontiformes; family Monacanthidae; genus Nelusetta; species Nelusetta ayraudi. The sequence continues at coordinate 691,107 of NW_027466180.1, read as the reverse complement.
AAAGTGCCTTTTTTTATCATCTAGGGGGGAGTTTACCACCAGTCTATTCAGTGTATATAAAGGTATTGCTCACACAAGCCCGGCCTGTAATAAGGCTTAGCAACAATCGGCTGATTGATCCCCACTAAAGCTGCTGCTTTCAGCAGGGATCAATAAACAGAGGCTGCACGGCGGCATTAACGAGGAGGACGGGAAGCTCGGCTTTGTTGCACATTTTTTTTCTCCTTTTTTTGCTGAGGGCTTTAGTTTTTTTTGTCACTATCTGTCTTTTGCAGAAGAAGCAGAAGGACTCAGTGAAGTTAAAAGCAGCGGCCTCTCGGGGGCGCCGTTAATAAAGAGGATGATGATTTTGAGCAGGAAGTGAAAAAAGCGTCGCTCTGCGTTGCAGAAAGAAATCACATGGAGCTTATTGAGGAGGGACCATGGATGTTCTATAAGGACTGGATACCACACTGGCAATATACAGCGGTGCTGCGGTTATTCCCCAGTGGCCACTCGAGGTACTGCAGCCAAAAACCCCATATGGTCCAAAAAGCATTTTCCCCCGAAAACAAAAAGAATGCCCTGTAAGACGGCTGACAGGACGACCTTTGACCTTTGACTTGAAACATGGTTTATCAAAAATCTCTCTATCGATAGATTTTTAAATCCTGGACCTTTAATTAAAAAATAAAAATAAATAGATAAATAAAAATCTGAAGGCTAGAAAACTGGCAGAAAAAAAAAGTTTTATATTTCCATCGTGCCGTCGAAAGTGCTGCTGTGTCTCGGCTCGTTCTGATTGGCTGTTGTGTCCTGATGCATCCTGGGAGTTCCAGAGGCATGATAGGAAGTGCTACATGCTCATCAGAGCAAGAATGGGAACTATTCTGGATCCTGGGGGCTTGGGAAGGACACAAACACACACACACTCACCGATGAACAGCTGGCTGTTGAGCTGCAGGTGGATGTGGCCGTGGGCCGGAGCCTCCCTGGTGGCAGGGGGCAGCTGGTCCAGTCGGAGCCACGCCTCCTTCACGTTGCGCTCGGCCTGCACGCGGTGCCAGCGGCCGTCGTTGAGCGGGGCGCCGGCCGCCACGCGCACTTCCAGCGGCCCGTTACCCACGTCGAAGGAGAAGAGGACCTCAGTGGCAGCTGCAACGGGACAAGAAGAGCAGCGGGGCGAGATTCAATCAATCCTGATAAAACTTACAAATCAAATCGATTCTTTCCACAGTGTTTTTCTTCTTTAACCTCCCATGTGGAAAGAGCAGAAAACGAGGAATGATTTGTCCCCACTAGAAAGTCCGTTCAGCCTTCTCCTGGTTCATACTTTTCTCGTGTTAGACGGACAACAAAACTTTACACTTTAACATTTCCAGGTAATCAAATTATAAATGTCCTGTTTTACTGACACTTTTTCATGTCAACTATAAATATACTACAATATAGAAGAATAAATCATATAAATATAATGTATAAGTCTAGAAGTTATTGCTGAGGCAACTGGACTTGAAGATGTTTCAACTCTGATCCAAAGGCCTCTTCAGCTCCAGTTGCGGCAACTTAAATCTTCGACATTAAGATCACCTGGACGACTGAGAACCTTCACAATAACAATATAACATAATGTTACTACCACAGCATCCATTAGTTTTGTCAATAATGGGAGACGAACTGCCAGGCTGGCTCTGTGTAAAGGTGTAATTTTCCTCTCAAGTCAGCGAGATCTCCCACTGAGAGGAATCATCTTCTTCTTCTTCCTCTTCTCTTTTAAAATTCTATCCGCGTGCGCCTCCCTCCCTCCTCGCTGCTGCTTGTACTCTCACCTGACTGAGGGATTACACGCGGAACACGGAAGGTTTTTGCTCACAGCTCAGCTCGATGCGGATGAAGTCTTTGATGCCCAGGTTTTCCAGGAAGACGCCCGAGGACGAGGTGGTTTTGAAGAGGAAGGAGACGTCGGCGCTCAGCTCTCCGTGGAAGGTGGGGAAGTGCAGGTAAGAAGTCTCCTGGTCAAAGAAGGCGGCGTTCCACAAGTTTTCTGAAAAAAATAAAATAAAAAATCAACGGTGAGACGCTGAGCTGCCGCCAGTTTTGTTCGACGCTTAGCTGCCGGCGGGACTCACTGTCTCCGTGGCAGCGCAGGTGGCCCAGCCTGTAGGCGGTGCTCTCAGCACCGGGCCTGTGCACGTCAGCCAGAACCAGGGACCTGACCGGGAGGCTCTGCTTGTGGGTGAGGAGAGCCAAGTCGTTGGCCCTGGAGGTCGAGGAGGAGAAGATGAGGGAAGAAGTTTAGAAATTTAGCGAGAGACTGTCCAGCAAAACAAGACAGAAATTAATTAAAAAGTGTGAAAGACAAGAAGAAGAAAAGATTAAACAGGAAACACAAAGTGGCAAAACTTTTTCTGGTTTCTGGTTCAACTTCACCATCTGCCTGGCGATAAAGATGATGAAGCTGTTGCAAGGAGAACTAGCTTCATTTTAAACAGGCGTAATTTGACTGGTGAACCTCCTACAGACTTCTTTTTCTTTAGTAGCAGTAAGTGTTGCTGAAGTGTCTCCAACACTCGGAAGCGTGACAACACCTATTGTGTCCTGCTCAGAGACTGATTGAGGCCGGACTACCACGGTACCATTGAGCGCGGTCAGCGTCACAGTTGCATTGCATTCTGGGATCCAGGCAGCAGGTGCAGCGTCCGCCCCTGCCGGGCCGGGGGCCTCCCCACTCCGTCTGGACCTGACCCTCACCGGCCCCGCCCACCCACCAGCTGAGTGGGGGGCCGTCTGGAACACACACACACACACACACACACACACACACACACTCAAATCAACTTTTCTTATCCTCCTCAGTTGCTAAAAAGGTCCCAAGGTTTCGTACCTGGGCTGCTGAAGGGGCGGGACTTCCTGCAGAGGAAGCTCAGTTCCTGCTGGCAGTGCTCCGAGTGGTTGATGATGGCGGCCAGCTGCTCCTCGCCGCTCGTGTACTCAAAGTGCGCCGTGTGTTGACTCGTCCCTGCCGACACTCTGGTCAGCTCCGAGTTGTTGTGCTGCACCACCGTCCACGTTCTCTCCTCTGGAGAGAGAGAGAGAGAGAGAGAGAGAGAGAGAGAGAGAGAGGGAGGGTGAGGGAGAGGTAGAGAGAGAGAGACAGCGAGAGAGAGAGTGATGTCCTTTGACCTTGGCTGAGGTGTGTGACCTGCACGTGTGCCTGCGCGGCTCTACCTGCCATGTCGCAGTAAATGCGCTGCGGCCCGATTGGTCCGCTGCCGTCCACGTCGATGAAGTAGAAGCCCGACGTGTTGCCTCGGTGTTTGTAGGCCTCGCACGACTGCTCGTAGATCGCTGGGCGGGAGAACAGAGACGTGGCGTGACTGAAATGCTCTGATTCTGTTTTTTTTGGTTGCTTGTGTTAGTGCAGATAGAAAGAAAAAAAACACCAGTTGTAAATCCAGCCAAGTGCAAATAGATAAAGTGGTTTATCTAAAAAAGCAAAAAGAGTGGATTTTTCTCTCTTGTAACTGGATGCGGCTAGAATAACTTTTTTCTGTCCACAGCAATTTTCCGCAGCAGCCCAAAGTCTCCGTCGGAACATTTCCCAGGTCAGTTGCATTTATTTCACGTATCCATCCAGGAAAACATCAAACTTCTGTCCTTTGTCCATCAAACGTCAAACTTTCTGGAAGTGTAACTGAACTCGTCTTTTGAAAGTGAACCTCTTTAACCTTGAAGCGACTGACTGAAGGGAGTACAGTTTAAAAAAACAAAAACAAACAAAAACAAGGAAGAGGTTTGATCGCATTCTGATCTAATGTTGGCTGAACAAAGAAACACGGCTGCATGATTTGAAACATGCACGTGTGCTGTCCACCCCTTGAGTGAGTGGGTAAGTGTGTGTTTGTGAGTGTGTGTTTGTGTGTGACAGTGAAGGAAGAGAATGCAATGGAGCTTGAAGCCCTTACAGCTGTGACAGGTGGCCCCGCCATACCCGGTGTCGCTGCAGTTACAGTGGAAGGTGCTCCAGGATTGGCTGCAGCGGCCTCCGTGTTCACAGTGACTCTGAGAGCATCTGCGCGGGACACACAAGTAAGTACACAACTCTTAAAGACGCACCTTTTGTTTTCATGCAAAATTCACTTTAGCGATGCTTTAAAAAAAAACAGACAAATGTCCACTTTTGGTTCAATTTTTCAGATTTTTTCTAAATTTTCCAGGTCAGCGTGTTGAACTAAAGTCAAATCAGTGAAATCCCTCAACATCCCTGTGTGCGACTTTTTCGTTCTCCTTCAGAAACTCAGCTGCAGTTCCATTGTTGGTGTTTTCTTTCCTCCACGGTGACAACCTTGTTGTCGAGACTGAGCCGGAGGCGTCAAGGAAAAAAAAAAAACATGAAAAAAACAAACATGAAAACAACGAGGAGAGGCGACAGGAAGGGAGAGGCATGACAGCAGAGGATGAAAAGAAAGTTGCGGGGAAATCTGAGGAGGGGAAGTGAGGTTGAAGGATGGATTGAAGGATGGAGAAGGACGAGGAGTGGGAGCGGGAGGAGGAAGATGAGTAGAGGGAGAAGAGAATGAGGGGGGTAAATGGAGGGATGGAGGTGGGTGGCAGTGATGATGGGGTGAAAAAACATTTTTGACAGGAAAATGAGGTCAGCATACTGTCAGAGCGGCAGATAATGTATTTTTAATGTGTTAGTACAAAAAAACTATATATAATATAAAAACCCCGACGATGCTGCCCCGTCAGTTGTTAACGTCGAGGCTTTTTAGTTCCAATCGGCCTCCTCACGCTCGCCGTGGATGTTTTCGCGCCTCGACAGAAACTCACTCGTACATACGGACGCGCGCGACACATTTTTTTTTTTTCCTGCTCTGAAGTTCAGCGTCGACGCAGCCGCGCCGCTTTATTCCCAGGAAATTACAGCGCCGAGGGTGAAGGTGAAGGAGCCGAGAAGCGAGGAGGAGTGCGAATCAATTTTTCAAGTTGACATTTCACAGAAACAACAACAAGAAAAAAAAAAAAGAGCTGCTCCGAGGATAAAGCGAATAAAGCCGGCGGCTGTAACCATTTGGAAACAAACAAAAAAGGGAAAAGAAAAGAGAAAGGTCTGGTGTCGCGTCGCCAAGAGCAGCAACACTGAGGTGACGCAGCCGAGCTTGACTTGACATTTGGAGCAATAAGGAAAGAAAAAGAGACGCTGCAGAGGTCGCTCCTCCTCCCCTCCAAGTAATTGTGTGGAAATATTGATTTTTACCTCCACAATATTAATTGGTTTTTATATTCCTCTGTAATATTCATGGCAGTTGAACGGCCCCGAGCATACGGCATGAAATAATAAGCGTGAAACAATAATTAAGCAAAAAGTAAAAAAAAAGAGAAACGTTTTAGGGTGATAAAAGAGAGCAGAGTTGCCTTTTAGCGCAGAGAAGCTGTCAAAGGAAAGAAAAAAAGGATTAATTTCTTGGCATTTTGAAAGAGAAAGAGAGAACCGGAACCCCGCTGCCTGCATCCCTGTGGTTCCACCGCAGGGAGATCAACTGCAGGACACCGCTTCAGACACCAACAATGTGAAAATAAAAGGAATAATCCATCCATCCGTTTTCAAAAACCTCCTCCTCCTGCACTCAGGGTTCCCGTCTGACCTGTCGATGATGCCGCACGTGTCGATCTGCAGGTGTCCGAAGTCTCCCATCAGCCTCTGCTGCACTTTCATCAGGTCCACCGGTTGGCCGTTGGTGGTCAGCTGACTCATGCAGCCCAGGAAGCTGCTGAAGGGGTTGGTGCACTCCCTGCTGCTGGTCGCAGCGGGGCAGCCTGAAGGAAGGGAGGGAGAGAAGGGATTGGTCAAGGCACAGTCCCAACTCACCCATCGGCTCCCCCTACAGGCATTTCTATGAAGCAATGCATGATGGGATTTATTGCCAGGCCAGTAAACATTGGTTGCACACTTCTTTTAGCAATGCACTGTGGGATACATTGAGTGGACTATATAGTGAATACTGACGATCACTCAGGATTCATATACCACGACAACATGGCGAAGCCCCTACATAGTGACTATACAGTGACAGTAGGGAGCGATGCAGGGCGGGGCTTGGTCTTACCACCGAAGAAGAGCGGACTTCCTGCTGCGATGAGGAACAGGGGGCTGGTGTGAGCCGAGGTGCCACCGTCTCTGTCCACAGCGACGCTCAGCCTTCCCGGGTCAGAGGTCACCTCCACATGGTGCCACTGGCCGTCGCTCAGAGCTGAACCTGAGCTTACACACACACACATCCATCCTACAGTGTCTCAAAGTGTCATTAGACCTTCTTCAGCTCAACTCACTGTATGACTTTAAAAGTGTGTCCTGTGAATTTTAACCACCGAAGAGACGCTGATGAGTTTTTAAAACCCTCGGCAGCAGGATCACAGAGATTTCCAGCCTGGAATCTCGCCGCTCCATCTCGAGGAGTCCTGATGTGAAGATGAAGTGACTGCCAGCGTAGCCAATGAGATTAGCGAGGTGGCGGCAGCAGCGGCGGCTTTTAATCATAACTTTGCACATTAAAAGAAGATCAAAGAACAAGACTGAAGGCTTTTCTTGATAGAAATGATGTTTGAGCAGCTTTTGTCCTGGGTGGGTTTGGGACACTGTGGCTGTTTCAACTTGGAGTGAAAAAAATAATCCTTTCAAGGTCCAGTGTGTTTAATATTTAGAGATTTTCAGAAGAAACGCCGACGTCAAGTGGTTACATTTTAGATTGCAGTGCTCTGCCGCTCACCCTCCCTCTCCTGAGTTTGCCAGCGAACTACGGTGGCCTGCGCACACAAACCTGGATACCTCGTCCACCTACTTCTTCATTGGTTTGTTTGAGGATACGAGCGTTCACCCTAAATCCGAAACAGGTGACCTGGATTGTCTACACCGGGCTTCCTTAGAAATCTGGCAACTCACTGGGAGCACTGGAACCCTTGATCTATAGTGTTTTCCCATTTCCTCTGTGATGGACGTTTGAAACCGACCCAGCAGACGTTGTTCTAGCGCCAGTGTCTGAGACGGGTGGACTGTGAGCTGCGGGCTGACCTGTGCTGAGCTCCAGCGGCGTCCTGCCGGACGTGTGCACCTGCAGGAAGAGTCTGGCTCGGCTCAGGAAGAGCCAGACGGCGCCGGCCTGCTGCGGGAGTTTAAAGGTCAGCAGCAGCCCCGCCTCGTTCCACGTCCGAAACCGCAGTCCCACCGACACGCCCGTTGACTCGGGCGCCCCCACCGCTGGCAGACGCAGACGCAGGAAGCTGCGGGGGCTGGCGAAGGTCACGGCCACGCTCGCGGGCTCAGAGCATGAAAAGGTCACGTTACCCTGAGAGGAGGTGAAGAGGAGGGGGAGAAAAGGGAGGATGAGGAGGAGAGGAGGAGGAGGAAGACTTCATGGAGCATAAACACAGATCTGTATCGACGGCCGGCAGAGATCCCATCAGCAGGTCGACTTAAAGAGCTCCGGCTTATCGCCCTCATGGTAATAAGCAGGCTGCGGATGAGCTGAAGGACCCAGTGTCAATAAACAGCCACATGAGGTCAGAGAGGAGGAAAGGAAAGAGGCATTTTATTGAATCCTCATCACTTCTAAAAAGCGAATTTCATTCAATTAATTTGTGGGGGTTTTTTGTGTTAATTTTACACCTGGTGACATGAGATCTCAGTCCGAACCCAGACACACGAGGCAAGTGTTTTCAAAGTAAAGTGTTTATTAACAAAAAAAAAAAAAAAAGTCACAAGAGGATAAAAGGCAAAGTGGCAACAAATATCACCAATACTTGGCGTGGTAAGTGAGTTTACCTGGGCAGTGACCCGCTGGTCGCGCTGCCTGGCCAGCTCCACCAGGTCGACGCCGTTGTACAGCAGGTTCTCCAGGCAGCCGTGGAAACGGTCGTGTGGAGAGTCCAGGGCCCGTTTGGCTCCCACGCTCATCTGCGCAGGAGAAAAAAAAAAAACACATGCACACTAACAAACAAGCAAGCAAAAAAATGTCAGCAGCAGATGTCGAGTGGGAGGGATTTTATTATTTTTTTCTCCCTGTATGGCCCTGCAGTGGCAGCAACAACACACCTGGTGATGGTCCCAGTGGGTGAAGGTGGGTGGGACCTGCAGCAGCAGCGAGCTCTCGTCCACGGTGAGGTTGAGGCGGCCGCCATGTTGCTGCACCGTCACCTGGTGCCACTGCTGGTCGTCCAGCAGGCTCCCCAGGGACACCCGGTGGTGGCTGGCAGGAGAGGAACCTGCTCTGCCTGGAGCTGCAACAGACAGAAGCAGCATCGGCAAAATCTTACAAACTCATGTCAAGATCAACTGACGATACGACTAGATACCAGATGAGACATTACAACTGAAGAAAATTTCACTTTGAGTTTGCACCCCTTTGTGACGTCACAAAGGGCCTGATACCTCTCAGACGTCAGCAGGCAGGGGCTCAACAAAGCTGGCAAAATACACTATTTTTAAAGATTTAAGAATAGGATGTGAAAATGGGCCTAATACAGCAATCATTAAATCAATGATGTCAGCAAAAAATACAAGCAATTGAAATTTCTTGGAAGAGCATATCAAAGAAACATCCCTGGCTTCTCTCTGAGATGATAGTGGCAGTTTTGCTGTGAGAAGGAGGCCCTAATAACGCACTCGGTCATGAAATATGAATCACGAGGAGACAACTCGGCCTCTGCAGGAGGGGAGAGACGATAAAAAGAAGAGGAGAGCAAAATACAGAAAGAAAGAGGGGCAGAGAATGATAATAGAGTGAGAGGTGTAGCGGCATCGGCCGACATCCATCACGCACACCAGTCAGAGTGAGGGGGGGTAGTGGGGAAGGGTGAAGGCTGATGGGTGATTCGTCATCGGTAGACAGATAATGAAACTTTTCAACAAGAGACAGAAAACAAAGGAGTGACTCCGGTGTTGTCACTCTGTTACACCGCAAAACACAAAACACAGGTGGGTCAGGATGGCTATATAATAACGTACAACATTATAAGTCTAATACACCTTATTACTAGTTAATAACACGGTCAAAACTCACAGCAAAGATCTCCATCTTGCAACTCAGGAGGTGAGAAGTCACTTCTTGTGTCTCGGAGGTTCGACCCTCTTCTTTATTTACGGCCCTGCGACGACAAGCGGGACCGAGTCGCCGTCCCATAATTCAGCGTGGACAAAGTGGAGCGAACACGTCGAGTCGATACGACAGCAAGCATCGAGCGGTGACGAGGCGAGCGGATCGTTGGGCGGCGGTGAATCACCCACACGCCGCCTCGTCGTGCGACAAGTTATTGTTGCAGCAGCAACAACTCAATACGGCCGCAAATCAGTGGCTCCCACCAGAAGAGTCACTCGGAGCTCCTGGTCTCCTGACGCAGAGAAACACGTGGGAGTCCAGAACAACTGGAACAAAGTTCCTCAGCAGGTCTGGATTTGATGATGTGATATTCTCAATACTTTTGTATTCATTGCGTCTCTTCTTGTTTTTTTTGTTTTTTTTATTAGCTCCATCGGGCTTCAGCCAAACCGAGTGGAACTAAGTGTCTTCTGGTCACTGACGCTGAAGGACGCACGAGGGAAGAAAAAGAAAAAAAAAATCCCATAATGGGCTCTTTAATGGAGGAACGGCTCGCGGTAATTAGCAGCCAGCGGAGTTAAGGAGCCACTGGGTGATGAAATGAAAGGGTAGACGTAATGAGCGGACATATATGGTGCAGCGTCGAATCAAGGTATTATATTATTTTCAATTACGCATTACTTTAACAGTAACAACTCATGAAGAGTCAAAATAACTACATCTACGGTATATTTATTATTTGATTGTTTGTTGATAAAAAAAAAGGACAAATGCTGTCTGCAAACACTGACTTAAAGCTGTGTCCTCCTCACTTATTTATTTCTTAGTCATTATGCAACCACTTTGTTTATCCCCCAAGTGGTGACTGAGAGCATTGTCGACCACGGCAGGAGGAAGATCTCAACGCTCCACTTCCAGACACCAGACCGCCTGACCCGATTTTCACTCCTGAAGAACCAACACTGAGGTCTGGACGCGTCGTGGTCACCCAGTGAAACCTCGTCGCTACAAACAGCGAGCTCCTCCTGCTCGCCGCCGCAGTCCCCTCCCTCCCAACACCCTCCCCCACCAAACCCTGCCGCACTCGAATGCATAAATCTGATATGATGGCGCCTGCAGGCAAGGGCCTTCAATTATACATATTAAAATTACAAAAGAAATTCAGCTGGGATGGATGAGTATGACTCGGTGTCGTGAGTGTGAGACGGGACGTAGGCAATTCGTGAGCTCAACAATTTAGACGTGAAGCGAAGCAAAGCATAAATCCTGCGTCCCAGGACTTTTTTTTTATGATGACTTTTTATTCTATTAGTTTTCTGAAGTGTGTCCGAGCATCTTATGATGCTAATTTAATCAATTAAAAAAACATATACAGCCAAAAAAAAAATAAAAAAAATAGATGAAATCACAGATAAATTATGATTCCAGTTATTTTTTCATATTCTTTGTAAATGTTTTTAACTTTCACTTCTTGTCAGGCAGCTGAAGAATTTAATGACTAGTTCAGACTGTAGTAGGTCCCAGAAGGTCCCGGATGGAAAGATGGAAAGAGCAAACGAGTGAAGCACGAGAGTCTCTTTCTTTTTTGACACTAAAACCAGCTCAGTGTCACACAGTCAGCGAGGACTGTGGATGGTGGGGCTGCATAAATGATGTTGAAGCAACTTACTGAAATGGGAAGATTAATCTAAATAATATATAAATACACCCAAGCTGGATTAGAATGCTGCTGCTGCTGCTGCTGGTAATGTGCTGCTGAAGATACATTCAGAGAGGTGCTTGCAGTGACCTTATTGACAGGTTGTGAACTAATGAGGCAGAAAAGTCAAGCACTCCACTCCAGCAGCACTGAGTCCCAAAAATCATAACTGTAATCCCAGACACGTTCCACTCACAGGTCCGTTTTACCTGCGGCTCCGTGCAGCTGCAGGAGGATCCTCCCCCTCTCCAGGCCCAGGCTGAGGCTCAGCTCGCTCTGGCCCTCGGCGTGGAGCAGCGTCCCAGAGTTCCTCAGGGTCTTAAAGTTCAGAGAGATGCTGTCGGTGGCGCCGGGACTCAGCCTGTAGAGGAGGCTGCTGCCGCCGTCGAAGCCCAGCACGGCAGAGTCTGGAAGTCACGACGGGAAAAAACACTTTGACGAAGGTCGTTCAACTGCAAGACCTCCTGCGGGTGCATGATGGCTGACGAGGAGCAAGACCCTCACTGCTCGATGGATATTCTTATATATACGTATGAGAGTCGTTCTAAGGGCAGGATTAATGGACAGTGGGTTAAGCTTTAAAAAATGTAAAAAAAAAAAACATCAATTAAGCCACATTTTACACACTGGACCCTTTAAAGTGTTTCTTTTGCTATGAAATGAAATTTCACTTGTGTGAAATCTTGTTTTTCTAAGGGAACTGTCCCCGTTCGTGTTGCTGCAGATTTATTTTGGGTCGTCGTGGCAACCGAAGGCCGAAAAAAAAACAATCGTGGACTGAAATCGCCAGACGCAGGCCTGGCAGTGACGTGTGGCACCTTGGCCTGAGAGTGTGTGAGGTGTGCTGCACTGACTGTGAGGACATCCATAGGCCTCCAGCCGCAGTCCAATGCGGCCGCTGCGGCTCCACTCCAGTGGGATCAGCCGGATGTAGCGAGCCACGACCGACCGCTGCAGCAGCCGGTGCTGGACCACACTGTCGGCGTTGCTGTTGCCCGGGAACGCCTGCAAGGTCACACCAAGGGCAGAGAGTCAGTCAGTCAGTCGGTCAGTCAGTCAGTCCGCGAGCCAGTTGGTCAGTCAGCCAGTCAGCAAGCCAGCCAGTCAGTTAGTCAGTCAGTCAATAGGTCAGTCATCCAGTCAGTCAGCCAGCCAGCCAGCCCAACAGTTGGTCAGTCAGCCAGTCAGTCAGCCAGTCAGTCAGGCAGGCAGTCAGTCAGTCAGCCAGTCAGTCAGGCAGGCAGGCAGTCAGTCAGTCAGTCAGGCAGGCAGGCAGGCAGGCAGTCAGTCAGTCAGGCAGGCAGGCAGGCAGTCAGTCACCACCACCACCAGGAACTTTGCTCAGTAACTGGCGATGCTGCGCCTCATCTTTTTGGAATTTGAATTTAGAAGGCTTCAACGAGAAGTGACACGTTGAAGTCCCCCTTGGTGAGAGGAATATTGTGGCGATTGGAGCAGCGTTCCCGGTGAACGGCTCCCCGGCCGGGTAGGAAATTAGATTTTGTGTGCGGCGTCACTTGAAAGTCTGTGGACGTCGTAGACTCTCTGGTAAACGCCCCAACGGAGACCAGGCGTCTATTAACCTGCACCGCTCCACTGACTCATTCCTGCTTCCTTCCACCTCCGAGCTTCATCCACTTCATCTTTTTATTTTCCCATTTTTTTTCTCTCAATCAACCCCATCTCTATCTATCTATCTATCTATCTATCTATCTATCTATCTATCTATCTATCTATCTATCTATCCTTCTTTCTCTTTCTCTCTCTCCCTCTCCATCCATCCATCCATCCATCAGGTCCACTCACGCCCAGGCGGTCCTCCTGCCGGCACTGTCTCCAGTTGTGGCCCGTGTCGCTGAAGGTCAGCTGGTAGGCCGTCACCCAATCAGAGCTGCCGTAGCGGCCCTGCGTGGAGACGGCAGCCACCTGCGTCCGCTGGCCCAGGTCGACCTCCAGCCACTGGTCAAGGTCGGAGGTCAGCGGGGACCAGCCGCCGGCTCCTGGGAGGACAGAAGAAGAGGAAGAGTTGATTTTTGCCTTTTTTCACTTTTATTTTTATATTATTATTTTTGCTCTGATTTTCTAAAACAGCGAAGATGAAAAACAAAAGTTGCCATCCCGACAACTGACGTGGGCGACATGAAGCTGCTCTGCTGACTTCCGGCCCTGGTGTCACTGGAAACTTGCTCAGCCTCCTTCAGCAGTGTGAGAGAAGTACAGTGAGTGAAGAAATCTCCCTGCTAACAGAGCCACTTACTGCAGTTACCACAAGTGGAAGGAGGCTGAGCAAGAAGCCTGAGGGGAAACATTTTAATGAAACTCTCTCGCTGCTACGGCTTTTCCCCCCAATTTTTTTTCTCTCGCATTTTGAAACATTTTGGAGAAGAAAAAGTGTAAAAAAAATAAAATAAAATAAATGGATGACTGCTGTACGAAATATCTCAACCTTCAGTGAAAATTTTTTTTGTGAAAAGATTTTATTTTTTTGCCTTTGCAGGTTTCACACAGCAGCAAAGAGCAGGAAACTCTCTTAATCTTAAGCGTCTGCTAAATGTTATTTTAAATTGAATCCTTTCTTTATGGTAAATCAATGCAGAGAGAATGAAGTAAAATCAATGATTCAGACAAAGTCCGTTGTTTGCGGAAATGAGAATTAAAACGCCCCTCTGTGCATCACTTAAAAATAAATGAATTAAAATATCATTTCTGCACCGTTTTTATCACATGTTGTGAACTAATAAAGAAAAACTTTTGTTTCATTCTCATTTCGATTCTTCTGCTCTTGGTCCAATTCAATAAATCATTTTTCTTTTCTTTTTTTTTTTTTGTGCCAGCTGCATCTAACCCTTACAAGCAACACATCAAACCTACTTGACAGAGCAGCACGGCTGAGGTGTGTGAGCACAGCATGCTTGTTTTTGCTGGGGTTTTTTCTCTCTCTCTTTTTTACCATCAAAGACTTGCAGGCTTCGCTTCCCGGAGTTGTTTTTACCAGAATCTTTTCTCTGGCTAAATCAATAACAAACATCTTTGAAGTGCGTTTTTTCCTCCAGCAGAAAACTTTTATGGCTCCTGTTTTTCCCTGACAAAAACCTTTTGTGACTGAAAATACCTGCGATGAAGCTTCACCCCCCCCACACACTGATCTCTCTCTCTCTCTCTCTCTCTCTCTCTCTCTCTCTCTCACTCTCTCTCTCTCTCTCTCTCTCTCTCTCTCTGGCTATAATTTACACCCAGGTGTCTCTTTTTATCTTATTTTTTTCCGCTGCAATCCAAAGAAGACTTTGTTGCTTTGCAGCAGTGTTGCTCACTTCCCACTTGCACAAAAGATTTTGAGGGAACAAAAACTTGAAAGAAGGAAGAGAGGAGCCCGACGTTAAGTTATTGATGTTAAACTTCCACATTTCATACGTGAACAGTGAAGAGCAGCGTTGTGGCGGAGATGGAACTGCTGAAAGATGGAAAAGGAAGGGGTTTGTGTCTTCCTTCTCTTCTCTCACTTCCTGATTTCCTCTATGCGCAGCCTCAAAATCACCTCATTCATCCGGAAGTGCATTACTGAAAATTATTACAAAATAATGTAATAATTACACGTCTCTAAAACGTGACACTGTTTTCTTCCTACGATGGCAGCAGTGCGCTTCCGTGCTTTTGACTTTGTTCCGACACCAACAATATATACGTATCTTTTTATTGAATGTAAAATGTAAAAGCGTGCGGGCGCCGACCTTCTCTCCGGTTGAGCTTGGCGAAGGCCGGCCCGTGGCTGGCCGACAGCTGCGAGGAGCTCCTGAAGGACGGCGGCAGCAGGTTGGAGAGCAGCGGACTGCGGCAGACCTCTGAGGAGCAGAACAGAGCAGAGCAGAGCGGCCAGTTAGTGTGCGTTTCTGCCAGCGCGACTCGGCTGCGGGTACATTTCCAGAGTTCCCAGAGTTACCGCAGCAAGGCAGTCCCAAGACCGCTCGACGTTTGTTGTGTTCCCCCCGCTCGGCCTGCTTGGAGCCCCAGGGAGCAGTTTAGTTTACGCACGCAGTTTAGGTCCATCTGCGTGTGCACAACTAAACACATATTGTTGGCACTTTCCTGCAGAAGAGCAACTAAAGAGAATATTTGATTCCAAAATGCAAAGCAGATATTTGAAGGTCTGTGAACTGATAAAAGAAAATTTAAAAATTATATATGTAGGTGTACATATATATGTGTATATATATATATATGTATATATATATATATATATATATATATATATATATATATATATACATATATATATGTATATACACTGTGTATATCCAGTTTGAGGTACATGTTTGACTGCCTCTCAAGTGGCATCATCGTGCTTCTCTTCTCTTTGGTTCTCAGGTTCCTCAGGGTTTTTTTTTACCCCTCCCTGCAGCTTTTGATCAGGATTATTTTATTCGATCCCCTTGGCTCACAATAATTAAGCCAAGATGCCTCATTTATTAAATTCTGACAACCGCAAATTGGAAACAATTCCCAAAAGTAATCTCGTCACAACACGGGTGTTTTTCTCTTTCAGCTTATCTTGTTCACTCAAACACGTCGGACTCCCTCTGGTGAATTCTAAAATTCCCTGACGCAGACAGAACAGCGCAAAGCCTTGGCGACACTTTCTGCAATGAGTCTGTGTTCTCATGAGGCGTCTGCTTCCACTCAACTGCACTCAGGTTTTTAAATTAAGCTCATGGATGATTTTCTTTTCTCTCGCCCCCCCCCACCACCACCACCGCACAATACTGAAGTTTTTCAAATGCAAAAGTTAACTGGAACATGAAATTGCGAAGAAGTAAAGTGTGAATGATAACACAGTCAGTAATATAATATAAGTAACAATTAACAAGTAATGATGATAAGAACAATTCTTATTTTCTGGCTTGCAAAGTAATGAATTTTTCTGATGAAATACGATTAGTTTTCTTTTGACTAATGATGATGAAAACATAAACAGAGGCCGGAAAAACGTTATATTGTTCTGCACCGGCGTGTCTTTCCACTCGGCACACATGAGCTGAGATGTATTTTTGTCTTTCCCCGAGCTTTTTCTCTTTCTTTCTTTTTTTTTTCCCCTGAGCTGTTCGACTTTTCATTTTTCATTTGGCCCCTCGTGCCGTCAACTAGTGGAGCACAAAAACCTCAGCAGGACGTGGAGATCAATGCTTAGTTGCGGCTGAGTTCTCCACTCGCCCACTGGATGAAAACTGTCATAAAATAATTATTCAGCCTTCTCCCTGGGACGGCTGCACAGCTCTCAGCTCTCACTGACAACCTTGATGGGACGCAACCTGCCTTTTATTCCTAATGGCTCATCAATGGTTGGCTATTTGCCAGGTTAGCGACTAGTGACGGGAAAAAAAAAAAGGGTACACATTCAGCCTTACCTCCTCCTACAGCGCCCACTGTCTTCGCGACAGCACAGCAGTATTTGCAGCATTTAATGATTTAATCGGTTTCATGAGCGTCGTCATCACACCGTAAAACAACATCGGTCGGAGCTTCTTCACTGGGAGGCCGGGTGCTAATTTCACCCCGTCTCACTCCAGTGAGCTCAGTAATCAAACCATCACAAGGTCGCCGCCTCCAACAGGAAGCAACAACCGCAGTGCAGCGACCCCGAATGGGCGACTCGTTCTTTAGTTATTTCTTTAAAAAATATGATGAAAATGAAGTGGGTTTATTTTTCTTTAGGTTGAATCTGTTTTTTTTTGTCGTATTGTTTCCTGCGAACGCATTAAAGTTCAATTTTGAATCAAATTATGGCGAGAATCCCCAGAAAACAGCACATTTAGCCCTCTGTTTACATCCTTCCTGTGTAAATTGGTGCTTTGTTGAGCCTTCCACATGATTGAAAGGCCAAACAGAAACAAAGGGAGGGTCTCCAGGGGTGGAGCCGATGAACGTGCCCTTTGTGACATCACATAGGGCTACACTGAAAGGCAACAGTTAGAAAAATGACTCTTAAAGGGGAATTCTTCCCAATACGAGGCCTTTAAAGCCACGGAGACGCGGTGGTGCGGCGCAGCGCAGCATAAGCTGCCACGTGAACGCTAATGATGTCATTCATAATAGATGAAGAGGCTTTTTAAGAGGTAGACGACAGTTTTCTAGGCGAGCTTTCTGCTGATGACGGGGCACTTTTGCAGCCAATCCTGCCTCCTTTCTTCCTCTCTGCACACGTCAAGAAAGCCAGTGAAATGCGTGACTCAGCGGTGGGAGCTGGCGCAATCGTTCTTTTTTTTTTTTGACTTGAAACATGCTTTTAAAAAAAAGCTGCGGGGGAACTAAAAAGAAAAGGAGATTTTAAAACCTTGAGGGAGAACCTCAAACAATTTGAGCCTGATCAAGCGGAAACACTTCATTAATTAGTGTAACACCTTGGAAAAAAATTTTTAAAGTTGCGCCAACACTTGTCTCTGTCTCTCTCATTATTCTTTGCATCTTAATAAATCTACCTTTATAAGAAAAAAAGTGGTGTGAATAAGCAGCACTCTGCCCCTCAGCAAAGCATCTCAAGGTCTCCTGGGTGGAATAGCGCAGTAACAACGCGGCAAATTGATATCAGAGAAAACATCAGTCATTAAAAACGGCAAAAACAGGAGCCTTGTTAGTTTTAAAAATAGCTGCAAGCTGCAGCGATAAACAAGAACATCAAATTCAGATGCTGGGAAAGAAAAAAAAACAACTTTCCCTCGTTTTGAGTCAAAGGCAACAAGAAAAAAAAAAGACAGAAAAAAAAAAAAGACTTGGGGCTCTTCCACCGAATCAAATTATGGCGGCTTAAACAACAACAACACACCGACGAGCGTTTTAAAGGTGATGAATTAAACATCAGGAGACAAACAAACGGTTGAATGTTGTTCACACAACACAAAACTGAAGATGACGACAGTGGACCACCGCTGCCAATTCAGCTTTAAAGAGGACTGCAGTCGACTAAATTATGCATACATTACAATAGCACATGCCGTGTGTGTGTGTGTGTGTGTGTGTGTGTGTGGAGAAGCAGTTCTCCACTCTGATGGTTTTCTTTTTTTCAGCATCGGATCGGAAACAAAGAGGCACTATCACCTCTCACAATGTTTCCAAACTAATCTCACTGTCTAATTAAAGTGTGACACACACACACACACACACACACACACACACACACACCAGACAACACTTGTCCATGGACTTCAAATATACATCCAGTGTTGATGATATTACACATAAAGTGATCAATTAAACGGTTTAATGAAACAACAGGGTCTACAGGCTGTTGTCAATGT
Source organism: Nelusetta ayraudi (assembly GCF_046127955.1). Taxonomy (NCBI): domain Eukaryota; kingdom Metazoa; phylum Chordata; class Actinopteri; order Tetraodontiformes; family Monacanthidae; genus Nelusetta; species Nelusetta ayraudi. The sequence goes on along the minus strand of NW_027466180.1, from coordinate 673,048 downwards.
TGCATTCAGACTTTTGAGGTTTTAACTGAGCGTGCAGCTGCTCCTGCACCGGACCTGCACTTCTTCCACCTTCTGTCACTTTTTAACTGGGCGGTCATGTGACTTTGCATGAGCTCCGTACGGCCGACTGACAGCATGTTTGGCGTCGTCGGGGTCACGAGTGTCACTGAAGCACACGGCTCATGCATATTTCAGAAACATCTCCCTCTGTGGAGCCCTCGGGGGAGTTTACATACATTCACAGTATCCCTGAGCTTCCATTGCTTACTTACTAATTTCATACTGGGCAGCTGTTACAGTTTGACGCTTGGATTTTCCTCACATCCTACATCTCATCTCGACAGCGGCAGGAGCTGTTTCTTGGACCGTCGATGCTACTTTCAAGGACCAGGAGGGGGACAATGAGGAGCTTTACGAGGCCCCCTGGCGGGAGGGAGGAGCAGATGTTCACTCTCCTCCGTCCCATCAGCCCCTGCAGCCTCCCCTTAAAGTTCCAGTCTGGAGTTCATCCTCGTTCCTCTGATACCTGCACCGCCACTCGCTGCACCGGAGCTTCATCTCATCTGACTTTACTTTTTTTTCTTGTCTTGGCCTTTGAGTTTAAGCAGGTGATTCACAGCCGCAGCTCCAGGGAACACTTTGGTTCTCACGGCTCTCCCAGTCAGATCCACTCGCTGCGTGTCGCCACATAATAGAGACTCTTTAAGGTTCATTAAAAAAAGGCTGTTGGCTGGCACGGCGCTGTGGGACGTGACCTTTGACCCTCGGCACTTTCCCATGAACTCAGAATCGCTGCTGGACGTCTGTGTTTGCCGCGTCAGCCCTGAGGCTGCGATGAAACATTGATAACTGATCAGACGGGTGTGAGAAAGGGGGGTTAGCTGAAGTCTCTCCCAGACGACCAATCAGTGACCTCCGAAGAGAAGTGGGAGGGGTCAGTGGTGCAGAGGCTCCTTTTCATTGAAAAATGAAACGAGTTGGACTGACAGGTCAAATACTGGAGCTCCCAACTTGTGTTGGTCTGGCAGCGATGAAGAAGAAGAGCTTCTAAACATGAAGGATGGGGCTTAAAAAAGTAAAAAAAATATAAATAAATAAAACAACATCAGCAAGAAGCAAACGGCCGCTTCACTCGATAAAACTCTGACAGACTCTCGGAGGAGCTGCAGGACGTGCGAGGCGACGGATGATGAACGAGTGCGTTGTTGTTATAGCTCCAGTGGGACTTGACCTTCAGCAAAGATCAGGCTGTCAGCCACTCGGATGGATGGACAGCAGGTCACAGTTTTATCAGTGAGCCGCTCGGCCGCCCGAGCACCGCGTCCCGGCCTCGGCCTCATCACACCACCATCATGGCTCTACTTCTGTGAACACGCATTTACATAAGTGACACTGAGGAAGAAGTACGAGGAGCCTCGGCCTCACCCCCAACCTCCCTCCTCCTCCTTCCTCCGTTCCTCCGATTCAATCTTGGGTTCCTTTGTTTGAGTTTAAGAGCCTGAAGAGTTTACGGTGCAACAAAAAGGCAACAAAATACAACATTTATTCACTTTTGGATGTTCCCGCTATGGAAAACACCCCCAGTATTTCCTGTTTTTACCTGCAGAGTGACCTGAGAGTCTTCACACTAACGTTGAGAACACTGTGGTGCTGGGCTGCTCTCTGTGTGTGAACTGCAGCTGGGAGATTGACGCGAGAGCGAGAGCTCCTCCATTATCCCGCTCCAGTAACCGCACACACCCAGATCTTTTCTCCCCCGGCCGACTCTAATTCGAGCTGATTTCTGCAAGGCTGCTCGTCAACAAAATGATGTGATAGGTTATCGATTGATCTCCGTGTCTGCAGGAGGTGAAGGCCAAACAAACTTTGGCTGCGCGGCCTTCGGTCCTCCCTGCTCCCACTGCGGCTGCAGAGGCAGGTCTGATTCACAGAATCAGGCAAAATCGTACAATTAAAGGATGAAGGGAGAGAAATCGTTTCTGACCCAACACTCTGGACCTTCTGCTGGTTGGTTCCAGTGAGACGCTGCCCTACTGGAGGCTGAACAGGAGAATATTCTGCGCTGAAGCCAGAGAAGAAAATCCAGCCAGGTGCAATCAGCGATACAGTTATTTTCAGCAACGGCTGACTTTCAGCTCCTTCAGGCACAAATAGCCTTTGCCGTCTCACAAAATAACACATCCATATGCATCAGGCTGCACAGGGGCACATTAGTCTGGAGCTCGTACAGAATGCAGAAGCTGCAGAAGCTGCAGAAGCTGTGATTTCACCCCTGGCGCATCATCATGCTTGCATGCAGGCTTTTTGTTGTACTTGCCATCCATTAGATTAGATGACGTGATTGAAATGCATCCTTTTATCAGATTCTAATGAGCTCGGTCACATGATTAACAAGTCTCCTGGGTGTTAGGGCAAACACCTCGTCAAGAGGCTGTCAGAGCTACAAAACCCGACATCAAAGCTGTGAATCTTGACAGGAAGTCCTGCCTGAAAGTCGAGCGTTGCCCGATGGTGGTAGGAAGCTGAATGGAGGCAGGTGAGGGATCCTTCATGCAAATAGGTTAGAACAGTTTGACACACCTGGAGGTAAAAATAAACTCAAGAACAGAGACTTGATGCGCCGCTGTCTGTTACACTGTTATACTCTGATTGCAGCAGCAATTATCAGCTTCTGGATTCTAAGTTCAGTTAGAACACCCACCACCACCACCACTCTTTAGTGTCGGAGGTCTTTTCAGAGTAAACATCATTGAGCGTCACTTCCTCTTTCCCTCGGCAGTACAGGGCTTTCATAAAATATGGCACGGCACGGAGCTAATACAGCACGCTGCTGTTCTTTTCTTCACTCAAAGTGCTCTCGAGACATCGTGTCACTGTTCGGTGGAACAAATTTATGAGCCACAGTTCACGTCAGTTTATCACAGAAAACTTGGCCCGAAGGAGTCGGGTGGGGCGGTGAAGGAGAGAGAGATAGAGGGTGGGCGAGAGAGACAGACAGAGAGAGAGAGGAAGAGAGAGAGAGAGAGAGAGTGTGAAGCAGCATCAGCACCTTGGAGAGCGCCAGTGGTTCTCAGTCTGGTGTTTTCTGGTGATATATTGTGAAAAAAAATGCTGTTTTTCTGCCTGTTTTGGCTTCTGGATGTGCGACTTTTAAATTAGGCTTTTACAGCTTCTTTAATGAAAAAAAAAAAATCTGCAAGGTCCAACCTTCCTCTGCTTATTTTGTCAGCTCTGATTTTCTAAAGCAGTGGCTCAAAGAGGGCAGTTATGGAAATCAGCCGTCTGTGGCGTCACGTAGGGCACCTGCACTTCTCCTAGGTTACGGACCCCAAACCCCAAACCAGGTGTTGACTCCGCCCTTTGTGAGCACCTTGTTTTTGTGCCCTTTCGAAATCATCAGGTTAAAAGCCAGGCAGTAAACAGAGGGCTAAATGTGCTGTTTTCAGGATTTTTTTTTTTTTTTTTTTTTTTTTAAAGAGAAAACATTATGGGACCTGGGACAGTCTAATCCAGTGCTTCTCAACTGGTGGAGTCGCAACCCAAATTTATTCCACAAAAATGAAAACACTAACCCACATTCTATCATGTCTAGTCAATAAATTATTGAAATGACTGAACTGAATTGAGTGTCCTGCAAAATAAATGTCCAACTCTCTCTCTCATTATGTATATATGTATGTATATATATATATACATATATACATATATACATATGGTCTTTTTCTTTTTTCCCAGTTTCCAGAAAGGTTGGATGTTTTTTTTGTGTGTTTATTTTCCTGTCATTTCTGGGCTCAAACGTCACCTCTCCCCTCTGTCCAACCCACTGTACAGTCGACTGGAGTCGGTCGGCAGCTGGACCCCTGCTGGCAGCGACGGCCCTCAGAGGATTTTTCCAAGCGGGACGTCAGGAAGGAAGGAAGGTGTGAGAATCAGAGACTGTCGGCAGGATGACGTGAGGTGAAACGCTTCAGACGCTTGATCTCCCTCTCTCTCTCTCTCTCTCTCTCTCTCTCTCTCTCTCTCTCTCTCTCTGTCTCTCTCTCTCTCCCTCTCTCTCGACTATTTTTAAACTTTTAAAATCATTTCCACAGACAGGAAATGTTTCAATCCCACTGTGACAGCGTGCTCCGCTCAGCAGCAGCAGTGGCGGCGGGCCTTACGATGTGATTCGATCTCCTCTCCACCCGCTGCTGCAGCCTCACTCCGTTTTTTTTTTTTTATTGTTTCTTTGTTTTTTGTTTTCAACGCGTCAACATCCACAGAGAGAAAAATGTTCAGTGTTTCCCTGGAGGTGGCGTGAGCAGAATGCCAGCGAGCAGCAGGTCAGTTCTGACCTTTAGTTTGACTCAGATTAACCTGTTGATATACTTTATAGTGTATTGATTCATACTGTACTGTGTGGTAATAACTGGAACAACTGAGCTTGTTTTTAAATCGTTTTAGACAAAATGAATTTTGACCTGTTTAGTTTTCCAACCTGTATCAGATCAGCGTCATCATTTATCCGAGGACACCAAACACAATAATATATAAAATCAGACGCAATCAAAGTTTCATCCAAACAATCATTTACCCAAACAGCTATGATTAACATGTTTTTAGCAGACCAGAAACAAAGAAAAACACTTTTTCCTCCTATAAAAGTCGCCCACTCTTCACCTGGACCAGCGAGGTTCAGAGCCTCAACAGAAACTGACCATCTCACAGGAATAAAACAGGCTGAAAACTTTGCTTTAAGCTCGGCACTGAACCCTCGAAGGTTTGCGCAGCCTTATAAATCAGACTTGACCAACCTGCCGCCGTCGCCCAGCGGGTGCTGCTGAGAATCAGGACGAGCTGCACGACAAATCCTCTGACTTTGTAACTCCAGGGATCCATGACGATGTCCGAGGACGGAGCTGCTCCTGCCACTGCTTTTCTCCTCCTCCTCCTCCTCCTCCTCCTCCTCCTCCTCCAAAACGGTCTTTGCAGAGTCTCCCGCTGGATTCAGCCTGATTCTCCGTCAGTGCCGGCAAACATCCCCGCCTGGTTCCACGGCGGTGGCAGCAGCAACAGCAGCAGCAGCAGCAGCAGAGGAAGAAGCTCTATGTGAGGCTGCACTCTGCAGAGTGAGAGAAAGAAAGAGAGAGAGAGTGAGAGTGATGGGGATGGGAGGAGGAGGAGGGCATAGAGGAGTGAGGAAGGGGGGGAGGTGTGGAGGCTCTCACAGTTGTCACAATAAAAAAGGAAAAGAAAGGTGCTTTAGAAAAGAAGTCGCTGGGCTGAAGTCCTCCAGCAGAACAATTGTCCGCCGGCTCTCCTGCTGCAACGATGCCGGAAGAGAAAAAAAAGATTCGGCTGAGTTCCCCGTCAGGCTGCAGGCCGCCTGCGGCTCCGCCGCCACCACTGCACACGCTCTGTTTGTCATAGTGTGATGCATCGGTTCAGGTTGGGCGGTCACAGAAGGGCTCCGCAGCCCCAGTTATTGTAAATCAATTAGGAGCGTCCCGCTGAGAGCAGAGGGCGGCTGAAATTTAATTATAGGCTCCTCTCTCTACTAACTCCCCCCCCCCCGACCGCCCTTCATTATTGTTGTATCTCACAGATCAGACACTGCAGCTGCCTCGCTGCGCTGATTCACTTAAAAGTTGATGCGGCTGTCAGAACTTCTGAATCGTCTGGGGGGGGGAAAAAAGGCCCCCAGAAGGTTTGATTGAAGCGAAACGTCCGAAAGAAATGTGATCAAAGCCGCAGGAGACGCTTAAAGTCCAGGACGGTGTTAAAGGAAGGAGTCAAACGGACTGAAAGCACCTGCATTGTGTCACTTTCCAAGCCTTTATTTGCCTCGCCAACAAACTCTATAGAGCTCCATAAAATAGAGAAATTACCCCGATGTTTGCAGCTTCCTGCCAAAAACGATGCTTTGTGGGACCATCCACGCCTATGGCGAGAGGCGGAGGGCGGAGACAGCTACTGGCCGTGGGCGAGGTCACCCACCAGGGTGAGGCGCCAGCTCCCTTTGTGACATCATACATTTTTTTGCAGAACTGACCAGAAAATGGAGTAAGCGTGTGAGAGGACTGTCACACACGGGTCAAACAAACAGGATGCTCAGTGACCAATCGGGATGGGGCATCGCGGCCCGACCTTTGAAATTAGAGCGACAGCTGATGAGCTTGTTTAGCTCGATTAGCTGAATTAGCTCGATTAGCTCGGCTTTGACTTTGCGCTGCTGTTGTGCAGCCCTTCTGTCAAGCCTCATCTTTTAGTCTTTTTTTTTTTTTTTTTTTTACCATTTTACATGCAAAAGTTCAGCTCCACCAGATCAGCTGACCTCTTTATCTTCACAACAGCTGCGGCTTTGGCCCTGACGAGCTCGTTTGCTTGAAAAGCTCACCATGAGGAAGTTTCCTGAGAACGAACAACGATGGTCACTGACTCTTTAGTCGTGATTCTTGAAGACAAATGTAATTTTTTTTTAGTGAACTTGGGGATCGTTATTTTTACTTGGACCGCGGCATAAAAAACAAAAGCAGATCGAAATCAGCCTCTGTGAGAGTCTGTGAAGCCACATACTGTGAGCTTCTAGTTCCACAAAGTTCTTTTTCTCTTTGAGCCGCTGGAAACAAACAGAAATACATTGTGAAACAGTTTGTTTTTTGATCCTCTTCTTTATTGCAGCGAAAGGTTAATACAGCTTAGAGACACTTTTATTTATGTATTATTTTGTCCACCTAAATCAAACACAAGTACATCAAATCTTCTTCCACATCAAAGCACCAGGTTTGTGTTGCACCTTTCCCTCATTTCACAGGAGCGGCTTGATTTCCATTATCGACCCGCCTTTGTTTTCCATTATTGACCACAAAATGTTTGTTGCATTTGTGTCTTACCTGACCTCCAAGCAGCTACCTGGGATAATATCTTCCCATGAATAATGGCGAGACATCAATATAGGAGGCTTCCGAAAGATTCTCGCTGCCTTTGAAAAGAAAGAAAGAAAGACATAGAAATGCTGGCTTGCAAACTGTGGTGCGTGGACGCGGCAACAGCCCGTCCTGTGAAGTCGCAGCTCAGTGTTTGTGCTTCCACCCAGTCACAGAGTGAATGCAGGTGTTCACCTGGTTCACCTGCTCAAGCATTAGCGGTCGGCTCCTCTAAACTTTGACATCCCACCTCTGTGGCTGGCAACTTCTGGTCTGGTCTCGTGGCAGAGTGTGTCTGATGAATGTCGCCGCCTCCTCCAGGAAGTGCGACGTCGTGCTCAGCGGCCTTCCCCACGTTCCTCGGGGGGAACGGGAGTTATGATTTATTATTGAGGCAGGCGGCGTCAAAGCGGCACAGAGCCGATAAGGGCCAAGAGTGGGACGCCGGAGCCACAAAAAAAAAAAAATAATAATCTATTGGTCTGTATGTTCCAACGCTTCCAGAGGCGCAGACGTGACTCCGCTGCAAAAGCTGCCAGTGGCGGAAAACTCTGGACTGACCAACTGATTCCAGGAGAATCCAACAGGCTGTTTAACCGACCGAGCGACTGCTTTCCCATTTTCCACAGGAATCAATCAATCAATCTCCTCCTCCTCCTCCAGGCGTCCGTCTGCAACGTTTCGGGCGATTATTTTTTGTTTTTGCTGCTCCAAAAAAAAAAAAAACGAGATTTTTTTTTCCGATTTTGAACATCTCTGTTGAGACTTTATCTCAAAATGAAGACCAAATCCTGTCTTTCCTTTGCTCCAGAAACAAAGATGAAAGTTTCTGAGCTTGAGAAAAAAATTATAATTTTTTTTCTTGTTTTCAAGCAGTTTTGCTTTCATCCTTAAAGGCGGTCTAATCCTCCAGATGGAACATTTCCTGACTCATTTGGCTTATCTCACGAGTCCATCTGGTCCACAAGCTTCTTCTTCTTCTGTGGTTTTTCGGGGCGAAGCTTGAAGCAGCTGCTTGTGGCTCTACCTTCTGCCTCTTTACCACGTAGCGGCGACCCGATTGGTTGTGCAACTGATGGAAATTTGACATCTCGTTTGAGGAAGACGATGTCTCTTGGAATCCCGCCAACTGCGGACGAATCAGAGCTCAGAGTTTTAATGCGTCTGCTGGTGGAGCGACGAGATGTTGTCCACGTGCTTGTTGTTTTTTCCCCCCCCCGTTGTCACCTGTGTTTAAAATGCCAGCCGCTGAATCGGCCTGCGACAGACGGAGTCGCTCGCTGGAATTGGTTTTAGATTGATATCAGCTGGTCCGACCTCGACCTCCACTAACGGCGCCACTCAGTCATTACAGGCAGCGACACCCGACACCACAGTCTGCTCTCTCTCGCTCTCACTCTCTGTCTCTCTCCTGTGTGTAATCACTCAGTAAATCTGAACCCACCAGGTTTGTTTTTCCTTTTCTGCTCATCGTAAATATCGTAAATATCACTCAACTCTCTTGCTCCCCGGCTGCCGACTTCATTTCTGCACGAGTTTCCAGACCAAATTTACAGCTAGGATAAAAATCTCCCCGCAGTGGCGCTGCCGTTCTTCAACATGCTGCCCACATCTCTGCACAACGTCCTGTAGAAAGTGCAAGGAAGAGAGCCGCAGAGCAACAGGCCCATTTATAATGAAGGCCAGAGATAACCTTTGACCCCCAACGGCTTCACTGTCCTCCAGAGACTGCAGTCCTCTCTCTGCGCTGCTCCTCATCATCGTCTTTACAAAGGCTGATCCTCAACCTGTTCAAGACTCCCACCATAAACCTCCAAACCTGAAAGCTGGATGAATAATAACAATAATAGCTGTAATAATGGCTTGGATTCATATTGCGCTTTTCCTTACCAGGTACCCAAAGCCCCCATATTGAAACCATTATTCGTTCATGCTCCATTCACACTGATGGTGGCCACTGGTGGTGACTGACAGAATGAATATTTAACATTATTTCCTCTTCATACACAATCTGAATGAGTGAATGAACGAGTTATTTGAACAACCGCTCAGTTTGTGATTCTTCAATTCGTCTTTTGACAGGAAAAAATTTCAATCTCTGCTTTGCTTTCAAAGTTGTTAAGATGAAAACGCCATCACTTTGCACCAGGAAGAGAGTGGATATGTATAAATATGTATAAATACATATATTTACATATGGAAGAGAAGTTTGAAGAATGATAAACATTTGTCCTGCAGGAAATATTTTTGAAACTGCTGATGATGTGGTCAATGCCTCTGTAACACTGTCTGATGTTGACAGCGCTGCTGTTTGATTTCAGCTGCTGGTTGGGTGTCGCCGCCGCCACCAGGAGGAAACACTTTAACGAGGGTCGGGAATAGGCAAACAGAGCCAACAGAGATTGTGCATTCAAGGAATGAAGAAAGTGTAGAAAAGAGAATTTAAAAAGTTGCAAGTGGCAGTTAAATATATTTTTTTTTACAAAATATACAAAAAAAATACATAATATAGTAGAAAAATCAAATCTAACATATATATAAAATAGAATATAGTATAATATAGCAGCTATGGTTAACAAAGAAGGTTTGGACTGAATTGGACTTTCATAGAAGCAGAAGAAGGTGCAGGTTGTTGCGGTGTGTCTGCTGCAGAGTCGAGCCCCTTGTTAAATCGCATGCAGTCAAAAGAAAAACAGGTAGATTTTTTTTTTTGTTTGTTACTTGTCTTTATTGTGTTGATTAATGACTTAGTTTCCACCTCCAGTAAGGACGAATTGTGAGGGAGAGGAGGGGAAGAAAAATCTGAATCCCTGAAAAGTGGAAGTTTCTCTGCGTTGATGTTTTTCTTCCCGCTGTTTCCCTGAAAGCTGTGTTGAGTTGGCACTTTCTTATCTGTCGCCGTATTAATTTTCCTCAGTCTGACTCGGAGGGAGGCGACAATAAATCAGATACGCTCTTCTTCTGTCTGCCTGCAGAAGAGTGTAAAGCCTTTACTTGTGTTGAAGTCGGCTGTGACAAGCCTTTCTTTCTGCCTAAACATAGTTTGCAGCGTCAACTAAGATCTTCTTCACAGTTTCATTATTCAGTCAATTGCGGCTATTTTGAGAATGTTTATGTTTACCAATTTGTTCCCCAAAAATGGCCAAATTAAAAATGGAACAATCACAATCCAGCGATCATCAGAGAGGAAAAACAGGGATAGCAAAGTTAGTAAAGCAAGTATTTTTTCCAAAACAAGCATTCTGAAAAACAGTTGGTTTTTTTTCTCATATTTAAAAGAATATGAGAAAAGTTTTCTTGCCTTTGATTTGGTCCCAGGCTTTAAGTGCAGGTTAACTTCAGCAAAGAGCCTTCAAAGGGAGCAGAGCTTTCTCTATAACTTTCATTTCTGGTGCCATGAAAAGTCCGCAGAGAGTAAAAAAACATCAGAGGGAGGTTTCAGGAAAAGTCTCTGGTCTGCAATCTGACTGGAGTAGAGGGAGCGAAAAAAAAAAATCCTCTTATACCTTCTTCAAAGCCTTTTTCATTTTTCCTGAGCAGCTGCACCACGTCACCATTTGCGATTCCGATTATGACTGTAAAAACAGGATCTGCGGCGGCCAGTCAAAACAGCCCGGCGCCGCTTTGATTGCACTTTAGAAACAAGTTTTTGTCTCGACGTCCCTCCTCATCAGCACCTACAGCGTCTCGTTCAAAGGAATCTGGTCTTGTGCCGTTCGCTTGTCATCAGCTGACACACACACACAGACACACAACACAGGCACACTTCAGACCAATCAGCAGCCACCTGAACCATGAACTCTGAGACGAAGGCTGAACACGACAAGGCTGCTGATTTTGATTGCTGTGCAAAGCAAACATCGGCTGACCGACTGCATCGTCTTCTGCATGTGTAGCCCCACTTGTGGGTGGACTTCACCACAGCTTAACTCGTCTCTAGCACATCACATGAATGTATTGTTCAAGGAAGAGCATGCATGCACGCAAGACGAGGATGGATAACAACTTAAAAAACAAAAACGAACTCACAACACAATAGAATCAACCACAAAGCAGGAGAGGATTCCACCCGGGGGACTTTGACTTTAAACTGAAAATGAGATTGATTCACCTCAGATCACCTGTTGCATTATTAAGTCTTCTGCTCTGTTTTCCCGCTTTCCCCAAAAAAGATCAAAGATGGAATTATTGTTTTAGAGGTAACTACTGAGCTGCTCTTGCATGACTTTAAAATTAAGGTTTGCATTTGCAATCACTTACTGTAATCGTTAACAGGAGAGCTATTACTTTTGATTACTTTTGCTAGTTGCGCAACCACATTGTTTCTTCACCTGAGCTTTTGCATTAATATGCTACGTCTGTAAAATGAATGCAAAGATCAAATCATAGTTCTACGAGTGCATCCAAAGCCTAACGCCGGATGCGATGAGTGGCTAGATGTGAGTAGTGATCTTTCAGGACCTGACAGTCAAACCATATTGCGTGTGTCTGGTGGGTAACCGTGTGTGTGTTTCATGTTCAGCAGCACACATCATCTGCATGTGCGAGGAGCGCTGCCCCATCAGACGGCCGCCCTTGAAAAAAAAACCTTTGAGTTCTTTCTCCACAGCGTCTCCTCGCCCACAGGCCTGAATCGTTTCCAGGCAGTCGGCTCCTCTGGATGACTGACGGCAGGGATGTGAGACGCCGAGGTCGGAGCCTTGACGCCGAGTCGCGTGTCTGGCAGTTCAAGGCAACAGCAGCTGCATAAGATGGCTTTAATCACAAGTGTGAAGAGCGTCGTAGCTCCGAGTTCGTCCTCATCCTGCTCACCCAGAAGGTCCCGGAGACACCCTGAAGGTCCCGGCGACGCCCAGAATTACCCGACGACGGCCACCCGTCTCAGCGGGCGCTTGGCACCGTTCCGGCTCTTCTTGCGGCCTCCAGCTGATTTTTTTTTTGGACCGACTCCAAGGTTGGGCTTCTTGCTGCTGAATAAGTAACTTGGATTCTCCCGTGGTATATTTTTTTTCCACAGGACTTTCATCATCCTTCAGATCTACATTCAAAGCTCTCGGACGTAGTTCGAGAGCAGCATGGAGATAGACAGAGGATGTCTCAGCGTCTGTCTGATGGGAGACACTTGTCTTGTTGCATTTGTGTGACTCACAGAGCGGCGATAAAAATGCATCAGCAGAGTGTTTTAATTATGTTGTAGCTGGTTGTATAGTTGCCATTAGCACACGCAAAACCACAAAATGATTTCTAATTGAAAGAATGATCTTGCACTTCTCATCACATCTAAATTAGAAATTATCTGGTTTGTTTGGGAAAAAAAATGGAACAGATTGTCGTTACAATGAAGTTTGATGAACTTTACTGTCCTGATGAGCATACAAATAGAGGTATAGAACACTTAAAAATAATAAATAAATCAAATATGAATAAATCAAAAACATTTTTGTCTGTCTGCTGCACTTCATCTTTTCTTTTGTCCTGCTTTTCCAATCTCTCTCACTCACTCTCTCTCTCTCTCTCTGTCTCTCCCTCTCTCTCTCTCTCTCTCTCTCTACCTCTCTGTTTTACACACAATGCGCAGGAGCTTTTCAAGGAACTCCACCAAGTGTCTTTGTCTAAGTAAACAGCAGCTGCAGTTGCCCCCCTGTACCCGCAGCATCAAAGCAAGACGATGAGAAGAATGCAGGAGGGCGTAAAACTGCAGCAGCAGCGGCGGATGCAGCCGGAGGTGAAGAGAATCAACTCTGCAATTGAGAAACGCGCCAGTTTTCCAAAAGGGTCTCCGGCGTTCATCCTTGAACCGAGGCGCAGCGCCTTGACTCCGGCATCCACACTGCCCCGGTTCCCTCATTACATTCAATATTTCATATTCTATTTAATTATATATGCACAGGAGGGGAGGGGGCGCTCGCATGTCTCCAGCGAAGCACTTTTGAGCGCGTCGAGCCAAGTGCTGAGTCCACATCTGAGACAGAAGGAGAGGAAAACACACACACACACACACACACACACACACACACACACACACACACACACACACACACACACAGGCACAGAGCTGCACAAAGCACACGCAGTAAATTAAAGCTAATCTCAGGAGCGTCCACCTGGTTGCAGGACTCGTCAGTCAGTTCGTGTTGGTCTGGCAGCGAGAGAAGAGCCGCCATCTGTTTGGACGCAGATCTCCTCCTGTCGCAGCTCCTTTGTTGGGAAAATAAAGGCTTTTCTGCCCGTTTTATTCCCCTCCTTTCAGTCCGCACTGTTGGAGAGCAACATGGAAAACAAAAATCATGAAAAAAACAGGTTGAAACGAGACCTTTTAAAGTTGAAAATTTCACTGATATTTGTGTACGTTTGTTTCCACGTATGTCGTTTAACACTTCCAGAGCCTCGCTTGCCGTGACTGCTAATAACCACTGAGGAGTTGCTGCAGCTTCATTACCTGCCATTAAACTCTCTAAAGTAGTCTCAGCAGAATCTTTATTATGCTTTAAATGTGCTTCGTTTTATCATAATTCTGCCCTCGGCCAATTGCACTCAGCTTTTAAAAGGGATTTTCTTCTCTTTTTTTTGCGTGGGTAATTGAAAACCTCTCAGAAGGCTCTCGGAAAAGATTATAGATTCTTTACTGTGAGCAGCTCGAAGTCGCAAGTGCTTCATGAAGCCTTGTCGTTGTCTCGTCATCATCCAGATCAAGTCAGGCGCGATTGAGTGTAAAACCTGAGCTTTGAGCTCCTCTGACCTCCAGTTTCTAGCATGTTTTACGTCAAGTTAAAGTGATTTTTTTTTTCCTCCGCCCAGCAGGATCGAACTCCTCTGGTGCAGCTCCGTCAGCTCCCAGGCTGGTCCGACTGGCTGCCACATGTGAAGCCTCATCTGATGCATCTGGCTGAGAGGGAAGTTTGGATGTGGATCAGCGAAGCCACACCTGGAGAATGACTCACAGCTTTGTCTTGCAGATTGAAGAGAAAAACATCTGATTTTAGACAAAATACTTTCACCGTCCTCAGACAACCCTGGTATGCTGCTAAAATCACTTGATGTGTTTCCTTGGTGTTATTCTTTAAAAAGAAAAGTGTATTTAAATGTCCCAAGTGTCTCAGAAAACATCCTTTTCAAAGGTCTCATATTCATTAAATGTCCATATTTTTTCATAATCCTTGCAAGTAACCCGCAAAGAGCACATTTAGCCTGATGTTTATGGCTGCCTGCTTAAAAAACATGCCCGAATGGCACCTTTCCTCAGAAAAAGCAAAAATCTTGCCTCACAAACATCCATTAAATTAATTATGACATTATTCAGCATGCATGCAACAATTTTAGACATAACGTCAATTAGAATATAATCATTTAAAATTGGGAAAAAGGACATCCACACAAAAGTTTTTCCCAGCAAACATTCCAAATGACTCAAGCTGCCGACACACTAGTGTCTCGTTTTCTGAACAAAACAATGTGGGGGGTGGGGGAGGGGAGAAAAAAGACAGAGTGAAACATCCAAAGATGAATGGAAATGTGAAATACGAATGCTGGTACATTTCTCGCTTCACAGCGTGTTCCTGTTGCATCGCGCCTCTAATTACTTCCCTGGCTTCCCTGCTGCTGCCTGTCACTGCGCTTCGCTCCCAGCAAGAGGACGGACGTGTTCCCGCGTGTTTCTCGCCGTGTTGGCCGCGTAAGCAGCAGAACCTTTATTGTTGCAAAAAACAAACAAACAAACTCAAAAATGACTGAATTCATTCGCCTCCTTTCAGTGGTACCACTTCCTTTAATGGGTTTCAGAGAGCAGAGCAGTTTGGTTTGCGTTCCCTCTTTGGTGGAAAAGTACCAACGTGAGACGCTGGAACGAACGGCGCTCAGTCGGAAGATTGGCCTTTTCTGGATGAAGCTAATTAAAGGAGGAACACGCCGTTCCCCCGTCACTCATCGGGCCAAAATGTCAGAGGATATTGGCACCTTTGTTCTGGTTGCACCATTGAATTGATAATGCTCGCTCACAGCGCGCTCGCTCGTCGACGCTTATGGCCGAGGCTGCCGGCGGAATTTCACTGTGTTCATCTCGTTTGGCCACCGAACGGCAACTCTCTGATCTCAGCAAACAAAAAGGAGCAGCGGCTCATTGTGCGACTAGCCGTGTTTGAGGATAGAGAGAACTTCTGAGTGCGAACCTGGAACCAAAAATGGGTTCCAGACTTTCAGATTACAATTTTTTTTTATCTTGTTTTGTGCCTGAATTAACGTGTAAAGGAAGAAAATACAAAAGCCTCAGTAGTGCATTGTTTAGAATTTTAGTTGCGATAATTGGGTGGAAAAACAAAAAGCTACACAAAGACGTCGGAATTTAAAAAAAGTTGCTGACGAGGGGGTTTTGTTAATAGATGAATTATATGACCTCCAAATGTACGAGATCAAACGGAGGAGACAATCACAATGTTGTGTTTTTATGGTTCACTAGAATTCTCGAGGAAATTTTCTCCTTTTTGGTTCCACAACACCGTTTACGTGAGATCATGTCACATCACAGCCTTTACAGTTGTTGAGATATGGGAGCACTGGGCAAAGGATATTGTAAAACTTTACTGTGAATCTTTTACCCAGCATTTTCATCCCAAGAGTTCAATATGAAAAGCAGGAGGATCCCTGTCTCCCTTGATTCATCATTCTATTTTCCGATATTTTTTTTTTTTTACATATTAACCCCGCAAGGCGGCTCCGTCGCAAAGTTTTCAAGCGGGATCGTGCAGTTGGATCCTGGGAAACAAGAAGGGCAGACAGATTTGCTGCCTAGTAGTTCAATTGCAATGTGTCGTCTGCATAGCTCTGAATGTAAAATCAGCCGGTGCAGCCTGACGGTGAAATCATGCAGATCTGAGGAGGCTGGACGCACACACAGCAGACCACTTACTGTGAACACGGACGATGTGAGGACGTCAAACAAAAGGCCCAGCGCTTTGTTCTAATGGACTCCACAAATAGGACAAAAGAGTGCATTTATACGCAACAGCGCTCTGCGAGGCACAGCAGGCTCCCAGAGGTTTTATCCAAACCAACTCCCGTCTCTGTCTCCTGCTCTGAACTGCCTCCCATTAGCAGCAGAGAGAAACTCTGCGGCTCTTCAAATTCTGCAGGTATATCTTAATGGGGATCTCTGAAGCCAATTGAATCTCATCACTCTGACAGTAAATGTCAACCCCACAAAGAAAGAGTGAAAGACTGTGGGTGTAATGCCACGGGGGCCAAAGAAGATGATGTGACAGCATCAAGTTTATCGATTTTTTTCACTGCGCGGTGGTTTCTTCAGCTTTTACGGTCACTTGGATTGTGCAGTCGAAAGACACTCAACTTTTACGCTAAATTTTTACACTTCTCACGTCCCTCGCCTCTGCTTTACTGCAGCTGAAAATGACATGATGACATGGAGACACTTTATTATCAATCACTCGGGGATTGATTATGTCTTCACATGCTTAATGGAGAAAATTCAATTTAGTCTATAATGAGCTGTGAGTGTCTTTTTCCACTTTGAAAGTCAGCGTTGAGTGCTTTTTCAGAAGGTGCAGAAAACCTTCCCCAATCTTTCGAAAACACACAAGACAAACACAGAAAGAATAGAAGATCAAAACACGTCCGTTTTCCAATCCCTCCAACCGAAGACATTTCTGGTTCTCTGAATCTGAGACAGATAATCAGGTCAGATGACACAAAGGAAAGAACAGAAAACAAACAAACAAAAAGCAGGAGAGGTCGCTCAGCTTACCGGCCGATATTGATAATTATGTCTACAGGTAAATAAAACCAACTCTGTTCAACTGGAAAAGAATTGGCATTAACTTACACGGCTGTCTCTGAGCTCTGTTCCCTCCGAGGTCCCTGCCCACGCAAAGTGTAAAACTTTGGAGGCTACCTCAGAAATCTAAAGCGTTGATGCAAATTGTAGAGTTAGCTGAGGACGCCACACGAGGTTGTAAAAAGTGAAACCAATTTTTGTTGCTTTAGACTGACTTGCTCCAAAAATGAATTGACGTCCACATGGACGTCCTGACGAGAAAGTTTGCATGGCATTGTCGGAGTTGGGGGGCGCTGGGATCAGTGCTAATTAACCATTTCCTGTTGCTAGCAGGAAGACATTGTGTCATCCTCTCCGGCCTCATTATCCCCACTATCATTAACACCATTTAAAAGCCAAAGAAACGCCCCATTTCTCCGCTTTAGCCTCCCCACGTAAGCTTGTGGAAAAAGGGCGTTAAATCCCAGAAGAGTGTTTCCCCTTGATGTTTAATTAAAAAGTTTTTGACTGACTTTAGCAGTTCAAAAAGATCCTGTTAAATAGTTTGGATGATGTTGTCAACCTCTGGCGATAATCCCTGTAGGGATGGGATTATAAAGAGAATATAATATATCTGTGGGTGCTGGATACACAGAATGGCCCACGCATAATTTTTCTTGTCCTTCTTAAAGCAAAATTGAAAGTGATTAATACATTTTCGGATTAACCTACACTATCCCATTTGACAGCCCTCCAACTGTCCCTCTGCAGGACAGAACGTACAAAGATGATGAAATACACTTGATTACATCAAGTCCTTCACGTAGACCCCTCACTTTTTCCAGAAAGTTTGTTTTCCCACGTTGTTGCTGTTGTGGGCTAAACATAGGCAAATACTGCCACCTGTAGGAAATATCGTGTGTCACAGTCCCATGGTAGCGCAACATTTGATAAAAATAAGTATATATATAGTATATATATACTTATTTTTTTAAAAGGCCGATTCAACAACAGGCCTCGACAGGATACGACAAATATTTTCACTGGCTCATATTTTGACGCTCATGACAAAGTTACACAGTGGCAATTGCCGACGGTATGACGCAGCCCGTTTGGACCGTCTGGCTTTCCGTAGCTACCGGAAGTTATCTGCCGTTGTTGTTCACAGCGTTTCTTCTGTCGCAGTTTCCACCGAAATCTTTAACTGTAAGCTTGTTTTTAAAGTGTCAGAATGTCCGGGGGAACCCATTTGGAGAACGCCAACCCGGTCATTTTCCAGAGGACCGGCGACAGACGGCTGACGTCCACGGAGGAGGATGAAAACGTCCACGACCCCATCGACGACAGGGAAATTTTCGATATCCTGTTCAATATTGAAGATCCACTTTAGTCGTATTCTAGTCATCATTATGCTCTACTTGCTGCATATTTATGAATTCGTGTCGACGCAAGTTACATGTATTTTATAACGTTTCAAGCTATTGCGTCATTTCCTCCATGACGTTAGCAATTTCTGTTGATAACTGCGTGAAAGTGAAGATTTCTGCCAAACTTCTTCTTTTATGTTACTTTCTCTGTAAATTGCTGACCGGAAGAGTAAAGTTTTCTCTCTTTTTTGTAACTTTACAGTATTGTAGAATTTGATGTCACAAATCAGCGGTAAAGAATAAGTGTTCTACATGTCACCAATCTTGTAAAATTATCCAATTAAACAGTAATTTATTGATGGTTGGTCGAAACAAAGTGCTTAGCTGTCCTCCTTGTATACTATAGGCCTATTTTGTTTATTTATTTATTTTTAACCAGCTTGTTCAGCATTCAAAGCAATTCAACCAAAGATTTACCAGTCTCTGCCAAGACAGATGATGAATGGATCAGAATCATTCTTAACTTTAGACACATCTGATCAGATCCATCAACGACCCAGAGCATCCCCTGTCGCTGGAGGAGCTCAACGTTGTGGAGCAAATCCGAGTCAAGGTAGTTCACCTCTGTCACCACCACCACCACCATCATCATTCTAACACGTTGCCATACTGTTGGTTCCTCACTGGACTGCAAAAGAAATTATCTAATCTTGAAAAAGTTGTGATTGATAATGTGCGCTGTCGTGAAAATATATACGTCCTACTTCCACTTTTCACATCTGCCGTAAACTCTTGAAGTACGACACGTGTCTGGAATACTTTAGTTCTATTCTACTTTCTGTCCAGGTCAGTGACGCCGAGAGCACAGTGGGCATCGAGTTCACACCCACCATCCCCCACTGCAGCATGGCGACACTCATTGGCCTGTCCATCAAAGTCAAGCTGCTGCGCTCCCTGCCCGACAGGTTCAAAGTATGTTTCCTGACTGTCTATTTACCTGGAAGATTTTATTTACCCCCCCCCCCCCCCCCCCCGTTTCCACTTATTTATCATATGTTTGTTGGTGCGCAGATTGATGTTCACATCACTCCTGGAACCCACGCCTCAGAGGAAGCAGGTGAACAAGCGGATCTCACTTTACTGCTTAAATGATGACGAAGATTTTGTTCATAGTTTTTATTTCTGATTTGTGTGCGTGTGTGTGTGCAGTGAACAAGCAGCTGGCAGACAAAGAGAGAGTGGCAGCCGCCCTGGAAAACTCGTCTCTGCTGGAGGTGGTCAACCAGTGTCTGAGCACCAGAAACATCTGAGCTCCATCTCAGGCAGCGTCTCCAGACTGCAGAATGCTGAAGCTAGCAACCTCTTAACTAGGCCTCTGTTACTTCCACAGTCACTGGCGTTGCAGACATCCAGTGCACTGCGATATTTCTTCTGAATGAGGAAGGAATACCGTTTCACTTTTTAATGAAATAATAATCATAATCATACCTTTGCTCCAGATCTCATTGCTCACAATGCTTGATTTGTATATATGAGTAGTTAATTTAAAAAATAAATAAATAAACAAATCATTGTCTTCTTATGTGTCTTATTGCTTTAAATTGCAAAAGCAAAATAAAGGTTTTCAGATATGTTTTTATTTTTGTTGGTAAAAAAAAAAAATGTCAGTAAAATGGTCAGGAGCAGAAATAGTTGCCTTTTCATCTGACACGCCTTGTCACTGTTTAGATTGACAGCCCACCTATGGGGTGGTTGGTGATGAAAGAAATTCTGTTGTTTATTTTGCTGCCTGTCAATTATGGATTCAAACGCACAGCTCGGTAACGTCTCAATTGTTTCGCTTTTTTGTATGGGAAGTGTTTAGAGTTGAGCGTTCATTGCCCACGGAAATGTCGGTGTAATGTCTGCATCCGTCCAGCAGGGGACGGTGTTGAACAACCTTTCTGGCACCAAATTTGACTTGCCCAGTTTTGGAGATGAGGGTGAACCACATTATCCAGCAGCATGCCCGGCCACCGATGCATTGAACCACTAACCACATTCCCTTTTTATACAACAAGGTAACTTTTAAACTGCATCAATAATTAACAAGAAATGTGAAACTTAAAAAAAGAATACGCTCATCAAACAGTGGAACTGGTAAATCGTGCCTGAGCCTCCACGCTGGTACTCCAGACATGTCGGAGGGGTATACGGGCAGACTAATAAGGACTCGTCCCCCCTCATTCTTGTTGTTCCACATCTGGAAACATTACATCACAGCCCAAAGCCTGGACAGGAGCAGGCGCAGCTGCAGGAACCGGAGCCAGAGCCGTGCTGAAGAGGGGCAGGCATGCCGAGAGGATAGTGCACATTAATCCTCCCTGATTGCATCGCGTGATAAATTATGTATATTTATTCCATTTGGACCTTGTCAGGTAAAGATTTTTATTTATTTATTTATTCTTAATAAAGAAACTCATTTGTAATTTAAGAGGTCAGGTTTACAGAGTGACTTCTTGCAAGCAAATACCACCAGTGTTGTTTTCATTTTGGTCAGAATCGTCCTTCTAAAAGTGAATCTAATGACTGAAAATTTAGCCAGTCTGAAAAGTGTAGCGTTACAACTGGATCCTTTGCACTCAGGACTGATTAAAAAAATAAAAATAAACCGAAAAGGGGTTTTCTTTGATTGATTGATTTTTTTTTTTTTTTTAATGAGTAACAAATAATAAATATACCGTGAAACATGACACAATTTTGTCTCGTGGTATTCAGATGTATTTTCATCAGAATTCGGGGGCCATTAAGTGGAAAAATAATTTTCATCCTCGTCTGTGTTGCTATCCGCTCCGTGGTTTCCTGCAGATCTCGCGCGCGCGCGCGCGCGCGCGCGTGTCGGCTGTGGGTGAGGCTAGCCCAGCTCTCCGGCTTCTGCTATTGCTGCTGCTGCGGACCGAAGAGGAAGAAGTTCCGCAGAAGCTCCGCCGACGTCGCGGCTCGGATGGATGATTTGTTGTAGCTGCTGCTGCTGCCGCTGCTGCATACCGCGTGTCATCCGTACAGAGGTAAATCCCTGCTCTTTCTATCACTATTATTATTTTTTCTTAAGTGGTTTTTGGCTGCGTGCGGGTCTGTTCATGTTTGCGGCGCCAAAGAGCGAAGCGGAAACGGTGAGACTGAGCCAGTCGAAGTGGGGAGAAGTTCAGTTGCAGAGCAGCTGGAGGAGATTCCAGCAGCTCGCTTGAGAAAGAAGCTCTGTTTATTTTTTTTTATTTTTTTTCAAGGAGCATTTGGCATTTGGCATTTTCTTTTCTTTTCTTTTCTTTTTTTTTTTTTCTCCCAATACATGTGCGTGTGAATGTTATTTGGTGGGTTGCTTGGCTTGACTGGTGCCAAATGACGAGGGGCTTTCTTCTTCTCCACACGAGTTAATGGTCAGAATGTCTTCAATTTTGCAGCTTCATTGAAAACGTCTACATTCTGTGAGATTATAGCCATAAAGAATGGTGCGTGCGTTTGTTCCTGCGGAGCTGCAGAGAGGCTCAAGAGTCGAGAGAAGGCTTTGGGCTGCATGAGAGTTTTCGCATATTTCAGCTCATTATTTTCAGGAAGTATTTACCAGATTGGAGACCACTTCCTGGACCGACACATACATACACTCTCTACATTTATTTATTTATTTATTTATTTCATTTCTGCTTTTTTTTTTTTTTTTTTTTTAACCTTATGCAAGTCCTTCGACTTTTCCTGTGTTTTTCAGTCTTGCAGCGTTTCTTTACATGTTTTGTTCAGTGCGAGCCTCGCAACCTGTTTGACAGAATGCCATTTGGCTGGAAGTGGCGGCTCTGCGTGTGATCACACAGACGTGCTCAGTAGCTTCTGTAAATATTGAGGTCATAAGAGCCCCCGCCACTACCCCTCTTCTCTCTGTGTCGCTCTCTCGTTCTCAAATGAAGGAACTTGAAACACTGGACTGTCTAAGTTGAAGGTCAGCCGAGGAGGCAATAAAACAGCTGCAGCAGGAAACTTCCAGCTGCTCGGCTCCGTTTGAACTGCTGAAACTCTGAGAGGCTCTTTATTATTATTATTATTATTATTATTATTATTATTATTATTATTATTATTATCATTATTCAAAATCTTGAATTTTAGGATGAACACCGGGCTGCATGTCGTGGCCGGTGCATTTTTAAACATGCTTGTCACCGACTGGTTGAAGAATGTCTCACAGAATGTGGCGGCACAGGCCACACACACACACACACACACACACACACACACACACACACACACACACACACACACACACACACGCAGCAAGCTTCCTTTCGTTGAGCCCCGAGTGAAACACGTCAGACATGAAAGTTCTTTTCATGCTTTTCGTCATGCGGGATGTTACTTAACGGTGGGTTCTCAATCGTTGCATAAGTTCACGGACGTTCGTCTCTTTTTTACTGCTCATATTTCAGCCGTCTGCCTGGCAGAGCTGAGCGCACAGTCTGGAGCAGCTAATGTGTGAAATAGTCTTGAAGCCCGCTGCGCCGTATTCCCCCCACCCTCCCAGTAGGAAAAAATCATTGCATTTCTCCCCCTGAAATGTGTCTACCAGCTCTGACACTGTTTGGATTCAGAGCCACCGCGGTAGCTGTGATTGAACTCTGGTTGTGTCTGCAACAGAACATCATTCAGCCTTTAAAGGTCCCGTGTCGGAGCCACTTCACACAACTCTCAGATCTGTGTCGTACACCCAGGACTCCTGCTGTGCCGCTAACCTTGGGGAGGGGTTATGGGGAACGGGCACTCCTTGTGATGTCATAAAGGGCTGGTGCCATCTTGGGGCTGATGTTCTGCTGCTTGCTCTGCTAGGCTAACTGAAATATTTCTGTGACTTTCTGATGCTGCATTGATGACAATGCATGTTTGTTATTGTATTTGGTCTGGTTGCCACTGTTCCCTCTCTAAGACTATACACCCCGCCTCCACCTCCCCACACTTTACGCCCCCTCTGGTCTCAAGCTCTGCCCTTTGTAGAACAGAATAGAACAGAGTAGAATAGAATAGAATCAATCTTTATTGTCCATCAGGGTGGAAAACATGGTGGAAAAGACAACAAGAAAGACAAGAGCTGCGTTTCTATGACCCCTACAATTGCCCAAAACCTAAAACCGCAATCGCAATAAAAAACTGGTAATGGCGCAGAAGTATCTTCCCAACTCTCCCCCTCTCTCTCCATGCGATCGAGTCTAACTACCTTCGCGATCGATGGGTAGATGGTGTAATTTAGGACTGCCCTCACACGGGCCGGACAGAGACACGCAGCGGGCCGGATGTGGCCCGCGGGCCGTACTTTGCCCAGGTCTGTGTTAAGTTAATATAGTTGAACTAACTGTGCGTGATTGTGCGATTGTGGCCCACAACTGAATATTGTGACTAGTTTCTGTGTGTGCGTCATCTCGCAGGGCCTCTTACTTGCAATAATGAGGAACTAGACCATGTAGGCTTGACTTCTGCATGTCTGTTCCTGGTGTGCATGACAGTGCAGCAGCCTCGCTACTATATTCAGCTGCCTAGAAAGGAGAGGTAAGGAGCATTGTTTATGTTCATCTGCTCCCCTGCTCATCATGTGCTTGTGTCACTAAACTTGTTTTTTGGTCCACTGTAGCTCTTGTGTTCTTGGCATTCCTCACAGCTGCAACTCACACACATGCAAAACCCCCCCCACAGAAGTCAGTTTCCACGTGCATTTGATTGGGATTCACCTCAGCTCATCCCTGGTTCCTGCTGCTCCCGGGTGTTCCTCGCCCCCGCTTCCCCTTCTCCTCCTCCCTCTCGCCAGCCTCGGTGCACTGGAGACGCGCTAATGTGAAGAGAGCGCACGTCTCTGCAGTCACAGGACACCATGTGCATTCGTTTAGCGCGCGTGGCTCCGCAGCGGCGCAGGGAACATAAAGCGGCACTGTGCTCCGCGTCGGCACTCGGCTGCGCTTCCTGTTGCGAGTCATGTGATCCTGCATCGTGGCATCTCCACGTCCACCCCGGCGCTGGGAGTCATGAACTGGTGTGGGACTCATGAACAGGGACTCATGAACTGGTCTGGGACTCATGAATTGGTCTGGGACTCATGAACTGGCACTAATGAATGGGACTCATGAACTGGGACTCATGAACTGGTGTAGGACTCATCAATGAGACTTGTGAACTGGGACTCATGAACTCACGCGTCTCCATGTGAATGCGACTGGTCAAAGTCATCGTCGCTGGACGGCTCATCTCATCTGGCCAGAATGCGCCCGAGGGCTCCCAGTAACCGCTGCCGCTCTTTCCCCACTTGGAACTGAAAGATTTTTTTTCTTTTCATTTTTTCAAAGTGTTTGAATGACATTTTTTGTCAGGCCTGCGTGCTGCCTGGCTGGACGTGAGTCACTCTGGCATGGTGTGATCACAAAGCATCATAAGTGACTGACTCGGCTGCAGGCTCTTCATGTGACTGTGACATGCCGGATGGGGGCACCCCCCTCCCTCCTCCCCCACACCTCCTCACCCCACTCCCTCCCTCCCCCCTTCCTGCTTGTTGAGGCTAATGAATGTTTGCCTGAAGCTCTGTGCTAACGACGGCGGCTGCAGGCTGCTGCTTTACAGGTTTTCAGCAAACATGGAGATCTTGAACTCGCTGCTCTGGTCCTGTTTATCTACCTGGCACTGCTGCTTTGAATGCAACCCAACCAGAATGAAGGACCAACCCCCTCCCCCTCCCCCACCACCTCCACTCCCTCCCGGACGTTTTCTGAAGCCGGTCTGGACGACATATGTGGTGTTGTGTACGTACGAGCTTCAAGGACGGCCTTGTGAGTTACTGGTTCCCTCTGCGAGACGCAACAAGTGAAGCCTCAAGAAAAACAGAGTGTTGGGTCGATTTGTGTATGTTCCCCCACTTTCCACGCGAGCAGAGAAAAAAAAAACCTTATTGTAAAATGCAAAGTGGCAAATTATGCTACGACACTCCAATGAGATTTAGCCGTTGGGACACATTGTATCTTTTATATTGTGGGAAGATAATAAGAAACAATTAAAAAAAACAATGGAGGTTTAATGTCAGCCACAAGGAACAAGACACAGGGACAGACATCGCTTCTGTTTCTACAGTCCCAAACGCAAAAAGGTGAAGGTGACGAAATCTACTCAAATTCTGAGCTGAACTTCTTCGGAAAGAAAATGCTGAACTGTGAGAATTGCGCTTCTTCTCTAATGGACTATTCTGGGGGTGCATGTGGAAGTTCTTTTGTGAAGTCACATCAAGTTCCTGTTGCGCGACAGGCCACGTGATGTATGAAGTGAGTCCGTCGTCGTCGTCCCCCCCCCTAGAGAGAGAGAGAGAGAGAGAGAGCGAGAGAGAGAGAGAGAGAGAGAGACTTGGCAGGCTGCCCCTGGTTGTGCTCTTCAGGCAGGAAGTGTGACATGGTGCACAGGAAGTGGATGCTGTGGCGCTCTGTAAACTCTTTTGTCCGGCAGCTTTAATCCAGTCGCACTGGGCTAAATGGAGGCCGTTCTTCATTTTCAGCGGGTGAAACACACGACGCCGGTGTTCTTCCTGCTTCTTTGAGGAACCGCGGTGCCTGTTGAGGCAGAGCAAGATCCATTAAGTGACATGTGGGGGATTTTTTATTTTTTATTTTTTAAAAAAGGGATTTAACTAAATTTTGTAATCTCTGTTTTTGCTGTCTTGATATTTTATCATATTGACGTCATTCAGCGTTTTCACAGGAAGATCAAACTATGACCAATCACTATGAATCACCTCAGTCAATACTTACAATACTGTGTGTGTGTGTGTGTGTGTGTGTGTGTGTGTGTGTGTGTGTGTGTGTGTGTGTGTCTACTGATTAAAGAAGTTAACTGACTGTAAATGCCGCTGGTCTCTAAGATAAAAATGGGGATTTCCTGCTTCAATTGCCACTCTTGTGTACTTTAGCAAACCATGGCAACATGAACGTCTCGCGTTAACGAAGGAGAAAAAAATACATTAAAGGGGCCCTGTACAAAATAATTTGGCCACTGGATGTCATGGCAAAGAAGCTCTCAGTGCCAAAAAGGTTGGTAAATCCTGGAATAAAGTAACAGCCCAGATACACATTGGCTGATAAGGACTATAGATGTAGTGAAATTATTTTTGAGCGGGTGACACACACAATGCCAACAGTCGTCTCCCAGAAACGCCCGGACGTCAAGGAGATAGTGATGGGTTTGGAAAAAGGCCTTTTTGTCAATACAGTCCTCAGTGGAACCCCCACTCCCCCACGCCCCGCCCGCCCGCCTCCCCCCCACAAACTCACAAAGAGGAAGTAGTGTCTGCTGTATTTAACTCTGCTTTGCACTTGAGTGCTCCGCAATGTGAGACGCAAGTTCAGAAGAAGAGGAATTGAGAAAATCTAAGCGATCGCTGAAGAGATGATGAAAGACTGTTTACACGCTACTAATTTTCTGCTTCTCTCTCCTATTTCTCCTTCTTCTTCTTCTCCTTCTTCGCCGTGTGTCATTTCAGCTTCACATTCTGAACCTTCTCTAAAGGAATGACCTCAGTTGCTTCTCCTGCCACCTTATCAACATCCCGCTGACTCGTCTATGGACGAATACTGAGTAAGTAGTGCAGACAGGTGGGGGTGGGGGGCGTTGACGGGCAGAGGGGTTGTGGTGGTGGTGGTCACTGAGGAGGTGATGCACCTCTTCAGAACCGCTCGGTGCGCCAACGACCTCTGTAGTTTATTTGTGCTGCGACGGGGGGGGCTGCTGTCACGCACGGCTGCACTTTTTAAGCGTCGCAGCCGAAACAGCGGAAGTCACAAGAGCTCGATGTAAACGCGCAGTGAGCTGTCGAGTGTGTTGGTGCCATGTGGCTGTCACGTCCAAGCTCATTTTCTCCGACGTGACACATTTAGAGACGACGTCTTGCTGCAGAAGGAATTTAAAAAAGTATAAAAGAATAATGATTTGTTTGTTCATTTATTATTATTATTATTATTATCATAAAAATAATGAGATTTTAATTTAATAATGTAATAATAATAATATATAGTAATGCATTTGCTCAGATGCAACAATAAAACATCAAAATTAGGTATTTGTAACCAATTATCGCAACCTTAGGTTAAAAAGAAATAACTGGATTTGTTTTTAGCCAAAAATTACACTGGTGCACTATGTCAGTGATTTATTTAGTTGGCTCTATTTTGCTTGGTGGCGAGTGGAAACTGAAATGTGGCCTGAGAAAAGAAGAATCTAGAAGCCACGGAGCCACAGATGTCAGCAGAAGTGGCTGTGTGAGCAAGTGCAAGTCAAGGTGCAGCAGGATGTTAGCTCAGCCACTCAGCACCTCTCCGTGCCTGGGCACACACACACACACACACACACACACACACACACACACACACACACACACACTTCACACACACACACTTTTATCACCACCCTGGGCAACATTCACAGTGTCTAAAATTACATTTTCTCTCTGCCTAAGTCATGTTCAAAATCAACTCAGCCGTTTTATTTCTTTTTGCTGAGCAGCAGCTTTATGAACGGCTTCTGATCGCTCACTGTGGTGGTTTGAGCAAAAAACAACATAACTTTGAATGGCTGGAAATTATGATTTCAGTGTGACTGCATCAACGGTGGTCAAGTTACTGACGCCCACCCATCCTCTCCTCTCAGACCACAACCTACCACGTTCACATGCAGATACTTGTGCAGAGTCTGCCATAGTGACATTGAAGTACATCAAATGAAAATTGAAAGACACGATATTGGTTTTTTTGAGTTATTATTCACTTTTCAACACTCAGTGTTGAAAAGCAGCCCCTCGTGATGTCACAGGTGGTGACGGTAACATGTCTTCCAGTTGAGTGACCACACCCCCAGCCAGGTGTTGGCGCCGCCCTCTAGTCCACTTTCTATGGCTGCGTTTTCATGACAGGTTTTCGCTAAATAAAAGCAATATTTCAAACATTTTATTGCGATATTTAGGTTTTGTGCGCCTCTAGGAGTAACGGCAACGCAGCTATTGAAAGCATGCGCTTCACCTCAGGATGGGATGAGAATCTGAAAATGTTCAAAACATGTGAACTTTCAGCTGAGTAATGACCACAGCTATGACTTTCTTTCTTTTCTTTGAAAGTGTCGCTCGTGGTTGAGGGTTAGTTGTGGTGTTGTGTTTGCGTGCTGATTTTAAGGGGACCGCACTGAAATCACTTGGCAGAGCCGTGATTACTTTTTAATCCCAAACATCGTTTGTGTTTGTCTGCGTGAGCGAGCTCATGCTGATGCTTTAGAACTCTCGCAGGGTCTGAGAGGCTGCGAAGGAGGCTCAGTGGCAGCATGAAGAAACACTTTTTATGGGCATTTGTAAACGGAAACATGTGTGTGTGTGTGTGTGTGTGTGTGTGTGTGTGTGTGTGTGTGTGTGTGTGTGTGTGTGTGTGTGTGTGTGTGTGTGTGTGTGTGAGAGAGCGAGAGAGAGAGAGAGAGGGGGGGGGGGGGGCAGGGGGCGAGTGAGAGAGAGAAACAGTGTGTCCCTTTAAAGCATCCAAACTCTGGATTCTGTCTCCGTCTCTCTTTCTCTCTCTTTCAAAGGGATCATTGTGTGCTTAGCTAATATTAGTGTGTGTGTGTGTGTGTGTGTGTGTGTGTCACCATCATGCATTTCAGTTTCTCACCTCTCAGAATTGTTTCCTATCACGAAACTCTTTCTTTTTGTGTGTGTGTGTGTGTGTGTGTGTGTGTGTGTGTGTGTGTGTGTGTGTGTGTGTGTGTGTGTGTGTGTGTGTGTGTGTGTTTGTTCCCATTGACTCAGAAATGACCTCAGTTTGCCAGTTTGGCCCTTTTTGTTTGTGTCTAGTTCTGTTTTCTGTCAGTGCCAGAGGATTTAAAAAAAGGTTGCAGAGCTGAGCAGGGTTTTTTTTTTTTCCCACCCAAACAAACTCTGTTGGCAAAACAGAAGCGTTTGTCCACTGCCTGAGGAAGTGATGTTCTCATCCGCAAGTTCCCATCAGCGCTGCACAACCGGCGGCTGAAAGGTCTCGTGACGCAAAATTTACTTCATCGCCGTAAATTAGATGCAATTGATTGCAGCGCTTCGTTTCCCCCAACAACTCTGGCCTGCCGTTGCTGCCGCCTTGCTTTTGTCTCTTTTGTCCAAACAAATGGAAAAACAAAAAAAAAAATCATCACTTTTTCACATTTGGCTTTTGCTTCAACCAAACATGTTTGCTGTCAGCTGCAAACAGAGGGCTAAATATCCTTTTGCTTTTCTTTTCGACAGCTTGTCATATCAACTGCTCCACTGAAGACTGGTTTGAAAAATGAATATTTTGAAATGAGTGGTAGTCTGAAACATATCAATTCAAAATCCTGTGATTTTATTTTTTGGTTTTATTAAACCAAAAAAAAATGATTGACGGTTGCTGGAGACTTCACTCACCAAGTTGCGGTTGTTGGGGTGTTAACCTCTTGGTGAGCAAAATGTTCCTCTTCCCCTACCTGTTTTAGTCACACATGCTGATACTGAGAACCGTCGTTGACGACAAATGTCTGAATTGAATTTCGCACATTAATAACTGCAGCATCTCTGCCTGTTCAAAAGAAAGTGTGGGTGTTGGCTACTGAGCAGTGTTCATATAGAAAGTATCAGTGTTGTGCATGTGTGCATCTGTCAGATTTTAATAGTGCTTTCAATTAAAAGATTATTTTCATATTTATTTGGCTTTTTTTTTTTTTTTTTTTCCTCATGCTTTACTCGTACCACTGCACCATCCATAACTAGATGAATCTCCAATATTGCACCGGGTATTGCACCATGCTCGTTCTGTGCACAAAATACATGTGTGCGCCAAAGGAAGTGCAGGCAGATGGTCGTCAGATCTGGAAACGTTTGGCATTTGTATGAGACGGCCCCTTTTTTTTTTTTTTTTTGTTAACGGTGAGCAGGAAGTAGCGATGCTGGTCGGAAATAACAAAGGTGACATCGAGATGTGACAGCAGCCTGTCGGAGGCAAATCGCAAGTAAAAGGGCTGAACTGAGAGTCAGCCGGAGGAAAGAGGAGAGCGCCTCGTGAGGCGGCGGAGGTGCAGAGACGTTCGAGCATCTTCCTGGCAACCGGATGGCTGCGGTGCTGGAGCTCAGCGGTGACTTCCTGTTTGTCAGCCGCATACAGGAAGTCAGAGGGCCTCAGAGGACCTCAGGTCTGACTGTGAGAGTGTGTCTGAAGTCAGAGGCTCGATATTGTCTGTTTGGTGTGAATTTGAACATGCATGATATATATATATATATACATATATATATATATATATATATAATACATATAGTATCGGTGTCATATGAATGTGTTTGTGACTTTATATTCGGATCACTTTTTTTTTAAACTATATAAATGGACTGCAGAAAATGACTTGTGTGAACTCCTGCCAAGACACTGCAGATCAAACAGCGTGTTAATGAGGAAGAGCTGCCTTCTCTGGTTACTCAAACTTTATTCATTTATTTTTGGCTGAATTATTTTGAAACAAATACTTTGGGCTGATCTTCTCCGTTTGCATCCATTCCAGTGACATGGGCCTTAACTTGGTGGGAGGTCTTTTTGCTTTATGGAAACACACGTGTGCGTGTCGGAAGGACTCGAGTTAATCGTGTTGCGTGTGTCTCATCTGTCCACCAGGGCGTGTTGTTCCAGTGCATATAAACCAAAGTAAAATAAAAGGAAGATGCCTGTCCCGCCTCCCCCGCCTCCCCCTCCCACCTTTGCGTTGGTAAGTTGGCATCAGTCACTGCGTGCGTCTTGTTTTCAGATTATTTCTGTGTTTTGTTTGTTCATGGCTGAATGTTTGAGTGCACGTGTGTCCCAGGCCAACACTGAGAAGCCGACTCTGAACCGGTCGGAGAACCAGGGGAGGAACGCTCTGCTGTCGGACATCTGCAAAGGGTCTCGGCTAAAGAAGGCGGTGACCAATGACCGGAGTGGACCTCAGCTGGACAGTACGTCCCTGTCAGGACCACCACCTTGTCTCTCAGTGCTGTAGTTCCTCTGCAATGTCAATGACTGGTTCCTGTATGTGTCTGACGATTTGTCCAGAACCTAAAGGAGGAGGAGGAGGAGGAGGAGGTGGAGGTGGCGGCGGCGGTGGAGGTGGTGGAGGAGGAGGAGGAGGTTTTGGCGGCAGCTCACCTGCAGGTTTAGGAGGCCTGTTTGCAGGCGGGATGCCCAAACTGAGGTCTGCAACAAACAGAGACTCCACCGGTAGGTGAATTGACAAGCAGCAGTAATATAAGATATAGATATATAGATATAGATATAGATATAGATATAGATATAGATAGATTGTCATGTTTCTCCTACCGAGATTCCTTCGTCCAGGGATTGTAACGTCAAGTCATCTTTGCTGTGTTGCTTCAGACTCTCCATCGCCCAGTCGAGGACCTGCGCTCCCCACTGGGGGCCGATCCAGTGGCCCCGCCCCCCCATTTGGCGGCGGCGGCCCCCCGAAGCTGCCCGGATCTTCCCCGGGTCACCGTGGGAACCCTCCCGATCTCCCAAAGGGCCGGCCCAGTTCCAGGCCGGACAGCATGGGGGGGCCCCCGCCCATCCCCAACACACCTCGACCCACCCAGAGCAGCCCGCAGTCCCGAGGCGCCCCCCCGCCGCCGGGGAGACCCAACTTCAACTCGGCCCCTCCCAGCGTCCCGCCGGGGAGGCACGGCCCCCTGCCCCCCCCTCCTGGAGGCCCCTCGGCCGGCCACAGGCCGGGCTTCTCCTCGCCTTCCCACCACCCTCCCAGCAGCAGCAGCCGCCACTCCCTGCCCCCCACCCCGGGAGGGCGGCCCCCACTGCCGGAGGACCGCCCCCCACCGCCACCCGCCCCTGTTGGTGGCCACTGGTCGTCCCGGGACATGCCCCCCCCTCCGCCCTCCATCAACTCCAAGCCGCCGTCCTCCTCGTCCTCCTCACCCTCCTCCCGACCCTCACCCGGTGGGGGGCCGCCCCCCCTCCCGCCAGGCCGACCGGGACCGCCGCCCCTCCCGTCCACTCCGGCTGGAGGCGACGACCACAGTAACCCGCGTCTGCCCCAGAGGAACAGCTCCCTCAACAGGTACCTGCTGCTTCCTGTTCATCCACACAGACGCTGCACTCGGGCGCTTAACACATCTTAAAAAATGTGTTTGTATTTTGCCAGCCACGGTCCAGCTCGCTCGGGGCCCCTCCCCCCTCCGCCCAATGAGAGGCCGCCGTCTCTGGGGAGGAACCAGTCGACACGCACAGGTCAGCAGCTTCTTTCTATAAAAACGTGGGAGGAGGCCTCAGCCGTTGTATTTAAAATGAGAAAATTTCCTCTGTTTCCAAAGGGCCCCTCCCTCCTCCCCCTCCCCCCTCCGGGCGAAACGTGGGCGGAGGCAGCATCAGGTCGTCAGGTGGCAGACCGCCCCTCCCACCGGACAGGCCGGGGGCGGGGGGACCCCTCCCGCCGCCGCCGCCCATGGGCAACGGCTTCCAGAACTCCCACCACAACCAACAGAGTGAGTCCACTTGGTCCTGTTTAAAGGTCCAGTGTGTAAAATATGGACTAATTTATTAATTTTATATTGGTAAAAGCTTAATATACAGCCCCATAAATACATTAATAAAAGTGTATACTTGCAGCACAATAAAAGTAAATTGGTTTTCCTACCCTTTGAACGGTGGTACAAAAATATAAAATCAAATCAACCAACAAAGAAGAAGGTGGACGAGGTATCCAGGTTTGTGTGCGCAGGGCCACCGTAGTTCACCGGCAAACTCGGGAGAGGGAGCGTGAGCGAAAGAGCGCTGCAATCTAAACTGTAACCACTTGATGTCGCTGTTTTTTCTCAAAATCTCCAAATTTTTGCACACTAGACCTTTAAAAACTTTGAAATATTGCCGGAAAGCCGCCACCCGTTTGATTGTAAAATCACATAAAAAGTGCCGGGATGCCTGAGAGTGGTGGTGACTGTGCAGGATGATCACGGAGTGGAAGCGGAGTTGCTCGGCTGTGAACCCTCCGTGTTGTTTTTACCACAAGTTCCAGAGAGAGCAAGCCTGGCAGGAGAACCCGCTGATCCCCAGCTCTTGTTAGTTTTGCCCTGTGGAGTCAAAGGGGGTTGGAGTTGGAGGGCGGTGGGAGACGAAAGCGACGGTTGCGACTCCCGCCAGTAAAAACACGCCGGTTAATCAAATTTACATGAGCAGCAGCGTTTTCCCTGGCGATTGTGTTGCTTTCCAACAGACACAAATACTCAGCTGGTGCAGTGGAGCAAATTTAATAAGGATGCGACTGAAATAAATGGATGAACTCTTTTATGTCAATTTCCTCAGAGTTTCATTCACTTTGCCTATTTCGTTTTTTTCCCCTGTATATTTAGATTAAAATATTGATTAAAGGTTGCTACACCGGCCTTAATTTACTTTGGATGAAAGATTTATGACCAAACACATCTTTCCCACACTTCAGTGTAGGTTGATAAAAGTATTAAAAAAAATGTTTCTCAGATCAGTTTTGCAGTTTCTGTGAATTGCGAGTTTGCCATTAAACTAAACCTTCTGTTTCTGACGA
Organism: Nelusetta ayraudi; assembly: GCF_046127955.1. Taxonomy (NCBI): domain Eukaryota; kingdom Metazoa; phylum Chordata; class Actinopteri; order Tetraodontiformes; family Monacanthidae; genus Nelusetta; species Nelusetta ayraudi. The sequence goes on along the minus strand of NW_027466180.1, from coordinate 639,422 downwards.
CAGACGAGTGGGAGTCTCGCTTCACCTTCCACCCTGTGTCGGATTTCCCTCCTCCTGAGCCCTACATTCCCTTCCAGAAGACCTACCCCAGCAAGGTCTCCAAGACTGATGGCCGAGGTCAGTCTCCATCAACAACCATCGAAATGTTTGCTTTTGTTTTTTTACGCAGATTACAGTGGCATCAAAATAAAACGAATAATGGAAGCGTGTAGGGTATAAGCGGGAGGAGACGGTAGCACTCTGCCACCTAGTGGAAGTGTTTAAAACTGTCTTCTCTGTGACTGTTCATTTCCAGGTCCTGGGAAAAAGGAGCGAGGAGCTCCGCCTCTTCCTCCGATACCCAGGTGAAGAAGAGGAAACTGCAAACAAACAGCCACGGGACTCTTTTTTTTTTTTTTTTTTTCGCTTTTCTGTTTCTTTCTGTCGCTGCCTGCTTTCCTCCTCATTGCGCCTTCAACTGTGGTTAGAGTGTGGACTACTGCTGCAAATATACTGGACCAGGAGAACTATACACACACACACACTTCTGCAGCGTGGAGCAGCACCAATAACAGACCAGTTGTTCCCAAGCGTTCACTCCACGTTTACAGCCTCGATAATCTCTGATTGTAACCTCTTGGCTCCTGTGAACAGCATTGCTTTTTTTTCTCCTCCATTATCCAAAACCTTTATCCTCGAACCTAAAGAGCCTGTGAGGTACAGGTTGTTTTTTTTTGTTTGTTTTAAGCTCAAACTTAACGGTAAAGAAGAATAGTCATGTTTTAATGGTTCAGCTGGTCTCAGGTGAGACTTAAGCATCATGTTTACACAGCTGAGACATCTTTTTTTGTTGTTGTTTTTTTAAATCTCAACATCAGACTCTGAGAGTAGTCAGTCAGATTTTATTACGCAGCCAGTTTGCCTGCATAAGTGCCTCAACAAGTTTTGTCTGTTCCTTATAGCAGTGTTTTCCTTTTCCTTTGAAGGCTGCTTTAATGATTGAAGGGAAATAACACCTTTGGTGCCTTTAAATTCTGTGATCGTTTAACCAAGACTAGTTTACCTGAGTTGATATGAAAATGAAAAAAGAGCAGCAATACTGAATCTTGATTTCTGCATAAAGTAGCAACACACACACACACACACACACACACACACACACACACACACACACACACACACACACACACACACACACACACACACACACACACACTCATCAACAGAAGACGGCAACCAGCTGTTACAGCTGTGTAAAAACATCAGGTTGAATGCACGCTTAATATGCCAAAGCCACTTGTTCCTCCACAGTTTGACATGAATGTGTTTCACTTAACGGTACTATTAAAAGAAATTGTTAAATGCCAACATGTAAGCACGCATGTTATGGTTTTGTTTGAGGTTTATTTTGAAGGACGTTGTTGATTGCGTTATGGCAGCATCTAATGAAAGTGCTGCAGATTGTTATTTTGCTGTTTTTTTTTTTAAGGATGTCTTGGCTTCCAATGTAGGACCTGTACATCTTTGTTGAAAGACTGTAATTTTTATTTTTAAGTTATGCGTTTGGAATGTGCAGTGTTATGTTCTCCCCCCCATTGGCTTCACCAGCACAGCTTTAAACAATTCTTCAGTATAAAGGATGTACTTTTATGTTTGGTCAAAGAAACATTTTCTGGAAGACAATCATGTTCATATGAATAAATAAAAGAATTTTGATTCTTAATGTTCTCTACAAAAGGTTTCTCATCAAAGTCATTCTTAAAAAAAAGAAAATGTAACTACACACTGGAAGGATTGGATTGCAAACCCACAAAGCATTACGCCAGTGTCAATATCTCCTGGGAACTCCTGGGAACAAATTTGATTTAATTTCATCAGTGTACTCACTGGTATTTTTGGAGAAAAAAAAAATGTATTCAACCAACTCAATTATCAGAAAGGAAGACCAATGGAGAATCACAGAAAAATACAATTATTTTGAAATACCAAGACAGGAAAGTGAAGAAGTGCTTTAACGACTGACCATGCTGTGCTGTGATGGCCGAGTGGTTAAGGCGTTGGATTCGAAATCCAATGGGGTTCGCCCCGCGCAGGTTCAAATCCTGCTCACAGCGGGATTCCACCATCTTTATCGTAGGACTGCTGACCAATACATCTATACACTCCGCTACCTGTCTGAGCTATTAATGTAAGTGCTAGTGGAAAAATCGCTAACCTTACTATGAAATGCACAAGGACTGAGTAGGAGCAAATTTTGATCATCTGCTTAATCAAAGTGTTGCTTACAGGAGTTTATCAATAGTTTAAAAGTGACTCAAAAGTGACAAATTTTATTTAAAGTTAAAACAAAATTATTCAAACTATAAAGTATAAACTAAAATGTTTTGTGTTGCATTTGAAAACGCGCGATTTTTTTTTCCCGTCACCGGGTCGGTCAAGAGCGCCCAGGTTAAATTAATCAGCTGTTTCGTCCATATTAATAAGCGGCAAACCGGCCACCAATCATAAAAGGGCTGCCAGGGGCCGCGCTGCGATGATTGGCTGAATGGCCCGCCAGTCATTTCCTGGGCGTCGCCGCCAAGGGCAGCTGTCAGATTGAGAAGCGGAAGGGTCGAAGCAGAAACTCGGGGGCTGAGGGGGCACACGGCGATGAGCGAGGCTCGCATCGTTCACCTACAAACATGGTTTGATTCTTGACAGATAAAGGTTTGTCTCCCCCATTAACAGATAGCGTTTGATAACGCACACAAGCTCGATGTGGCCGTTGTTTTCGTTTCGTTTGCTTTCGTTTCTTCCGTCCAAGTGAACGTCCAAGGTCCATCCCCTGTTGTTTTTAGCATTCAGCTAGCCAGCCAGCCAGCTAGGGTCGGCGGGTCGGTCGGGTCGGCTGGTACTCACTCACGCGCAGGGGTCTTGTGATATTTCAGGAGGGGTCTTGTGATGGGAGGGGGGGTCGCTTCCTCTGCTACACTGGTCGTGGTGCAGCGTGAGTCTCCAGCCATTCCGCGGACATACCGCTGCACTCGGCGGTGTTGTGTGAGCTAACGGCAGGCAGAGCGAGTGAATGCGCAGGGGCGTAACTGGGGATGTTTGCGACTGCGAGATTCTCCGGCTCCGCGTCCTCGTCCGTTCATTGCTAATGGACTGTCTGGACTTCCCTTCATGGAAAAGATTTGTGGTTGCTGTTGTGTTGTGTTGTGCTGTGCTGTGTCATCCGACTAGACACGAACCCTTATGATATTGTGATGGTGTAGTGTTGTAGTCAAGACCGAGACCAAGACATTATGAAGACAAGAGAGTATCGAGGTCGAGACAAGGCCAGGACTTTATATATTAAAGAAAAATAAGGGGGGAAAATGCCAGTATGTTTTTTTTTTTTTCCCCGAGTTTGCTTCTAAATTGAACAGCAACATCTCTTTTCAGCAACTTTTAATATTTTTTCTTTAATATTTTTCTGCTTTTCCAACTATTTTGAACCATTTAAAAAAACAACAACAACTGTGCTTCATATAATTAAAAAATAAATTAAGTGGGAATAAGGGGATGGGTCACTCTGGGTGTCACAAACAGAGCGTCAAACAAAACAATTTTTAAAACACTTCTGAGGTGACTACGTTCAACTACATATTTGCCTGCTTTCTCATCACTTTAATCCTTCAGAATTGTTTCTTTAAGCATTTATCTCTAACCAGATGTGCTGATATTCTTCACCAGAACCACGTCACCGTCACCATGGACACGTCCAACAACTTTGTGCTCATCCATGGGAAGAACATCTCCCATAACACCATGGGAGCTGCTTCTGCGACGCCCCACATGTCCATCGACAAGCTCTTCCCCGCCCTGCTGGAGTGCTTTGGCATCATAATGTGTGGCTACATCGCTGGCAGGTGTGGTTCCGTCCAATGAATGATTTCCTCCCCATTTATCTCGATGACTAGAGGAGTTAATGGCTCTTTCTTGGACTTCTCTCCGAAGGGCTGACATCATCACGGAGAACCAGGCCAAGGGTTTGGGCAACTTTGTGTCCAAGTTTGCTCTGCCGGCACTGCTCTTCAAGAACATGGTGCTGCTGGACTTTGGCGACGTCATCTGGTCCTTCCTCTGGAGCGTCCTGATTGCCAAGGTTTGCCCTTATTTTGGTTGTTTAGTCGCCGTTAGTCGATGACGTCGTGCGACTGAGACTCCAACGTGTGATTTTGTTCAGGTGGCGGTGTTTGCGCTGGTGTGCGTGCTCACTCTGATGGTGGCCAGTCCAGAGAGCAGATACAGCAAGGCAGGCCTGTACGCCATCTTTGCAACGCAGAGCAACGACTTTGCCCTGGGCTACCCTATAGGTGAGACGTTATTCACGCACAGACGTGTCTTGCTTTGTCCTGCAACAACTTAAAAATATTCATCCTTCCTTCCTCATGTCCAATTCTCTTTTTAAACATCTAGTTGAAGCTTTGTATGGCAGTACGTACCCAGAGTACCTCCAGTACATCTACCTAGTTGCCCCGGTCTCCCTCATGCTGCTCAATCCCATCGGCTTCGCTCTTTGCGAGGTGCAGAAGTGGAGGCAGACCAACCAATCACATCACGGGAAACTTGACATCGCTGGAGTTGTAATTCTACAGGTTGCTTCATTGTTTATAACCTTTATTCATCTGAAGTGTTTTGTAGCTCTTTGCCCTTTGTCTGAAGAGCTTTATTTCCTCTCCAGGTGCTGAAGAACCCAGTTGTGTTCATGGTTCTGGTCGGAATCATTGCTCACTTTGCCCTGGGCCAGAAGATCCCAGTGGTTCTGTCAGAGTTCATCGACGGCCTGGCCAACTCGTTTGGAGGAGCCGCCTTGTTTTACTTGGGTCTCACTATGGTGAGTTTGTGCTCACTGTCCTTTCTAATTATGGGAAATTCTAATTTACAGTCAAATCAGTGAGTTTCTTGAACCGTTCTCGTCTTTCTGTGGTGCAGGTTGGCCAACTTAGAAAACTAACACGAGACACTGGTGTTGCCTTGATTCTCCTAATCACAGCCAAACTGTAAGTGGTATTCTAACAGGGTCTAATTTCACTACATGCATGCTTATAAACAATGAAAGAGGATAATATTCTGCTCAGTTATCACGAAGCATACCAAAGCGCACACTTCTCATCGCTCCTTCCCTGCAGCCTGGTGATGCCGCTGGTCTGCAAAGACCTGGTGGAGATTCTGGACGTGGGGGTGAACAGCACGAGCGCCAACCACACCAGCCTGTCCAACTTTGCCTTCCTGTACGGAGTGTTCCCCACCGCGCCCAGCGTGGCCATCTACGCCGGACACTACAACGTGGAGCTGGAAGTGGTGAGTGGAGCTGTGACACGCTGCTGTCTGGCCGGGCGAGGTCCTCGGCCATTAACACCCGGTAAATGTGCCATCAGGTCACGTCAGGGATGGTCATCAGCACCTTCCTCTCCGCCCCCATCATGTATGTGTCCTCCTGGCTCCTCACCATCCCCCTCATGGACCCCACGCCTCTGGTGACGGAGCTGGAAAACGTTAGCTTCAACATCAGCATCGTCAGCCTTCTCGCACTGGTAAGTGTGTTGGATCTTTTTCAAGGAGAAAATCTTCACGCACCATCTGGCTCATTATTGAAAGCTTCTCCGCAGAGCATTAATTCAAAGAGCTTTGAGTCACTGGTGCAAAATAAATTATTCATTGTGACTTACAGTATTCATATAGCCCCTAAAGTGGGATCGATCAAACAAGTCGATTTTTCCGATGCAAAAACAAATATTTTAACCTCTAAAATAGATATGAATTGTTTTGTTTTCCTTCCTTGGCTGTGATCATGTTTCCGTCTCTCCTCTCAGGTGTGGACCATCGTGGTGATGTTGCTCAGCAGGAAATTTAACAGGCTGCCGCACCTCTTTGCCTTAAATCTCTTCCTGGCTCAGGTCAGTGCAAAGTCACGGTTCGGGTGAAAATCAGAAAATTGGTTTTAGAACACCGCTGGCAAACTTTAAATCTGGTGTGTCGTGTTCCTCCAAAGTTCCTGGTGTGTGTCAGTATGATCTTGTGGAACTTCCTTGTGAAGAAGGAGGAAAATGTCGTGGGCAAAATGTTCACCTTCACTCTGCTCTACGGCTCCTTGTACAGCGCCTACATTTGGACAGGTGAGTGTTCACCTGTGTGGGCGCATCTCGTGGGCCGTTTGTGCCTTGATCCAGACTAAAATATTTGTGTCCACTTTAGGCTTGATCCCTCTGTGTCTGGCCCTGACTAACAGAGACGACCTGCTGAGACTCAGACCAGGAGTGTTCATGGTTTTAGGCTGGGGGTGAGTCAGCTGGAAACTGGAGAAACAGCTTTTTTTTGGGAACATGGTATTTTTTTAACAACCTTGTTTTCCCTTTGCTCCTGCAGGGTTCCGTTTCTCATGGTGGGAAGTCTTCTGGTATTAGGCCAAAGGACTGACACAATAGACTCTGCCTTCTTCTACGGCCGAGCCCAGGTGAGGGGAACAACACTTTGAAATCTGTTGTTTCCAATTTTAAAGGTCCAGTGTGTAATATTTGGAGATTTTTAGAGGAAACTGCGACGTCAAGTGGTTACATTTTAGATTCACTCACCCTCCCTCTCCTGAGTTTGCCAGTGAACTACGGTGGCCTGCATGCGCAAACCTGGATACCTTGTGCACCTTCTTCTTCTTTGGTAGATCATCACCTCGGCTGTGGTGCTGGCAGTCAGCCTGGTTCTCGGCGCCATATCCCTGATGGGTCTGAGTCAGGCAGACAGAGAGCAGAGGGGCTACGAAGCCCTGAGCAGAGCCGCTGTCACGGGCCTCACTGACGAGCTGCCGGCCCCTGCTGGCCTTGAGGATTCGCAGCAGCCGCAGATTGGAACTTCGTCTGCCTGCAGCATCGACTCGGGTACGATGTGCTCCCGCCTTCATTTCCCACAATTATTAGTTTCTCATCATTCATTTGGGTTCAATTAAGACCAGAATTAAAGCAAAATCTTAATATAATCTGAGTTGGTTTTGAGTTTAGAGGTCAGTCATTAATAAAGTGCGTCTTATTTTTTTATTCCTTGATGTTGCCAGACATCCACGGCCTCCCTTCTCTCCAGATTTTACCTGACATGATTGCCAGCACACAACAGGAGCTCTCAAATGGTATCAAACACAAGTTCCTCATAACCCTCTAACCCATTTCATATTCTTACTTGTGGTGAAACATTTGCACACCTATTTGAAAAATATTTATTCTCAGCTGCGAAAATATCTAAATCCTGATGACTCGCATTTCTTCCCCTGACCCCCTCCAGGCCACAGTGGGGCGCTGTGTGAGGAGCAGCAGCAGCATCATGGCACCTCGTACTCTGAGCAGCCGCTGAACCTGCCACCGCCTGGACCTCCGTCTACTGACGACAGGCAGACGCTGAGACACGCGCTGCTCTGCCTGCTGCTCTCTGTCAGCCTGCTGGCGGTGAGGATGCTCACCTGAGCGTACAGTTGGCAAAGTAGCAGGGAGTGGGAACAACAACAACAATAATAATAATAAAAATAATGATATATGTGGGACACAATATGTTGTCTGTGTGTATGTGTAGAACCTGTCCAGCTGCCTTTGGTGGCTGTTCAACAAAGATCCAGGAAGACTTTACCTTGAACTCCAGTTCTTCTGCGCTGTAGCCAACTATGGGCAGGTATGTGTGTGTGTGCGCGCCACACAATTCAGGAAGATTTAACTTCATCTGAAGACTCTCAATTTTCCCTCTCTGCCCTCGTCAACCCAGGGCTTCCTGTCCTTCGGTATCTTCGGTCTGGACAGACACCTCATCATCCTTCCTTTTAAAAAGAGGTATGGATGTAATGTGAGCTGGCTCTTTATCCCACGTGTTTGTCATTTCCTTCGCCACCGACTCTAAAGAGAAACCTGTGTGTGCGCGTGTGTCAGGTTGGCTTGGCTGTGGCAGGGCCGGGACAGTGAGGACCTGAGTCCCTCAGGTGTGCCGGAGGAGGTCCGACTCACCTGCACCCAGTTTGTCCGCTACCACAAGGACCAGTGCGTGCAAGACATTGTGCACACACGCAGGTACTGGAGGCATGTTGTGGTAGTAACATGTGAACAATGGAAAACTGTAGAGTGGGATTCTTGATTTCCTTTTCAGTTTCTTCTGAACTGGCGAGTTCTAAAATCTGACCACAAAAGCAGCATTTTTTGTTTGAATTTGGTTGCAAATTTGTGTTATAATTAATTGAAGGAGATATTTAAATGAAGATTTTGAATCCTAGATTTGAACTGAAAATTTGAAAAAACAGCTAATTCAGGTTGAATCTGTAGCCACTTTGTTTTCTCCTATTGGCTGCTGTTGGATTCATCATTTTTGCTGTTAGCCAAGAAATGACTTGCTGCAACCATGGTGCTTTCTACAACACTGAATTTTTCTTCCTTAAGCTAACACATCAAATCATTTGTAATGTCTTTTCTCTTTATCAATGCTCTTTCTTTTCTTTTCTTCCTCCTGTCTTATCCTTTGCATGGCCATGTCCCCCTCTATCGCCCCCTAGTGGCTCAAGGGAGAGCGTCAACGCTCCGACGGGTGAATCCTTCCTCTGAAAGCAGCAGGTTTGGAAGAGATGGACGGAGGAGCAGAGGAGCGTGAGCCCAGGAGAGCCTCCGAACGAGAAGCCGAGGGATCCGCACCACTTTCACCGAACTCACCGTCAGGCTGCTGATTCCCTTCCATCCCAAACCCGGCCTGAGCCTGAACCTCAGCATGAACACTCAAGAATATGTTTCCAGCTCCGACAGGAGCAAGTTTTCTCCCACCTTCACTTTCACCAGCACTTCTTTCCTTCTAGTCCACCCTTCCCACAGCCCCGAGGCAGAGACCTGGTGGCCTGGTGGCCGGTCCTGCTGAGTGGAGGCTCGGCTCTACGACCTCTGACCTCAGCTGGGAGGAGTTATGATTGACAGTTCAGGGATGAACCCGCCCTGTCCCGCGACAACTACTACTGCACGTAGTACCAGGGACAGGGAAGCTTTCAGAGCATGAGAGAGGATGAAGAGCAAAGAGCAGCAGCCACAACTGTGAATGGCACAACTGCTTTATGATGCAGTTTCAACAAGAAAACACACAAAATTCTGCTATTGGAGACCTGATGTTTGACTGATCTGAACTGAAGAGTTGGAACAGAGTTTTCAACCTGAGCTTCACTTCGACTTGCATGTCTTTTTGACTCTTCCTGTAATTGTGTAACTATTCGACTGCTGCTGCTGCCGCTGGTACGTAGGGACCTACTTTGAGTCTCTAGCAAAATTGCAAAAAGTTGATGTTGCGGAGATTTTTGTACACCTGAACCAACTGGGTGGAAGGGGGAGTGTTAGCAGTGGTTGCAAGCATGAAACCCATCGTTGGACTTGATTTTTCCTCCTCTACTCGGGAAGAGTTGCCATTTTTCCCCCTCTTTATTCTGAAGTGTCATTGAATCGGTGGTGAGGTAAAGAACCACAACAAGGCAGTTCACTGTCTGGACTGTTGGCGGAGCTGCAGGGCCGCTGACTGATGCTCGGCAGTCCATGGCGTCGCTGCCTTGCTTTTTCTTTTTAAGTTGCTGTTGTGTTATGTTTTTTGCACATCCCGGCCCTTCAACTTCAGCGTTCTGTACTTTGCACGCCGTCTTTTCAACCCTTTCCTGTCTACGCATGACTTGGGAGCAGCACAGACGTCTGCTCGGCACTGAACCGTTTGCACTGACTGACTGACTGACTGAAGAATTCAGTGTTGCTTTTCTTTCACGTTATGCAACTCACTGGATGTTTTTTTTTTTTTTTCTTGCGTAATTTCCATGGAGGATTCGTGCCATGTCTACGTCTTGTGATGATGATGTGGTTTTCCTGTCATTGAATTCAGTGCAGTTCAGTTTGACCTTGACTCAGACCAAACTTGAGCTCAAGTGACCCCCAAAAATATACAGAAAAGACTCCAAACTTGATGCTGCTCAACTGTTTACAATTGTATGTGTGAAGCATCAGCTGTGTTTGTTTGTTCAGACACCGGCAGTATTTGTTTTTTTTACATTTTTGTTGTTTTTTTGGTGCGCTGGTCGACTGACGATGACGGAGATGTTTTATGCCACTATGAGCAGGCACTGCAGGGGTTTAATGCCAAACTAATGCTGGGATTTGAGGTTTTGTTGGCAGGATGCTGAGTTTAGGATGGAAGAGGACAGCAGACATTATGTCTGTGTGAGCATCTTCTTGCAACCAGACACCAAAAACCTTTTGTGGGCCATTTGTGCAACAAGTGTGGAGTTTGGTCACGGTGCCTCCTGAGTTGTTGTGTATGAAGTGCGTTTGTGTGCGTTGTACGTGTTGAAAAACACACACACAAAAAAAAAACGAAACTAAAAAAAAACCATGAAAGGTCAATTAAAAACTGAGATTTTTAATAGTTATGTTTTAAGAAGTTTTTTTTTCTTTGTTTGCTGTAAATCATCGACGGATACAAAAGGCACAAATAAAGCCACTGTTTGCATCCAAAGCCCAGTGTGTTTTTCACTGCTGCTCTGAACTGTCAGCACACATTGTAGATGTTTATCAGCTTCAACACCATTTAACACAAAGCAAACCCTAATAAATCTCTCGGCTCTCATTGAGTAAGACAGAAACAACAACAACAACAAGAAACAGATTTTGCTCCGTTTACTTTTTGAGCTGACTGCCGTGGACCGAAACAATAACTTTAGAAAGGTATTTTCAGAAACTGTTGAAATGAAAAGCGAGGCTGACAGGATGTCTGAAGCCAAAAAGCGCAAACATCCAGCGTGTCCATCATCATCAGGCTATGGAAGGGAAAAAAACCTGCCTATGCAATAAAAAAAAACAACTACATTAAATCATAAGTTAATAGCTCACAGAAAACATATTAAGCCATTGAACATCAATGACCCGTTTGATGGATTGTCTGCCTGCGCTACAGCTGCACCTGAATTTAAAACTCCTTGTGGTTTCCTATAAGACTATTTCCTTCAGACTCCCCTTTTGAAAGGAGCGCCCGTGCTCGACTGCTACAAGTTTGGCAGACAAACTTCAACTGAAATGTTGTCGCTGAGTCTGTTACATCTAATTTTACACAAGGCTACTGTAAACTCAGCTGGAAAATACATCCACAGCTGCATTAAGACGTAAGTGCTTCAGAAAACTTCAGACGTTCAGATGAACTCGTTTCCTTCCCTTGTAAATCCAGAGTTGACTCCCTTTAAGCTGCAGCTCCCATCGAGCCCAGATCTCAAATCCAGGTGTAACACGACCAGGCTGGATCACACGACATTCAAGTAGGTTGAACCTTCAGCGGGACCTTCCAAGAAATCCCAAGGCCGGCGAAAATAGAATCTCACGAGCCCGCTTGAGGTTTGGGGGGATTCACAACTAGAAAGGTAAAGTTCAATTCCGAGCCGCAATCATCGCCTCTTCCTCTCCTGTTGGGGTTCAGGGTTGCTGTCCAAGCCGTCCACTTTGAGGTGATCCCTGCTGTAGCGCCTGATCAGCGCGCCGGGCACCAGGGCCATGAGGGCGATGGCCAGCAGCTGGGCCAGAGTCCCCCAGGAGAAGATGTCGTCCAGGGAGGAGATGCGCGAGAGGATGGAGCCCGTGCGGACACAGATGAAGTTGTACGGGATCAAACCTGGAGGGCGACGACGGTGAGTTTAATGTCCACCACTGCTTGTGTGTATGTGTGTGTGCATTTGTGAAACCTCACCTATCAGCACAGAGAAGAAGAAAATGGGCATGGGGATGTTGAGGACAGGACAGGTGATGTTTAGGAACCAGTTGGGGGTCATAGGAAAGAAGCGGAGGAAAAGGAGGAAGAAGAACAAGCTGCTTCGGTTTTCCTCCACCTTGTGGGAGGAGTGGGAGGGGTGGGGGTGGGGAGAGAAACAGGAAGTGCAGCGAAAGGACAGAGGTGTCAAGAGGAAATGACACGAAGTACAGGTGAGTGCGGCGAAAGAGCATCTTTCAGTAGATTAAAGCTCTCAGCAGCTTTCAGGATTCACCAAAGTGGAGGTGAATGAATGAAACAAAGGTCAAACTGTCAAAACTGTTTATGCTAATGAGTTTGTTCCATTTCTGCCCACGGATGCACATTAAAGTTGGGAAACACTCGCTCACTGAACTCTAAGAAGACGGGGACCTTTAAACCAGCGGAAGCCTCAAAATTGCCTTTTATACCCAAGTCTTTTCAAACATCTCCCCCTGCTGGCCACTTTAAAGAATGCAGCATTATCTTAGTCTAGTCTTAGTTGAAGTCTTAGCAGCAGCTGAAAGGAGACTTTACATATAAAGTTTATATTCACACACAGACAGACAGATAGATAGACACACAGATACAGTACATATAGATACAGATATAGGTATATAAATAATCAGAGCAAACCAGTCTGCTGAGTTGTGGCCGATTTTGTATGTGTGTGTGTGTGTGTGTGTTCCCTTGCCTTTCCCTGCAGCAGCGCCACCTTCTCGGGGAAGAGCTGCACCACATGTTTCTTTCCAAAGGTGGCGGAGAGCAGGTAGCAGAAGGTGGAGCCGGTGGTGGTGAGCAGGCAGGCCAACACCAGGCCCTCCCAGGGCCCGAATATAGCACCGGCGAGCATGTTCTGGAGGGAGAGGAGCACCGTGATGATGATGATGATGATGATGATGATGATGTTGTCACATTGTGTGTTGTGTGCAGCGCTGCCACGCGCCAGGAAGGAGGAGCCCGGGATGGCGAAGGACTGCTTGTAGAGGTAGGCGCTGCAGAAGAGCAGCAGGACGTAGCCATGGTGCTCCCTCTTGTAAAACTTGAGCATCTCGGCGAGCTCCCGCAGCTCCTCCAGGTCTGACGGAAACTTCAGGCTGACGCAAAACAAACGACAAAAACAGCAACAACGAGATTCATTCCAAATTTCATCACAATTCTCTGCTTTGCTGGTGTGGTCCTTTTAATTTTTACTTGCAGCGCACTTGCTGTAAAGCACACAAGGTGGAAGAGTAGGAAAAGAGCAAAAATAGTTTAAGAAAAAAATTGTTCAACTGTAGTAAACACGTTATTACCATCAGACAAAATAGGCAGATACATCAGCAAGAAAACACTGGGGGGGCAGGCGGTATATAGCTGTGTGTGTGTGTGTGCGTGTGTGTGTAACAGGATACATCTGATTGAGCGACAGAAATAGCGTCACTGCCCGTAGACTCAAGCAGAGGGCAGGCAAACACACACTTCCTTGCCTCCCTTACACCCTCTCTCTCCCTCTTTTTCTCTCTCTCCCTCCCTCTCATGCTCATACACACACTAGACAGCCACCCCCCCACCCTTCAAATTGCAGACTTCCTTTCCCACCCTATTCTGATATTCAGCATTCCTTTCTCCCACTGGTCAGGGAGGACGACCACGCTGTTCCCCGATTGGTCATCAGATCAGGAACATGGTCAGAAGGGTCACTGGTGGGCAGGCGTGCCAGCTGTCAATCACCCCCTCCCCCAAAAACCCCTCCCCCCACCACCCGTGCCTCCTCCAAATATGAGATACACAGACATTGTGCTTATGAGGCTCAGTATAAATTACTCAGGAATGAAAGGCACATACAAAATGATACGTGCATGAGTGCACACACACACACACACACACACACACACACACACACACACACACACACACACACACACACACACACACACACACACACACCCCTCCAACTGCCTTGGTCGGCGTTATTTTATCGTCCCTCGACGTCAACCTACTTGACTGTGTGCCGCCCTCCCACTAGCGCCACCTCTCTCTGTTTCTTAAGAACACAAATTTGTATTTTGTCCTAATTCCAACAATGAATGCACTCACATAAGATTTGACAAGCTAGTCAAAACACTATGCATCATCATCATCATCATCATCATCATCCCTTCAGTCTGTGCATTGTAACTGTATCCATGCAGGGCTTCTATCCCAGCATGCACTAGGAAGGAGAATGAGGGTCGTTAAATTTACTTTATATTTAGCAAAAAACAAAAAAAATGTGTGAGCTCATACAGTCGTATACATGTGTGTGTGTATGTATGTATGTATGTATGTATGTATGTATAGATAGCTAGATAGATAGATAGATGGATAGATGGATAGATGGATAGATAGATCCCAGTCATGGCTGGAGACAGCCGAGTTTCTGCCACCTGTAATGTTGGGGGGGGGAGAGAGACCCAAAACTCACCAATCAGCATTGCTGGGCAGCGATGACACAGACCAGTGACTGACATGGAACAAGCAATAACACCAAAGTCTATAAGCGACAGCATCAGAACAGTTTCATAAAGAGGCGTGTTAAACCATGTGCGATCACACAGCAGCACAAACACAGACATGTTTCCATGTTGCTGTGATGCTGAATGTTGCTTAAAGTTACTTTTTCAGCTTTAAGAGGAAAAGGTGACATTATTACAGGGGGAAAAATATATATATGCAGAAAGTTTTGCGAATGTGCAGTGGGCATTTATTATTATTATTATTAGGCCTTGACATCGCACCAGAAGTTCTTTTTCCATCGCGTTTTGGAAGAACTTTCCCACTCAAGTCCACTCTGTGTTTTTTTCCCCCTTCCTACCTGGACTGCTGATCCCCGTCGTCCTCCCCCGCCGAGCCCGGGCGGCCGGGCCTGTCCCCGGGGGCAAGGTGAGTGGACAGCAGGTAGAGGAAGACGGTCGCCGCCGCCACGATGGCAGCCAGTCCCGCCAAGGAGCGCATGTTGCGCCGCCTGCGACTCCTCCGCTCGCCGCCGGTCGCAAAGTTGCGCTTATTAAAAGGCTTACAAGGTGGGCAGAGAGAGACCCTCCCACCCCCGCGAAGCAGCAGAGAAAGTCGACGTGTTGATATCCAGCCGGAGGGCACCGAGGAAGAGGAGTGACTGACGGCAGAGCAGCCAACAGATGACTGTTGACATTCTGGACGGATCACATGGCGGCCCGGCGACCGGTCAAGCGACTCTCTTAAAGGGGGAAACCCAGCCTCGTGTACCGGTAACAACACAGCCACACCGCTAACTGCGAACAGTTACGTGTCGTCTCTCACATCAGACACGTGACCAAACTCATATTCTGTGGACGACACCTGTTTAAACGCTTCACTTAAGTTTTCCAAGCCGGTTGACGTCATAGAGGATTCAGAGAGCGTAGTTCTCCAAGTTAACCACTAGGGGGAGATATTGTACAGGTTGTGAAAAAAGTATCTGAAAATATATATGTATATATGTGTATACACACATATACCAACAACCGCCTCGAAAAACTCATTCATTCATGTAGTTGAATATTTAAGAATGACGTTACAAATAGAATTTAAAATGAAACCAACAAAGTCATTTCCTCTTGTATTTGTGGAAATAAAGCATCAAAAGGTTTGATCCAGATTTGACTCAGGTGTGTGCTGTGGCGCTGGGAATTTACAATCATTCCCAATCCCAGTCAGGTGTGTCAGGCCTCCTTTGGCTCAGCAGCTGATTCAAATCATCTGCTCGTCTTCACTCCAGTCTAATCACCCAGCAGGTGTTTGACTCGTTGAGCTTTGTCGCACCTGGGAAACCAATAAGGATTTTGAAAAGCCCAGCATCGCACTGCAATTTTAAGATTATACACATAAAAGGGTGTCTTTGGAAATATAGTAGATTAATAAGTATCTATCCAAAGTCCATATTTACACAGAGCACAAACTCACGGTTGTGCCAGGTGCAGAAATATTCTCATTTAATCCTGGGGAGGGCATGATGTTAATTTGAAAAAAGTCTTAGACCATTACACATTATGTTGTTCACTTTGCATGACAATTATTCACATGACAAACCAGTGGGGGGGAGCATGAAGCCATTTTTCCCTGGTGACGATGTACTTAAACCTACTAATATTCATTCAAGTGTGAAGCAGTAAAACCTGACATAAAGGCATCACGTGACTGCTTGAATTTGAGCTTACCTCGTCCCTCAATAATGACTCTTTGCACATTGTCAGCCTGTGGCTGGTAGGTTTCTACAGACACACACACCAGTGTGTTCTGTTTTTTTAACAGGGCAAACATGTTTTTATGTTTTTGTGTTCCGTAACGAAACAAAGCAAAACAAAAAAAGCACTTCTCCATCCCCAACAAAAGTTCAGAAGAGTTCATATTTATTCATCCTTCTCCACAGAAGAAAAAAAAGAAAAAATGGTCCTATTCAACAAAATTGTCTAAGACAGAAGAACCATCATGGACCGGAGCTCCTAATATGTACATGAAGTCTGTCACCTTGGCAGGCGACGAAATAAAAGGGGCGTAGAGACAAAGAGTGACGCAGGTTTACACAGGAAGCACCTACAGACTAGCGCTACGCCAGCTGGACCAATGAGGTCGCCCGTCTCAAAATCACTTCACATCAACACACGGTATATTACAGCCAACTCCATCACTAAGCCCGCCCACCCCGCCCACCCCGCCCACCCCGCCCCCACACACTTCCTCTCCGGAGGACCAAACAGCAAGAAAACCATACGTGGTCGAAGTCTTTGGGATTATTATCACGTTGGTGAACAAAGAAAAGTATATTTCAAAAAAACGAAACAAAACATGTAATTGGTGATACTTTTAACAGAGATAAATGACAGTTATGTGCACATATCAAATATGACATGTCAAACATGAGCAAATTTATTTTCATGATGGTGATTTAAAAAAACAACAACAGGGATGTAAGGGATCATTTCTCGAACACCTTTTCTTTAGAATTCTAGGTCTATGTCATCTCTAATCTCAGAATTCCATTTAAAGCATGTATGTTTTTGTCGTGTGCTGACTGAAATTTCCACAAACAATCCAGTCTGTGTTGACTTCGGATTAGTTTCCGTAGATCTACTGTTTTATTTCTACTTTCTCTAATAAATGTGTCTAATATTTACTTCACCATTCTTGGCATCAAGACTTGTTTGCCCCTAAAGTAAATTCTAGTTTGTAACTTCAAGTTTGCATGCCAAAACTACTTTTCTAGTTGTCCAACGTTGAGAGCAAAAAGGAGCACAATTTCCACACCGCCTAATGTTTAAAACTCACGCTGGAGAGGCGAAACCGTTCATTAGACTAATTAATCTGGTTTAACTCAGACTGAGTTAGGAAGCGACAAACATCGACAGCACGATCGCGGCTGTCGTCAACACTATCGACAATAAAAATCAAAAGGCTTTACGTTATAGATGGAAGTGATTATACTCTGATGTTGTGCTGCGAATCTAAGAAGAAGAAGAAGAAGAAGAAAAAAATGCGTTTCAACCTCAGCTGCTTTCGTCACAACAGAGTTTCAGGTCGGTTCCGTCCTCCACATTGCATCACATCGACAAACCAAACGCGGGAAAGAGTGCAAAACACCAGGTTATTTTGCATTGACATTGTCAATCTATTATGGCTACATTGTTCAGGCTAACAGTCTGAGGGCTAATAGGCACATTGTTTTAAATACAGAAACCAAAGACACTTTCCTTCGCTGAAGGGAGAAAAGTGGACAAACAGAACGCTGGGACACAACAGGTGGAAATCGAGACTCGACTGGGGGGGCGGGGGGGACAAAACCGCAAAAAACACCTCCGCTGCCCTCTGGTGGCTGGGTGACAAACTCCACCTCTTTTGTGCTAGATATCGTTTGAACTTTTTTGGTATTTCCCAAATAATTGACTCGTGTCACGCCTGTCACCTGACACTTCATTGTCATCATGTTGCGTGTGTGTGTGTGTGCAGTGGGAGTGCAGATGGCTTCAGTCGGGTCGCCTCAGTCTCACGAAGCAGAACGAGGAGATCGGGACAGACACGAGGACGTTCCTACAGATTATCTCACAAGAAACGACGATGTAAAAGTCTACAGTTGACCGTGTCGCCATTTTGTCGTCCCTCGTTTAGCCTGAGGAGGGCGCCGAGCTACAGTTTGCTGCTGGGATTAAACCTTTGCGGAACTGGCCGTTAGAACCAGAGCCCTTTGTAAGAAAAAAAAAAAAAAAGAGGCGGCAGCTCAAGTTGACTCCCCTGCTGCTCTCTGGACATTGACAGATTGAACGACTTTCTTGTTGAAGGTCAAATGACCAAAGGAGAAAAAACAGGTGTGTTCAGGTCAGACTGACGATGACCCTGCTTCCAACTGCATCTGTTGACAAAAGTCGGGCTCTTGCCTGCTCATATCATCATGTCACATGACTCCAGGCTTAGTTCTGGACCAATAACATGAATGATTACAAAGATTGCATAAAAAATAAAAAATAAACTAAACAGCAGGTGGCGCTATAACAGGAGGGCGTTCTATCCAGGGAGCTGCAAATACTGAGTTCGGTTTTTTGACACAAATCACTTAAAAAAAATAAAACGAGTCCAGGTGGATCTGAGGAGCTGAGTTGTTTGTGCATCTCCACCGCTGTGGCAGCTGCTCCTCCAGTCGCAGGTGTGAGTTTTGTCTCAGTCGCCGGCCGGCGCCGCTGGAAACACAACAACAACAGCAACAACAACCACAACAACTGAAAAAAATAAAATTAAATAAAAAAATCTAAGAAAAATCAATCGTCCTGCAAAATGTGGTTGGTCCCATGTTGCGAGGAGCCGCCGTCGCCGTCGCCCCCTGCCTCTGATTGGTGTTTGTAAAGGTCACATGGCATGAGGGGGAGGGGCCGCCCCTGCTCGCCCACCACCGACTCGTACGGTGGCGCCGCCTCCAGCGGCAGCGAGATGGAGGCCACGCCCTGCTGCTGCTGCAGTCCCAGCGGGTCGGGGGAGGGGCAGAACCAGACGGTGCCGGGCGAGCCCCCCGCCCCCGCCCCTGGGTACGGGGCCAGGTGGTCCAGGCTGCTGTAGGGCGGGTGCTGCTCCTCCGGTGGCGATGACGTCCCGCCTCCACACGGGTCCAGCAGGGAGTAAGGGGGTGGGTCATCGCTGGGGAGGTAGAGCTGGGCGGAGCCAGGGCCCACGCACTCATCGTAACTGTGGGTAGAAAAAAATAAATGAATAATAATTAATAATAATTAAAAGTTTCACACCTAGCTCTATATTTTAGAATGAGTCTTGATTCCCTGCTATGTTTGTTGTGTTTCTGTCTTAAACTACAAAACAACTTTTGTGCAGAAAACCAGAAGATAAACTAGAGTTGGGTTTTTTGTATCGTCGATGGAAGGTGGAAGGAAGATCAAACATATAAGGGCTGCTTATTCTTGGTTTTTCAAACGCGCACCTACACCTACACACACACACACATACACACACACAGACTCACACACAAACTCCCTTCAGCGGCCACAAACGTCACCTACCGCCAACAACCTTGCTGTCCCAGTGGAGGCTGAGGAGTGTTGCAGCAGGGAGAAGCCAAATTGGAAACAGAATTATGGAATCTGTGTGTGTGTGTGCGTGCGCGTGTGTGTGAGTGAGATCTAATGGTACTTGATGACGCATGGCAGCGGCAGGGAAACATTCAATCAGTGTAACTCAATCAGCTGGGTGGCATCACGGCCCGGAGACGCTGCGAGTGCGTCTCCTGCCAGGTTGGGCCTCCTCTTTTCTTTTCCCAGCTCGTGTTGAGTTCGCGTGTCCGGATGCAGCGTTTTGTTTCGTAA
Source organism: Nelusetta ayraudi (assembly GCF_046127955.1). Lineage (NCBI taxonomy): Eukaryota > Metazoa > Chordata > Actinopteri > Tetraodontiformes > Monacanthidae > Nelusetta > Nelusetta ayraudi. The sequence goes on along the minus strand of NW_027466180.1, from coordinate 619,836 downwards.
TTTTCAAACTTGACAAAGTGCTGGGAACACAAACACACAACCGGCTACTTAACGCAGAGGATTTACTAAAAATACTTCCTTGATTGTTTTTGTTTCTCCCGTCCTCTCCTTCCTGCTTTGGGAGGGAAACTGAGCTTTCAAGCTGAGGCGTGTCGAGGTGAAAATTGGTGACGGAGGTGGGGGGGGGGAGTGTGCGGCGGGAGTGCGACAAGGTGTTGTCGCACTCACGCAAACCCCAGAGTCTCTGGGTCTGGCAGGAGTCATCAGCTCCTGTGGCCCCCTGTGAGCCACTGCACTGTGTGTGCGTGTGCGAGCAGGTGTTGGCTCTGGGAAAATAACCGCCCCTCTCCCCCTCCCGAGACTTCCTGGAAGCTACACAACTGCTCTTGTGTTTGTCCGTGGCTGGTTTACGCAACAAAAACCTTATTTTCTTTCTTTTCTTTTCTTCTTTCCTGCCACACAAAAATGGAAAACCTCTGCTGCACCTCCGTCGTTCCGACTCGGCTCCGCTCCTCCTCCGTCCCTGTCTGCTCTCTGTCCCTCTCTCCAGGGACCCTCCACACTCACTCCCTCCATTCGTCCCTCCCTCACTTGGCTCCGGTCGATAAGCTGATTAAGTCCAAATCTATTTTTATATAAAGTAGATGGAGAGCAGAGTAGATGGAGCCCAAACACGTCTCAGTCACATGATTCGCAGAGGGGAAAAAAAGGGTCTGTCTGTCCGTCCACACATCCGTCCGTCCGTCCGTCCGTCCGTCACTTGTTCTCAAAGACGCGTCGCATTAAAAGCTTATTTTTAATGCGATGAGCTGGTGTGTACATTTAAATGTCACCATAACACAACGCAATTTGTCACAACGTTGCCATTTTTTAAATTTATTCTACTTCTAATTATTATTATTATCATTATTATTATTATTGTTGTCATTATTGCTATTAGTATCGTTTCGGGGGCCCTGTAATGCTGCTTTTAACTTACATCATGTGTCACAGTCAGCAGCCGCATTAAGTTGTTCTGTAAGTTGTTCTTTTCATTTTACAGTCATGCTTTTTTTTGCAAACACTTTAGACAAGAAACCCCCTGTGGTCACGACTGTGCTGTACAACGAACATTGTGTCCATCTTCTCTGTTGTCAATAACAACAACAGAAACAACAACGTTATCTGCGTAGCTCAGAACCTCAGAACGAGATGAACGAGGTTGTGTGCGTAAAAAAATATCAATGACCTTAAGGCATCGCAGTGGCGGTGCTGGCTGCTGCTGCTGCTGCTCCGTCCTCTTTGCTGAGGCGGTAGTGTTTGTAAAAGAGCCTCCGACTGACACACATCACATCCAGAATCAGCCGTAATCCAGATTATTTAGGACTTTTTGAGGAGGTGAAACTCTGGACAAGGTGGTGCATCCGGAGTCCTCGGCGGTTGCAGGACGTACGTTAGATCTGTGACGCCTGACGAAGGTCTGTCGACCGAAACGTTGTGTTAATAAAAAGAGACAGAGAGCTGAACAGTGTGTGGGAGCTTCTGTTTGATTGTGGAAGACGTAGGTTTGAAAAGTCTTGACTTTTTTTTTTAAATCGAGATTTATCTCTGACTTTCCATAGTTAATCGCAATTAATTGTATTTTGCTTTGCTCGTTTAAAATCCTGTTATTTTGCTTTTCAAGACAGTTTTTTGTGTCCATCTGGATTTCCGTTTTTGGATCTATTGTGTTATAATTTCTTTCAAAACAGTGTCAACAGTCTAGAGTTGCTTATTACACGTCGAGCCTCCAGAGTGGAAGCAGTGTGTGTGAGAGCAGCCACTTGTTGATCACAGCGAAAAACTGATCTGAGTCACGACTGAGATGGACGTCCGACTGTCTCGCTCTCTCTCACACACACACAGAGGCCAGGAGCTAAAGGGAGGACCTCTGGCTCTGCTCCAGTCCCGGGTTGTGACGCTCTTCAGATCTGGAAGCGGGACAAAGTGAGGCCGCAGCCTCCAGAGCATATGGTCCCAGCATGTGTGTGTGTGTGTGTGTGTGTGTGTGTGTGTGTGTGTGTGTGTGTGTGTGTGTGTGGGTGTGTGTGTGTGTGTGTGTGTGTGCGCGCGCGACTCTTTACCCTTGTGAGAGGAGCTTCCCTGCAGAGTTGGAGCACCATATAGGAGGTGTGAGTGTGTGCGCGCGTGTGTGTGTGTGAGTGTGTTATCTGATTTCTCAGCACAATTGCGCCAGCCAGATGAAAGCCGCGGTTGGATGTGACACTTTGCTGAACGTCCTTGATGAGATTTGAAAGACGGTGCTGCTGCCGCCGCCGCGGGTCGTGTGTTTACTGTTCGTCCACAGTGTTCGTCCCCGCAAATCAAATCAGTGAAACGTTATCCTGTCACCCACTAATCCTCGTTAGCGGCGTAGCGCGCCGCCGGATCATTTTCCCGGTGGTGCTGGTCCTCATCACAGGCCACAGGACAACAACACGATCGCTGCTCGAGGAAACTGGCGAGCGAGCAGAAGAAGGAGACGATGGACTTTTCCCCGTTTCTGGTGAGGAGGAAGCCAATTTCAAATCAGTCATTTCAGTTTCAGCCAATTTCAAATCAGTGATTGGGCTGGAATTCATCTCTGTGACGACTCACAGCAGGAAGCGGCAGCAGCAACAAATTACTTCCCAGCAGTTCAAGTTTTTTCAGCTCTTTGAAATGATAAAGTAAGAAGTTTATGGAGTGTGTTTGTCTGCGTGTCCCTGTGAGTGTTTGTCAGAGTGTGTGTATCACTGTGTATCAGTTGTGAGCCGAGCCCTGCCCATTGTCTCCCTGAGAGGAAGCAGAAGATTTGAGTCTCCACAGGTGAGCCGCTGAGTTATATTTTTCTGGACGTGTGTGTGTGTGTGTGTGTGTGTGCGTGTGTGTGCGTGTGAGTGTGTGTGTGTGCGTATGTGTGTATAGACCACAGATGGTTGAGCTAAAACGCATAGAACTCAGATCAGAACAGCTCGCCTGCTGTGGCTGTGAACGTATTGCTTCCGACACACACTCAGATACACACACACACACACACACACACACACACACACACACACACACACACACACACACACGCTGGCCGCAGGACGGTGGTTACATGACCGCCTCTATCGGCCTGCTGCCAGGGTTCCGACCCCACAGCTTGCCGGTGTTATCATAAACAAACCTGTGTTCTTTCTATATGTTTACTGTTTTCCTTTTTTTTCACCTGCATAGGTGTGTGTGTGTGTGTGTGTGTGTGTGTGTGTGTGTGTGTGTGTGTGTGTTGGCTGCCGTCCCGTCCCATCACCGGAGCCACAGATCCTCACACAGGCTGTCCAGAACGGGCTTCTCTCCTGCCAAAGCGCTGACGTCTCTCCTCTTCCTTCCTTCCTTTCTTGCTTCCTTCCTCCTCTCTTCCTTCTGTCCTTTCTGCCTTCCTTCCCGCTTTCCTTCCTTCCTCCCCTCTTCTTTCATTCTTTTCCTCCTTCTTTCCTTCTTACCTTCCTTTCGTCCCTCTTTCCTTCCCTCCTTCCTTCTTTCCTGCCCTCCTCTCCATAGCTCCTGTATTTACACAAACATTGTGGAATTTTTGATCCCAATCACCAAATTTCGAAGTTTCATCCTCAATTTCTTTGACAGCGAACGGCACCGTTTCCTCGCCGCCTCCGCCGTACAAACAAACTGGGGAAACTCGCTGCTCAGCAGCGAGTGGAGACCAAATTGAAAAACCCAGAGTGAGATTGAAAAGTGGAGGGAAGGCAGCTTTGGTTGAACATGAGAGGAAGGAGGAAGTAACACGTCAGGAGCGTTCAATGCGGAAACACCGCGGGAGCTTCAGTGGACGTGAATTATTAAAATGGCCAATTAGAGCCGCTGACATTTAGATCAAACACAGTGTGACGTTGGCATTTAGCTGCCGTTCAGCCACCATATCACACACACACACACACACACACACACACACACACTGACAAAGGGCACTGGAGGTTGTGTTGCACCTTTGTAGATGAAGTGTGAGAGGGAGGAGGCTTCGAGCAGGTGAGCTGCTCAACGCTCACTTATGCACAATTTATGTGCGACCTTTGATGGAAGTTTGTAAAGTTGAAATGAAAAATGGAGGAATTTATGAAAGAAAGAGAGGGAGGAAGAAAGGAGGAGGGTTGGTACCGTGGCGGGGAGTCGGGGTAGAGGTTGTCGGCCTGTGACAGAGTCTCTCTGAAGGACTCAAAGTCCAAACCGGGAGGAAAGTCCTCGAAGCAGGTGGACCTCAGCTCCCCCACTGAGCCTCCGTAGGAGAAACCATCCAGACCTGCCGGCACACACAGAAACATCAAGAGTCTCCAATTATTGCAATGTAAAGTCAAATAAATGTTGGAATTCGGGTTCCTTGTTTTTCCATTGAAAGTATCTAAAAACTTTTACATAGTTTGATTTTTCTTTGTCAAACGTTCTTTTTTTGGCAGCAGCTCGTATTGCAGCTTGTATTTGTGTGTGTGTGTGTGTGTGTGCATGTGTGTGCTATTTACCATAGCTGGCCCGGAGGTGGGGGTTCCGCAGGCGGCTGTCTTTGCGCAGGCTGCCGACGATGATGGTGATGCAGGAGAGGAAGAGCACCAGGCCTATGACAATACCAGCCACCACCAGCGGGGACACCAGCAGCGAGGCCTCGCCCACCGACTCCCTCTCGCTGCGGCAGTCTGGGTACTCCCCATGGCTCTGGTTGGAGCTCACTGTGGGGGGCGGGGGGGTCAGAGGTCAAAAGTCAAGGTCGGAGGTTAAGCATGAGCAGGAAATGGTGGAAACTGCGGCCAATTGTCCGTCTGTTGGCCATGACGCCCCCTTCAGGCCGCGTTACGCAACTGTGGCCTTGCCCTTACGCATGTCCTGTCATCGGCTGTGCGTCTATGTGACACACACACACACACATACACACTTCTCTCTCCTTCTTTCTCTCTCTCAGTCATTGCTGTCATTAGATTACGGAGCCAATATGTAAGTCGTCTCATCCGTCTTTTGACTCGCGTGGCCCCTCCCTCTTCCTGTCTGTCAATCACTCTTCCTGTCTTCCTGCCACTGTCTGTCTCTTCTCTCTAATTTATGTTCCTTCTCGCTCCGTTACTGTCGCCTGTCATCTGCACTCGACACCAGCTTGATGTCTGAGAAGCACAAATCTGCATGGAAGTTGATTTTTAATTTTATTTTTTAGCACCTTGCTTCTTTGCGTCATTGACCCGCAAAAGGTTTTATGATGATGATAATAATAATAATAATAATAATAATAATAATAATAATAATAATAATAGATTAAAAATAAAATTTGCAGTTCAAAAAACAGTTAAACGAATATAAAACAAATAAATCAAGTGCAGATTAGAGTAAAAATAAGCAAACAAAAGGAGGTTGGAATCAATTTTAGGACATTTTTTCTTTACCGATGCTTCTACTCTGTGTCGCTTTTTTTTCCAAGCTTTTTTCCTCCCAAATGTTGGTGCGCTATTGTTGCACTGTCAGTCAGTGAATCAAGTCCTCTACAAACTTTACATCCATCCGAAAGAGAGAAGCCACCCCTGAACAAAGACGCCGTCGAATCTGTGACAAAACAGGCGTCTCTTCTTTTTGTATTTTTTTTTCTTTGTCCTCTTGTTCTATCTCTGCTCTATCTGCCGTGTCTCCGACGAGAAGGCAGAAGGAAACCATCGGCGGCGCAGAATGATTTACTCTCCTGATATTTCAACCACCTTTGTGTTTCCCCCCCCCCCACAGCTCATTTCTCATCTTTCACACTGTTCCCAGAGAATGTTCCCTTCCGCCAAACGGCTCCCAGCAGACCTGCCTGGTGTCTCGGCAGTGTCTCTCCTCCCTCCTCCCCCTCCTCCCCCCTACCGCCTCCCCTCTCAGTCGCGTCTTCCTCGGCGCCTTCGTTCTCCCTCGACATGATTCTCGCCGCTCGTCTCCCAAATAAATGTCGTCTCCGGGGGGAAAATCTATTGTTGTGCACCTCTGTCACACAGACAAGCGGCGGACAAATTCGTGGTGATCTTTTTTTGCTTGTGAAAAAGCGAGTGATGACGTCAGCAACAAAAGAAAGATGCAAATTATACTACTGATGTGTTTGTTTTCAGCTTGTTGGAAAGTCAAAGTCAAATTCTACGCAGACGACCAACTGCTCTTCAGTGTGAGAGCCATACGCTGTTATTGAAGAGAGAAAGAAAGAGGCGGAAGAGAAAGCAGACGAGTTGATGAAAGAGGTGACGCACGACTGCCGAAAGCCCAGCAGAGGGAGAAAAGAAGAAGGGAAGAGGAGGAAGGAAGAGAGAGAGAGAGAGAGAGAGGGAGAGAGAGAGAGAGAGAGAGAGAGAGAGAGAGAGAAAAGCCTGCTGGTCGCCCTTCCAAGCCTGCTGCCGCCGGACGGCAGAATCAATATATCGAAAATATTTGCTCAGCAGGACGGTCCCGTGCAATAAATCAGTGAGAGAAAAGCAGGTTAACAAGAAGCCCGTAAATGTTCTGACAAGCAACAGTGAAAAATGAAAAGAAAAGGAAAGAAAAAAAGGCGTCATAAATCCTGCCGGTGGCGGCGCTCGGCGCAGTAATCTAGGAAAGTGATGGAGATGAGCGGCGCCGACGTATAAACAGGCCGTTTTTTTTTTTTTATCTGATGACCGGCCGCTGGTTAGTGACCGCGAAAAAGACTTGCTCAAAGGCACTTGGGGCTGGCCTGACCTCAGTGTGTGATAAACACTGTATCTGTTCCCAAGTGATGAACCGCAGCGACTGTAATTCACTTTGACAGCCTGTCAGCGAAGCTCACTGACGAACAGGCACTCACCTCCTCCTCGTCTGCATGTCCTAGAGTGTGTGTGTGTGTGTGTGTGTGTGTGTGTGTGTGTGTGAGAGACAGAGAAAGAGTGCGAGAGAAAACACGGGGCCGTAATCCCCACGCTGACACAAGATCCCACATCTCTCAGACGAGCGTCAACTTCAGCCCCTTTATCGTAAATTTTTATTTGACGCGATCGTATTTCCACAGTCGTTCTCATCCCAGAGACACAAACCTCACGAGGGTTTCATCGCTCCTCAACTCGCGTCCACCCGTGAAAATACCTCATCTAATAGGAAGCAGAGATTATCCTGTTAATCCACGTTTCGTGTCAACTACATAAAAATAGTCCTGGATTAACATCATTTAATCCCACAGATTGTCCTTTTTTTCAGCGCCGCAGACAACGTCCGTGCATTAAAATTCTCATGGGTCTTATTTCAATGGCAGCGCTGTTGACGTTGTGTAGCGTTGCCATGCTAAATGAGCAATAAAACTATTTGCGCAAAAAAAGAAGTCATAATAAAAATCCCCAACGGTTGGTGAGTGAAGAAAAGCTGCACTGTAAAGGTCCTTGCACACCGGGAGCGGTTTCTTCTTTAATTCAACCATCACCAGGACATCATCAATTAAGGACGTACTCAAATCCATTGTTTCTCCTTTGGCGCGAAAGAAAGAGCGCCGAACTTAATCGCTTAGCCAATTTTATACTCATATTCGCCTTGCGCTAAGTGTGTACAGGACAAATTCACCAGGGAAAAATTCGTTTTTTTCCAATCGCTTCACCTATTGCTAACTAGCGCCGCAGGTCAAAACCTGACAAGGATCCAGGTATTTAGCATTCTACGACGACTGACTTTACTAGCGTAAAGTTCAGCACTTCTGCAGACGTGTTCTCAGCATGTGACAGTTCAGCAGCAAGTCACTGAAGTTCCACCGGTGGGGTCACAAACTGTCAGAAACGTCGATATCGACCGCCACTGCCAGCGCCGGCGCCGCCACCGCTGCACCCTGCATCATTTTGTACATTAGCCACATACATTATACAGCAGCGTCAAGCAGCCGCACTTGATCCGCTCTGACAGCTTGTCATTGTGAGTTACGGCTGCCCTCTCTTCAATATGAGACATAGCATAGCGCCGGCCTGGCCGGCTGTATGGACGCGGCGGGTCTGGATGCGGGCGTGGACGCGGGCCCACTTCCCCCCTGGCAGGAAGCGTAATGAGGGAGGACAGCGGGCTCGGCCCGGGACCAACAGCTGCATCGAAAGGCAATTAGCGAGGCTAAAAGATGAAGAACTCTGTCGTAAGACTGCCGCGTTTGCTTTTACTGACTCATCTGACTTATTTTTTTTAAAAGAGCCAAAGCCAGCGGAGCCGACGGTGCTCGCAGCTTCACTTCTCTGTGTCGTCGACGTGTGACTTCCTGATGATTCACCAAGGACTCAGAACAAACACACACTCGCGCGGTTTGTGTGTGTGTGTGTGTGTGTGTGTGTGTCACCGCGTGGCACGGCGACTACGGTGTTAAAGTGAAACCCGACGAGAACATTCTGGAGACCGAAAAACAAACAAACAACAACAACAAAAAAAAACAGATTTTTCCGTCGACTCGTCTGTTTTTCGTCCTCCATCCTCAAGTTGCTGCCACTCAACCGTTCAGCCGTTCCTTGCTTTTCTATCCTTTTAGGCATTTAAGTATTCCACGGTTCAAACACAGCTGCTGCCCACCTACACACACATGCGCGCGCACACACACACGTTCCCCCCTGGGAGCTGGGCAGGGTCAGAACACCCCTCCGGCTCTCACACAAAGTCACTCAGAGTTAAACGTGCATTAGAAATTCAGAAATAAACAAACAAACAAAAAAAACAGCAACTGGGAAAAACTGTGGTGTCAAAAAATAATGTTGCAATGATAAGATGAATATTGAGCAATTTGTTCTGTTCATAGAAACTATTTCTGGTTTAGTCTATTTAATTAATTTGCTCTTAATTTATTATACATTTATATTTAATCCACTAATACATATTTAACCATGTAGAAACCTAATTTTTCCTTACATTTAGGAAAACTGGGACCTAATCAAAATATCGTTTTGGTAGTTTGAAATAAAATAAAGATTGTAATCAGGTAAAAACACAGAGATCCCTCAATGGTAAATAAAGAGCCAAGAGTCTTTCATTTCTCACGTACTTTGAACAAGCGGCTGCCGCTCGTGTGAGTGTGTGTGTGTGCTGCTAAGTTGAAAAGGATCTGATTCACTGACCTTTCGCAGCCTGTTTGCTGTTGCTCTCATTTACTGTTTGGCATTTTGCCGCACACGGCGAGGAAGAGAATCTGTTGCCACGGCAGCGAAAACTTTCCGACGGACAAAACGCAGTGTGAACGCTTCATTATGCAGCAGCAGCCACAGCGGACTAATCCAGCGGTCTGCGGCCGAGTATGTTGGTTCTGGTCTGGAGTCAGTGGGATTCTGGAGGAATGATCACGCTTGCTATGCGGCAACATCCCAGGCAAAGCAAAGCAAAGCAAAGCAAAGCAAAGGTCCGGCTGCACAGCTGCAGCTCTCAGCCAATCAGACGAAGCGGTGTCGGAATCTCGGAGGCAGCATGCGGTCATGACCTCCGGCTTTGGATGCAAAGTTGGATTAAACAAACAAAAAACAAACCAAAACTGGACTCCTTCCCCTTCATTGCCACAATGTGGAGTTATTTAACACAGTTATCAAACAAAAGCAGTTTAATATTTAACGCGTGAAATCAAAAAAGGAAAAACCAAACCAAGAGACTTTTTCTTTCCTCCTCCAATGAAGCCAAGAGACAGTTAACACATCGTCAGTTCTTCACCACGCTAACAATTTCAGTTTCAGTCAAGTTAGTGAAAGTTCGCAGCTCAGCTGGTTTGAGACGATCGTTACCAATTCATTTGTCCCACTGTCGGTGTCTATTTGTTCCAAGCGTTTTTTTTTAAAGCGAGGACGCAACGAGTTTTCTGTCAGGCTCTTCTGTTCTTCTTCTCATCCGTCTGATCCTGACAAAACTAGCCTGCGGGTCTGTAGTTGATCATTTCAGTCCAAGTGGAAACAGGTGCATTTCAACTTCAACATATTTAGATATAGCAGAGAAAAAAACTAATAAAATTGATTGAAAAAAAAAATAAAAAAAATAAAACAATATAGTGATATTAATAATGAATTGATGCAAACAGATGTATGCTTAGAATTTGTAGCAGTTATTGAATGTGTGTACACGCCAGCAACAGTGAGGATCTGCAGTAAGTCTGAGAGAAGAATTGAACTGCTCTGTTCTGGTTCATCAACTCGTGTTTGTTTCTTCCTCTTTGCAATAAAAATACAGAAACCTGTCAGACTCAGAGTCTCACCTGATCTGGATGAGAGCCGAGCAACAGAATCACTAATTTATTAATTAACCTCCCAGCTGGACTCCTGGTTGAAGCTCCATCACGACGTCAGACTTGTTCATTCTAATAGCGACTACGCACAGATTTCTTTTAGATTCACGATTTTTGATGTTGACAACACGCTCTTCTTCTTCTTCTTCTTCTTCTTCTTCTTCTTCTTCTTCTTCTTCTTCTTCTTCTCCCCAGTGTGAGTCTGCTGGAGGCAGCAGAATGACCTCCAGGCTGCCGCTCCTCCTCCTGCCTCGGACACGTGAGCACGCGCAATACTAAAAATATCTCTTTCACAAAGACTCAAGTTAAACATGACGGCTCCTATTGAACGTGCATGTGAGTGCCTGGGCGTGGGAGTTGGGGGGGGTGGCTCGGCATTTAAATATGAATAGCTCCCAATATAAAATTGATATTCAAGTCAAAAATACCTCCGGAAGTATCAGGGGATTCCTAAAGTGCCGTGTTTTGCTGCTGAAATACAGAGAACATGAATGTATTTGATGTATTTTTTGCATCTTCATTTATTCAGTTGTGTATTTTTATTTGACAAGTGGGCATAGTTGTGCCTGTCAGGCGCAATCTCGTCACATGAGCACCGCGCTGAGAATGACTCAACCTTCATTCGACCGAGGTCAAAGGTCAACGCTGCCTCTCCAACTCCTGCTTCTTCTTGTCGTCCAGAGAGGCTGGATGGGGGGAGGGAGTGTGTGTGAGTGAGTGAGAGAGTGAGGGTGGGGGGAGGGGTTGACAACCAGCGGCGAGAATATTAGATCAGTTTTATTATCTGTCCGCTTCACTACTGCAGTCGAGAGGAGGAGGAGGGGCCAAGAGAGGAGGGGACGGGACACATCTCTGAGGAGCGCCACAGTTAAAAACCACACGGCTGCTTTTAAAACTAAAAGAATATTTTTTTCTCTCTGTATAGATAGAATTTTCATCATTTTATCTCTTTATTTAAAAAAACATGAAAGTAATGAAGCCATATTGTTAGGTCTACCACCCACAATACTTTAATAGTAGCTGCATTTCCATTACTCCTAGAATTGCGCAAAACCTAAATATTGAAAAAAACAAAATACTGGTAATAGAAAAACCTGAACTTCGAAAAACCTCTCGAATACGGCTAAAAGGTTTTGAAGCTCTCATGAGGTGGTTTTTCAGACGTATCAATATAGAGCTACGTCGCAAAAGTGTCATGGAAACAAACGTGATTCTTGTAAAATCTCGGCTTATGTGTTTCACACCATTCAATGGAAACACCTGCAAATTGCAATTATACTTTGTCAAAATTTTGGAATTATCGTTTTTATTTTGTGAAAAACTGTAATGGAAAGGCAGATAGTGAAAGAGTCCAACAGCAGGAATCTGGGTCGCAGGCTGATCAGGGGAAGCGGCTGCAGCTGCGAGGGTCCGCTCAGCAGCTGCTGATCAGCTGGGAGGTGATTTAGCAGGCTGGAATTCCCTGCTCGCTCGTCTAAGTGTCTCAAGGAGGTCAGAACCCCCGACTGGTTTGGTGTGGTCTGTGCTTGGGCTGCAAGATCACAAAACAAAACCACTCGAGTGTGCGTGGTTGTTCTTTTTTTCAGTTTGCTTCCCCTTCACCAGTGACTCCCTTCGCTCTTTCGTTTGGGGCCAGATTTTATTTTATTTTTTAAAATAGGATTTTATCTTTGATTTAATTTGGTGGAGTTGGTATATTTTTTCTGTATCGCCTTTTATAAAGCCAAATGCTTTATGAAATGATTTGATGATCCCCCCCCCACCCCCACACCACCTGTCCTTCAAGTTTTCTTTTCAAGAGAAAAAAGAAAATCACAATGATGATGATTTGTCTTAGATTGGCTCATATATTATTTAGATAGCAAATTATTGAAATTAAAATCCATGTTTGAGTCATTTCTTTTTTAATGCTCAAATTAGTGTTGTTGTTTTTTTTATTTAAATCATCTACTAAGATCAGCGCTCACTTACTGCATCATTCTGGAGTCTTTTCCTGAAGTCGAGCCCTGATTGGCTCTGGACTCACTTCCTTGCTGGTTGCTGCATCGTCAGTGAGGTCACGTGGCCGAGCAAGCAGCAGCAGCAGCAGCAGCAGCAACGTTATTGAAAAGCATAACGGGGTCAGCGGACCGTGTAATTCTGCGATGGCAGATGCCGTCATTGTTTACACACGCCCGGTTCCGTCGACCTTTGAGTCGAACGCAGTTCCAAGGTCGCCGGCCTGTCAGCAAGAGTGAGTGACGGGTGCAGCGGGGCGAGCGATGGCGGAGGAGACGAGCCGCTGCTGACGGCCGGCGAATGAAAGTTGCCCGGCGTTGATTTAAATCCTAAGTGATGTTTGATGTTGGCAGACGGCGATTTGGCACAACAGAAAATTGGCAAAGTCTTCTTTTCCCTGTGGCTACGGCGGTTTTTTGTCCTTTTTTTTTTTTTTTTATCAAACATAAATTTCAAAACCAGCGATGCCTCTTGCCTAGATGGTTGAAACCGATATTTAAAGGTCCAGTGTGTTTCTTTCAATTGTCCATTGCCTAATCAACTGCATTCTTGCACTTTTTAAGCTATTTGCGCTTTTACTGAAGTTGCTTCAATCCCATTGTCCATGTGCGTGGTGACAGTAAAACCATTCTATTTTCCTATTTTATTTATCATATTCACATCGGAGCCTTTTTGTTTGTGTAATTTCCGTGTCTTCCACTAGAGGGAGATTGACGTTTGACTGCTCACCCGGTGAACAAATGTAACGCCCACCAAACAAACAAACAAACAAACACATGCAGTGTTGGCTGATAGTGAAAGCTTAAAATCTCCCTTTCATAATAACAAAACACACACACACACACACACACACACTGAAAACACACCGGCGTCCGAACAGAGTGTGTGTCTAGTATGTGGGTCACCAAACATGGCTGTGCTTATGAATATGGGTCAGAATACATCACACATCCCTATTAATCCCTCGTTCCCCTCCTCTGCCACGTGGGATGCAGGAGACAGATTATTACACCCCGCTGGCCCACATTCCTCCCCTTCCCTGTGTTTTTCTTTCTTTCTTTCTTACTCGCTTCACCTCTCAACGCGCTTCGTTCACTTGTTTCCCGTCGTCGTCGTCGTCGTTTGTCGGCCTTCTGCCCGTCAGAGCTTGTCGTATTTTTGAGGGCGTTCGGGTTTTGGGGGTTATTAGAGTTTGTCTGTCACGTCTTATTGTTCTATACTTATTTTATTCCATTAGTTATTTTTATTGTTAGATTTTCTGCTGGTCCTGAGGAAAACTTCAGGACAAAGGCGTCAAGACTCATCAGATGTTGCAAAACATGCGGCGGTTTTCTCCACCTAATTTTTCGCCGGCAGCTTCATGGAGACTTTACACGTTGCGTGTTAGATCCTGCACAGGAAGCACCTTTTCTACTTTATTTTGACAGACGTGTGACTCACGATTAAAAAAAACAACAACAAATGATGATGTTTTGCCAGCGAGCAGAAGGGGGCGGAAATGTGTGACTGAGCAGGTGCATCCGGGAGCCTTTGGTCTGATTATTAAAATAAAATTACACATAAAGAAACTCACACACACACACACACACACACACACACACACACACACACACACACACACAAACGCAGACACATTCTCGGTGGCAACTCTGTGTGATGAGGACAGGAAATCCTGCCTGCATCCTTCTGTGATTGGTCGCTGATCTCCGTAAATCCGGAGCTGATTGATCAATAAGCACTCGCGAGAAAAAAAAGCCATGATTGGCTGAGGAGCGGACGAGGAGTCCAGCCGGTTGAAGGCACAGCCTCAAAGATAAAAACCTCAAAGTGGGCCAAGAGTGGGCCACTTGAAAATCCTGCAATGATTGGACGCCATCGGTGCAGAAAATACCGTCTGAACACCACACGGCACCAACACGGACACACAAGCAGCAGCGGCAGCAGAAGAAAATATATTAAAGGTCCCACATTGTGGAAGAAAATGATCTTTCCAGTTTTCCCAGACACAACTTAATTTCAGAAAATACGTGCTAAATCACGCAGTCGTGGAAATGAACCCTCTGTGACGTCACCAAGGGCACAGAAACCTGGCCTCACCCCCAGCCAGGTGTTGGCTACGCCCCTGCAAGACCACCTGGGGTTCCGTCCCCCTTCAAAACAAGCGGGAGGCTGCAAACAGAGGGCTAAATGAGCCCGTTTTTTTGTATAATTTATCGTGCAAAGGATGAAAATAAGCCATGAAAAAGATATATATATATATATATATATATATATATATATATATATATAATTTTGGAAAACGTGCCTGACATGTGACCCTTTGATGTGCCGAATTCAACCTCTGAATGTGAAGATTCAAGATTCACAGAGAGCTCGAACCTTTAGAAACTTCCTGACAATGAAGGCTTCCTTATCTTCTCTCTCTCCCTCTCGCTCCCTCTCTCTCTCTCTCTCTCTCTCTCTCTCGCCCGGCATCAGGGAATGAAGATGGGCGGGAAGGTGAGAGTGGAGTGAGAGGGGGGAGGGGGGCCGATAAACTGGAGGCGTGGAGGAGATGGAAAGGTGAGGCTTAATCGTGTTAAGATGGCTACTGCACACACACACTCAGAGGCGTACACACACACACACACACACACACAGGCACTTATGGATCTCACTCCTTGTCGCAAACATGTTGCGTAACACCTCCGTGCTGCCACCAGTTTGACTTCCTGCCCCGGAGCGGCTGCGCTGCCGTCCACTTCCTGTTTTCCCGTTTCGTCTAATGATCCGCAAAACACACATCGATCTGGATCTCACACAATAGCCACGCTCACAGCCGGGCAGCACGACACCACCACCAAACAGGCCCCCTAGATTTTATTTCTGTATTGCTGTCTTTGGGGAAAATGCCTTTTGGGCCCATGGGATTTTTTGCTGCAGTACCCCGAGTGGCCACTGGGAAAAGGCGTTGCGCCGCCATATTGCCAGTCTGGTATCCAGTTCTTATAATCCATCCATGCCACCAACTTACTGAATATGAGTCAGGGGTCAGGGGTCAGGGGGTCGATACCGCAAGTGGGAAAAAAAACACCACAATGAACAAAAGAGGAGAAGTTCTCCTTCGTCTCTCCTTAGTTCTCAAAGTGACATTTATTAAATCCACAGCTCAACGCAGTGCCACACACCACCATCCACACACCCTCTCTGTGCCACCACAACCCCCCATTCATTTTTAGAACGCTCTCAGTGCTTCCATCCACACTCGTCCACGGGGACTCTGAACAGCTGAGCCGACACGTCCAGGAGGAGGAGGAGGAGGAGGAGGAGGAGGAGGAGGACGACGACATCGTCAGGGTCCGTTGACCTTCACTTTCACCTCCTCTGACTCCTGTCCCCCTTTTCTTATTCTCTCAAGTGTTCCGAGTCACTTCCCTCAATTTTCCTCTCTGCTCTTCGTCCTCACCCCTGACTCCACCCCTTCCACCTCACCTCACCCCTCCTGAGAGTGGCTCTCCTGACACCCATCACTCCTCCCACACTGTGGCTTCACATCCTGTCCATCCTGTTCTACTGGAAACCGAGTCTTCCGCTCTTTTATTTTTTTTTTTAAATTGCCCCCATTATTCACTTCTAGATAGATGGATAGATGGACGGATGGATGAAAGGAAGAAAGGATAGATAGATAGATAGATAGATAGATAGATAATAGAATATCAATATCCTCTCTCAATATCCATCATATCAACAGAATATCACAGCAATCAACATGCGCCCCTTGTGTCCTCCCTCACACAAACTGACCACCTGCGGCGGCTCCTGATTGGCTCCCTGGCGGAGGGGCGGCGGCCGGCGAGGCGGAACACCTCTTGTATTTGCCGACCTGCTGGGCCGTGAAATCTCCCCCCTGCATATGCATCGGCGGCTCATATCCATTTAAATGGATCTAAATAAACGGCCTTTAACTGTGACCGGGCGGATGGATGGATGGATGGATGGATAGCTGAACAGAAAGAAAGAGGGGTGGGGGAAATTGGAGGTAAAGTGACATTAAATGGAGTACCCCCACCCTCACCCTCACCCCTACCCCCACCCTCCACCCAGCACCACCAACACCAACTCCAGTCTCCACACTGGGAATGTGCTGATTGATGACTCGGCGGCGGCGCTGATAGATGGATGGAAGATGTGAGCAGCCGAGGGGAACGGACGGAGATTCCATTTCAGATCTGAGACCCTCGTCTCTCTCTCACACACACACACACACACAGAGGCACACACGCACGCCATTGCTCTAATATGTAGATTGTGCTTTTGTTGCCTTGTCATCTATTACAGTCAAATAAGAAGGACGGCTGAGTACACACACACACACACACACAAATACGCAGTTGTTGTACCGCAGACACACTGATTTCTCCAAACAATCCAGAAGTTTTTATTTTTCTGCCTATTTTTGGGGGAAATTCTCAAGCCGCTGCTCCGTGTTTATTGGTTAAATGTCATTTTTCCGAGCCCGTTCCGCCCGTTACGTAACACCACGCTAAGCCTTTTATATTAGTAGGTGACCTCCCCCTGGCTCCCAATCTCAAAACAGATGTGCATGTTGTCGAGGCCCGAGTTGCTCTTTTCTGGGCCGAAAGCAGCAGAAACCCCTCGGGCGCAAAAACATCATGCGAACGAGTCCTTTAGAGTAAAAAAAAAAAAAAAAAAAAAAACAGCTTTCAGAAGCACGAGTGACGGGGGGCAAGCAGGAAGTTTTTCCAGGACCTTCAGAATGACCTCCTTCGTCTGGGTTTGCATTTATACCAGGGGATTTTACTTAAAAACATAGTTTTTAAGCTCTTTCCCTTTCTTGACTCTGAGGTTTCAACCACAAGTGAACTTGCTGGTATTTTTATAAGTGGTTTGGTCTGGAGCTTTTTTTTTTTTTTATAGATAAAAAAAAAAAAATCTCTGAGCAGAAAATTTTAATGAATCTCTGTTTTAATATTTGAATGCAAACGGAAAACTAAAAAATACAAACTGAAAGCTTTAGACTTTAACTCCCTGAAGCAATAAATTGATTCTTGACAATAGATTTGAAAAAAAAAAAATGCTTACAAATCTGTGTCTGTGTTCTCATTTTTACTGTATGTATTCTAAAATAATCCAGAGTACCTGCTGATTTCTAAAAAGGTAAAGTTTTTTTTTCTTTAAATAAAAAAAGAAATGGCACATTCTTTCCAGCCCAGTGGCCTAATATATGATCAAAAATTGTTTTCAGACCCATAAAATGTCAGAGCTCTCAGGCGTTGTTCCCTAAAGATTATTTTTGTTTTGTCTCTTTCTGTTCTTTTATTCATCATTTTGTTTCTTTGGGGGAACTCTGTGGGTGGCGAAGGGCTAAACGGCTGGGGGCGGATGGATGGATGGATGGATGGATGGATTTCAGGTATGGAGGGGAAGGAGGAGGAGAAGGAAGGTGGATGCAGAGGGACGCACCGCGACTGAAAGAGGCGGGAGATGGAGGGAGGAAAGGAACAAGATAAAGAGTGACTCCAAGGGGAGGGGAGGAAGGATGGGGGGGAAAGTGAGGGGGAAGACGGAGAGTGACAGAACTCAGAGAGGACGAGCTGAGGAAGGAAGAGCGATCTTTAAAGGTCGCGTCCCCATCCGTCTGCCCATCCTTCCATCCGTCGGTCCGTCCATCCATCCATCCATCCATTTGTCGGTCCATCCATTCCTCGATCCTACCATCCATCAAACCATCATCCATCCATCCATCCATCCCTCCCTCTATCATCATCCATCCATCAATCCATCTGTCTGTCTGCCCATCCATCCGTCCGTTGGTCTATCCATCGTCCATCCATCCATCCATCAATCCATCATCCATCCATCCATCCATCAATCCATCATCCATCATCCATCCATCC
This sequence comes from Nelusetta ayraudi, assembly GCF_046127955.1. Lineage (NCBI taxonomy): Eukaryota > Metazoa > Chordata > Actinopteri > Tetraodontiformes > Monacanthidae > Nelusetta > Nelusetta ayraudi. The sequence goes on along the minus strand of NW_027466180.1, from coordinate 601,722 downwards.
ATCCATCCATCCACCCATTCTAACACAGATCCATCCTTGCCTCACTCCCTCCATCCATCCCTCCATCCATCCCTCCCCCTGTCTCTTCCCTGCCTGCTGCCTGGTCAGGAGTTGTTGCGTAATCCACTGGTTTCATCTTTTATTGAGAGCAGAAGCTTCCAGAAATACGTCCACCTTGTTTGAAAGCTCCACCTGTAATCCGGCTTAAAATAAAGGCGAGGATACCTGGAGCACCCCGCCCAATCAAAACACGCCGTCTTCCAGTGTGTGTGTGTGTGTGTGTGTGTGTGTGTGTGTGTGTGTGTGTGTGTGTGTGTGTGTGTGTGTGTGTGTGTGTGTGTGTGTGTGTGCCTGTAATACAACTTTCTCTCCCCTCCGTGTTATTTAGGGAAACAAAAAAACAACTTATTTTTTTCTGCTGAGGATGAAATTATGATTTACCTCCACATGAGAGGAGGTAAAGAAAACTGACAGCCAAATAAAATAAGGAGTTTTAGACATTTTTCCTTGCATTTATACATTTACCCCCAATGCATCCCATTAGATTAAAGATGTAATATGCTACTGAATTGACCCCGTTGAAGCCAAGTACCAGCCGTGCCACTGTATAATGTAAATAATCCCTTAATTCTGCAATTTAAAGCACTTCTCTATATGAGGAAACGGGAATTAAAGTACATCACCTACAACGTCACTGAAATTAGGAGCAAACCAATTTAGAAATCACAAGATTTGCTCCACAATTTTATTTCCAAACAGCAACAATTTTTTCCCCTCTATAGTCGTTTTCTCAAATATAACTATATATTTGGGTCCCCCTTTTTTTTTTTTAGCGAGCAGATTACACTCGACCACAAAAACACAGGTACAGCAAACTGTGTGTGTGTGTGTGTGGGGGGGGTTCTTACCTGAGCAGATCAGTTTCATCAGCATGAAGCCCCCCCGTTGTGAGAGCAGCTTCCTACTGGAGCATCTCAGCGGGCAGGAAGCCAAGTTGAGCCGCTCGGCAGCAGAGAGGAGCAGCAGCAGCCGCAGGAAGACAGAGTGGAGCCGGCCTGCAGAGAGCGTAGGAAGAGGATGAGGGGAGGGGGCGGAGCCAGAGCCGGAGAAGGGGGCGGAGCCAGAGGGGAGGCTGGGCTGTTTGTAGGGATGTGTGTGTGTGTGTGTGTGTGTGTGTGTGTGTGTGTGTGTGTGTGTGTGTGTGTGTGTGTGTGTGTGTCACAGAGAGACGGAGAGAGAGAGAGCGAGCATGGCAGTAATGTGGCCACCCACACCACTCTGTACTGTGTGTGTGTGTGTGTGTGTGTGTGTGTGTGTGTGTGTGTGTGTGTGTGTGTGTGTTTATCAGGTATTGATGGGAACATTTGAACCCTGTGGCGATGTTCTGGAGAAAAAGGCAATAAGCCCTCAGTGTGCGCACACACACACACACGTACACACACAGCTAGACAACACAACACAACATCGACTTGGGAAGTGATGCTGCTAAACATCGGCGCTCGTGAATGCAGCACAAAATGTAACTCTTCCTATTTCTCCTCAGTGTGTGTGTGTGTGTGTGTGTGTGTGTGTGTGTGTGTGAGAAAGGGATGGAAGAGAAACTTGGGTGCATCCTTGCCTGCTGGTTATGTAAGTGTCCCCACTCACACAGACAGACACACTGTGGCAGCTCCAACAGAACACACAGGATTTGTGTCAAGTCCAAGCCGACTGCACTGAGGGAGGAGGTGGAGCCGGAGGAGGAGAGGCTACACGAGAGAGCCAACACCTCCCGGGTTTAAATGAGAGCCGCCGCCGCCGCTGCTGCTGTGAATATTGGCTCTGTGTGGTGTTGCTTTTTGTTTTTGTTCCTCCTTGTGCGTCATTTAAAAAAAGCACCGGGAGAACTTTGAATGTGATTATTCAAATGGCTTCTGTTGAGTTTTTGAAATAAACTCGATTTCTGCTCTCAGCCCAAATTGCATCGGCTGCGCTTTGCCAACTGTGAAACTGCTGCCAAGTTCTGAGACAGAGAAGAAGAAGGGGGAGAAAAAAAAAAATCAAAGTGTCCCGAGGGATTTTTTTTGGAGATGGACGCCAACATCCCAAGAACAAGAAATCTGTCCTGTCAAACGAGGAAGAAGGACAAAACAAAGCAGACGTGTTGGCGAGTCTGTCCAACAGCAGCTACCTCCATCCCGTCAACCAACCCCCAGAAATGAGAAGAAATCCCCCCCCCTTTGCTTGATTCAACCTACCAGAAGGAAGTCAAAACACAATTTTTAGCAGGAGGCTGTAAACAGAGGGCTAAATAGGCTCTTTCGGAGATCCTGATCCTAAAGCTACACCAGTCATTCAGACCTTGAAAAAAATATACTGATTGGACTGACCTCCCAGTGACCTTTGACCCTCCAGTGTGATGGGAGTTGGGAGATAGGGCTGGAGACGGGACGGAGGGACTCGGGTATATTAGCCACAACAACACTCCATCATTTTCTAGCTCGCTCTCTCTCTCTCTCTCTCTCTCTCTCTCTCTCTCTCTCTCTCTCTCTCCTCTCCTCTCATCCATCTCCTCCTCCTCCAGCTGACAGTCTATTTGGCCCACGCAGGCCTTGTCGTCCATTCAACCTGTCAGTCCCGGGAAAATGGGACCCTGATCACCCTGATCACCCCGATCGCCCTGACTGTGCTGGGTGGCCCCCCGGTGGCGAGAAGAGGGTCAGTGAGTCGACCCCACAGTGAGAAGGTCTGTTTCATTCTGTACACATGCTGCCTGTCATTAGAACAAAACCACAAGGCAAATGTTCGCTTACGTTCTCTGCATCCTCAGGATTTCTAACTAAAAGTGACACAAAACTCTAACCTGCACCGAGAGAAACACTCAAATAACCACTTTGAGCTCATGAAATGATTTCAATGTTAAAGAGTGTTGCATAAGTGTTAGAAGGGTGAAGTCAGAGGGCTTTTTTTTTTTTTTAGAGAGCTCAGAGGGTTAGATAACCTGCAGATCCAGTCAGGTTGCCTCCAAACCGCTGATGTCAACGTATGAATCTGTTCACTCACTGATTCTCTTGAATCAATGAGTCTTGCAATTTAAAAAAAAAATTCTAGCCCACTCCCCTCAGTTTTAACACCAGAGTCTGTTTTCTCATCACAACAACGTGATGTCACAAAGGGCGCGGTCACAAAGTCTCCGGCAGGGAGACGAATCCAGCAGCATCCTGATTCTCAGCTCTCCCCGTGGGGCTGTGGAGCTTCTGTACTCCTCTGCAGCAGAGACACGAGAGTTTGTCGGAGTGTGTGGGAGGAAAGCCTGGGAGGGGAAGCAGAAAAAAGAAAAAAAAAAACAAGGAGCGAGCGAAAGAGATACGAGCCTATCGGAAAAAGCGTCACTCCAGCAGCAGCAGCACGCCCACGACACGCACACACAGTTGGAAAAGAGCCGACAGTGTTTGTGGTGGGTTGATGTGGCGTCTTCACTTCCTGTCAGGGTGAAATTAATTCTTCCATCAGAGGTTAAGCATTTTAAAAAAAAATGTCCCCTGTGCAGCAGGAACAGGGTTACGTGTTGCTTTCAGGGTCCGGCTGGGATTTCAGAGCATTGACTGACGCTCAGCCGCTGTAGTTTCAAACAGGGCTCCTCTATTTACTTTACCTCCACTATACGCTTACATAATGACCTAAGTCACTCGGCAGGGTTCACGCTCTAGCCACCCCTCCCTGTTTTACAAAAAAAAAAAAAAAAAAATCAATACTTGCAAATGGATTTTGAAAAACAAAACAAAACAATCTGATTGGGCATAAAGTGACATGAAGGTTTGCTGTTAGTTAATTCTGAGCACATAAACATTTATATAAGCACACATAACTCTTTTACAGACTCATTTTGATGTCAGTTAAAAGCACCCAGTTACTTTCCACAGGTTACATAAAGATCATTTTTACCTTCATCCATCCATCTCTTCATCACCAATGATCCTGCAGTTTTTTGTTTTTTTTAACCCTTTCTACTCATTTCCTTCAATGAAGTATATTTTCTTAGCTGCTAGCTGTTGTTTTTTCTTTCGCAACACTGAGCACAAAACCCTTTGACGTATTCAAATATACACAGTTTTGGCAGTTTATCTGAAATCACGCCTGCAGCTGCCTGACTTGTAGGGGGCATCCATCCATCGCTCTTTGAAGGGGCATAAGAAAGAAAGGGGGGGGTGGGGGGGGGGGGGGACATTGCACCTTGGAGGCAGTTGAAGAGTCGACACTACCTGGAAGTGTGTCTTTGCCTCCACGTGCACGAGCACCAGACTCTTGAGCCGGTCGCTCTAAAAAGGAATTTTCAGCGACACTCTTGGTGCAACACGAGCGGCGGATTATTACATAATATCGTCGTGATGCTGCAAAAGGAGGACAGAAAGAAGAGAGTTCCCAATCACAAGCAAGCAGCAATGAAACTGCTGAGGATCAATGAGAAGGTCGAGCTTGTGCTGGTGATCCGGTAGTAGATTTGTATGTGTGTGAGAGTTTACACACACACACACACACACACACACACACACACACACACAGAGGGAGAGACTCATATGGACACATGCAGGTGAGGAGGCAAAGCTGTAGCTTCTTACCTGGAAGAAATACAGAGCAGACATGTGTCCACACGGCAGCAGGAGTTCTTTCAATCAGCTCCTTCCGCTGGTTTCACATCACTGAGCAGCAGCAGCAGCAGCAGCAGCAGCAGCAGCAGCAGCAGCGTCCCAGTCAGGAGGAGAGTCCTTCCCTCTCACAGTGTGTGTGTGTGTGTGTGTGTGTGTGTGTGTGTCTCCCGGGACTTGGCCCACCTCCTCAGAATAGCGCCTCGCCTTCTAACTCTCCGATCGCGATCTGACGAAATTTCACCCGTGAGAGGCGCCTCGGAGGTGGCCGTCGATGCTCCCTCCCCTCACGCCCCCTTCTCCATCATCATCATCATCATCATCACCATCGGGATCGTCTCCATCATCATCGTCCTCTGAGCCGCGGCGCAGTGAATCTGCTCCGTTTCCCTCCCGGCATCAGTGCTGCTCGGCCGGCTGCAGCCTCCTCCTCCTCCTCCTCCTGCTCTTCCTCCTCCTCCGCTGCTGCGGTTCCTCGACGGTTCGTCAGCTGCCTCTCTTCCTCCCTCCTCCCTCCCTCGCTCTGCCCCGTGCGGTGCTCTGCGGTGCGGAGCTGCACCGAAACTGTGTCACGCTCCTCGGCGAGAGAAAGCGAGCATCATCCGGGCCGAGCAGCGAGGAAATCCCGGCAGGGTGGCAAACCACCGGCCAGCGATCCAGCGGCGGTCGGGGCGAGGAGGATTTCCTACCGCACATTATTGCCAGTGAACCTGGTAAAACATACCGTAAACGTAAAAACCTAAAAAAATAAAAAATAAAAAATAAAAATCCTTCACATATCAATGTAATGAGGGAACGTTTTCCTCGTTTTGGAGCTGAATTTGCACTCTGGTCCTCCTTAAATCAGACTTGGAGGTCCACTGTGCACTGTGCTTTAAGTGGATCGACAGGCATGAGTGGAAAAAACAAAACACGCAAACTTGCCTTGAGTTGGATAAAGTCCCAAATCAAATAGTTGTTGTGTTTTAATACCAATAATCACTTTATTTACATCTTATGGATGGAGTTTTTGCAGCACCTCAACCAGTTCAAGTTGCACTATGCATTCTCGCCGTTAGATGGCGCCAAATCTCACATATTGGTTCTTTACAAAAGTTATTTCTTTAAATTCGTTCCCACCTCGCGATGCATTGTGAGCAACTGCTGGAAAACGTTGAACTGCTGCTTAGCATCGTTACACTGATACTTCCAGTCACCACAGGGGATTTTTGTTGTTGTTGTTGTTTAGCCTTTCTCAGCTTAATGTTTCCATCTCGGCTGACATCTTAAAATTTGAAACAGGAAATAATAAGGCCCTGCTGAGTTGTTGGCAAATTATGCACCAACAATATTAATTTATTTTTTGTTTTGTTTTTCATAACAGTAAAATCATTTTTAGACCGGCATAAATATTTATCTCGGCAAGACTGAATTGATTTAAATGCAAGATAAATGTGTGATTATGTAAAATGATAAATTATGTATCAATATAAATTTACTTACTGATATTTAAAACAAGCCACCGAATTGCTATTTATTCCTCTATCTACCATAATGTGTTTAATATTTTTAGCCACAGGATGGCAGCAGAGCACCAGTGCAACAAAAAAATACAGAAACAAAATATAATCTTTCCCCCCTCTCTTGAGTTGATAAAGATATTTTTATCTCGTGCTAAAATGATCTACAGTTTTAGGTCATAAAGCAGTGGGGGGAAAAAACTGACGGTTCCAAAATCCTTCCAGACTTCAGATTTCCCAGTCTCTGTAGCTTCCCTCTTTTGTCTCGTTTAAAAACAAGAAAAGTTACTGTGAGAGATACTTGTGCAGCTTTTGTGATGTTCCAGTCACGGTCTCCTGAGCACACAAATATCAGCTTTCATGAATTTAAGTGCTTAACCACGAATTATAGTTTAAAAAAAAAAAAAAAAGGAAAAGAAAAAAGAAAAAGGCGAGGGGTGGGTGGGTGGGGTTGGCGTGGGGTAAACATTGTGCGGTGGAATCTCAGCAGGCCATCAGTCATCAGCTCGAGTGGGAAAGTTTCCTGCTAACAGACAAAGAAATAAGAATTTTCAAATGCTTTTGAAGACAATATGAACCATATGGTGTCTGGCAAGCTGTTCCACACTATTAGACTAGAAAATGGATTTTAAAAAAAACAACAAAAAAAAAACAGTTCTTGCACTTCTGACGGCGTGTACACAGCAACAAAAAAAAAAAAACCCAGAGCAGACAAGGAGAAGAAGAGGAAGGGAGAAGGAGAAGGGGAAATCCTCCTCTTTACATTCCAGGGAGGGACTGACCAATCACAGACAGGACGCTCGTCAGCGTCTGTAATCATCACTCGTGACATCTGTGATCATGTTTATGGCTTCTTTGATGGTACATCACACACAGAAACAAGCCGATCTCATAGGTTGAGCTTTATGTCATCGACCCCAGATGGGACCTCAGTGTCGCCGCCACCGCCGCCGCCATGACTCCCCAGTCTTGGCGGTTCGAGGCAAACTGCGGTTTGTTTGTCAGCGTGTCAGCAGGATGTTAGCTGCAGCTCCGTCTTTGTGATGGTTGACTGCAGCGTTACTCACACCAGGATGGGGTGGTGGTAGTGGTGGGGTCCTGCACACACACGTTCTGAGCAACAATCCCTCTGAATCTGGCAACCCGGGGCCTGCATGCCTCCCTCAGCCGGTCTGACCGAGACAAAAACACAATAAAAAATTTTAGAAAAAAAAAAACCCCAACCGACAATCCGAAACAAAGGGCAGCCAAACACTGATCCATGGCACAACAGCCGGAGCTGCGCGTGCCACAGTGTTTAGTCTGCGCATGTTTGTGCTCAACCATCCGTGTGCACGCAGGGCATTCTCCTCCGTCTGCAAAAGGAACAATAGAATCCCAGATTTTATTTGAGAGATTTTAATCGAAAGGATGTTGAATATCCATCCGTGACAATGAGGGAGCTTCCTCATGTGAAACCTTGCAAACAATGTTACGGCACCACGCTCTCTGCTGTAAAAACATGTACCCTGATTTCTTTTCATTAGCGTGTCTGAGGAGACTTGGAAGCATTTTCACAGAAACGTGTCCGAAAGTGAAAGACCTTCAGAGTCCTCCTTTAAAGAATGAAAAGTCTTTTAGTTTTTATCCCTTGATTTTTTTTCCAGTGATAATGTGTGTTATTTCTCTGTGGTGTGAAAAATTATATTATCCCCCCCGAAGTTCTATTTCAAAAAGCTTTTTCCCTTTGTAGATGCACCATAAACCCGAGACCAATTTTTTATGGCCTCAGCATCGCATTAAGTAGAACAGTCAAGGTGATGTGAGCACCTTTTTCTATATTTCCCTCCACGGACTCCAAAGCAGAAACAAGGTTAGAGGATGTTGCGCTTGTTTAATCTCTGCCTCAAAAAAAGAAGGAAAGTTGGGGGGGGGAGGGGGCAGTTTTACCTCCAAAACAAATCTATAAATGGCGAAACCTGAAATAGTTGGTCACAGAAGGCAAGATTTTGACGGTGGAGCGCTTTGCTTCGGTGCATCTGTTCCAAGAGACACACAAAGAAAGAACTTCTGCAAATGAAGGAGTGTTGCAGCTAAAACCATCTGTCACAGGGGCTTTGAACCTTTATGGATAGTAAAAACTACAACAACAACAACAACAACAGCAACATCATTCAAATGCAGTGGGATCATTGAGACTCGGAGCCTGAAATCTTGTGCATCCATCTTGCTAAACTAAAACCATCGCAGCCAAACCAGGACTGCTGATAAGCGTCAGAAGGATCTCAGTTGTGACGACACCAGGAAGCAACGTGTCGCAAAGCAGACCTTTGAAAAAACAAAGCAAAAAAATAATAATAAAGTCGGAGGTCTTGGGTGCATCCAATGGCTTGGAGAATGTTCCTTGTAAATCAAAGATGTCTTGTATGGGCTCTTTGAAAGACGGACGCGTGGACTGACGCATCTTATCTTTTTCAATGGCTGAGAGTAAATTTGAGTCTAGATTTAAAGTATCCAAATAAACAGGCAGTGTGAGGAAACACTTCCAGAAGCTCCTCCTGGATTTCTTCAAAAAACCGCAACTTCCCAGCACGGTTTGAGTCGTCCTTGTGCAGGTGCGGCACACGGACAGTTTTTTTTTCATGTATATATATTTTTTTGACGTGCCCATCATGACACGCAGCCTCCTCTAAGTGGATTACATGCTGCAGCCATGTAAACAGCTGGCCGTATCCACTTCATTTCATTTTGCATGTAAACAGCCCACTTCACAAAATTCCCACTTTCTTTGATCGTCCTTCAAAGCATCATCCACTCGCAGCGGCCGTGTAATCGCAATTCAAGGAGAAAACATGCCTCCGTTTAATAGTGTGGTGGGTTTGTGTGGGTTATTTTTTTGTGAGTGTGCGGTGAGGAGAGTTTCAACTTGGCATGTTGCCCCCCCCCACACTCACACACCCAATCCCACCCCTCCCCCACCCACTACAGCCCCACCTCAACCACAACCGAACCACAGTGGAGCCCAGAAGGTTGTCGGCTGGAGGGAAAGAAACTGGGACTCCCTCTTCTTTCTTCCTTCTCCCCCGTCGCCATCCCTCCCCTTCTCCCCCCCTGCAGACGTCCGTCAGGTCCCCCCCCCCCCCCCCCCCCCTTGCTCCTCTTCCTCGCCTGAATAACTGATGCCAGAGTAAATTTGGTGTCGGTGCGGCTCGCGAGACTCGGTGAAAGCTTTTTGAAAGCATTTCTCCTTCTGATTAGGTGTCATTAGAGAGAGGGAGAGAGACAGGGGGGTGAGGAGGAGTGGGTGAGGAAATATGACGGGGTGTCCACTGGGAGTTGGGTTGCCTTTCAACATGCCAAAGAGACAGAATCCGACAGATTCGAGGCCTGTTTTACCGTCTTTCTAGTGGGCAGGGTGTCCTTCTTTCTTTCTTCTTCCTATATCGCACTATACATCTGGGACAGAACACACACACACACACACACACACACACACACACACACACACACACACACACACACACACACACTTTCATATGATTCCAGATTCTTGAAAGTAGCCCTCTGTGAGATGTTTCAGCGCATTCATTGTCTTTTTTTTTTTTTTCTTCTCCACCATTCAATATTGTTTTACTACCTTCTCAAAACAGGAAGCAGGAAGTCTTTCTTTCCTTCACCAGAGCACAAAGCCTCCAGTGACAAGCTGGCAGGACTGCAGCGGTATGAGTCAAACCACTCGTTTATTTCATGATAAAGGGAATCTACCTGAAAGTCCCCAGAATTCCCATGCGCACTTGTCATTGGCTGCTTCCTGCGTACGCACAAGTGTAAAGGAATTGGGTTTTTTTTTTAAAAGAAGAAAATCCTATCACGGATTTGTCATTTAGACTGGCAGCACTTATGAAAAACAACAGAACATCACAGCAAACAACACTGAAAGTCATTTGAAACAGTTCCAATGAGAAAACCGCATGAAACTTAGCGGTGAGACATTTAAAAGATAATTAGCAAATTTTATTGCGGAACTGTGAAAACGTGAGGGACAACGGCAAGAGCACGAAGGTTGTGGGTTCGATTCCCGGAGTCTCCAGGGGCCTTTCTGTGTGGTAGTTTGCATGTTGTCCCTGAGTCTGAGTGACTTCTCTTCGGGTTCTCCAGCTTCCTCCCACACTCCAAAAACATGCATGTGAGGTGAAACGGGAACTCTAAATTGACCGTAGGTGTGTACGTGAGTGCGAATGGTTGTTTGTCTCTATGTGGCCCTGTGGTGAACTGGCCACTGGTCCAGGGTGGGAGAGGCTCCAGCAGACCCCAGAGACCCTGAGTGCAGGAGGAAGCAAGTATTGAAAATGGATGGATGCAATAAACACACGTGCACGGCGTGTCCAGTCCAAACCCAGGTGTCGTCACTTTATCCCCGTGTGTGTCACTCATACCATCATGCCGTCAGCGGTGACCCCGCCGGGGGCCCTACCAAAATAAGAGCATCGTGGACCTGCGGGAGAGAAAAACAAGAGGAAATCCTCCCAGCAACATCTGATCACATGTCAGGGATCAAAGTTGAGTGGAGTTCTTGGGGGATCTTTTCCTCAGTCTGTGACACGCCGGATCGCTTTACACACACGGACGGCTGAGCTTTGGGGAAATCAAAGCCGGCAGGGAGGAGGAACCTCCTCCTCTCGACACCCTCAGCGAGGTTCACCGTCAGCACACTGTGTCAACACATCGGTCTCGTACCTATCACGGCTCGGCCAAGACAACATTTGATCCAGAGACGGTGATGTCACTTTTTTTTGTTCTTCTGGACCGAGCCGGCCCGAACTGTGTTTCTGAATTTTTTTTTTTTCTTTTTTGAAACACAACCCTGACACATGTTTTCAATCGGATGTGTCAAGTGTTCAGAGTTGAGTTTTCCAGGATCGTGCGATCAAATGACCGACAGGATTGGCGGGTCCCACTGATGTTTTTATCTTGTAAGTTTGAAATTCTGAGACTTTTACCCACAAATTACTTTCAAGAACCTTCCACCCTCGTGTGTTTTCAATTCTTCACCGTACATCTCCACTCACGGCGCCCACCGATCAACCACCAACGACTACAAGAGGCACTCTCAACATAACTCAGTGTTTTATTGTATTTTTTTTTTTTGTTGAACTCTACACTTACAAAAATGTCAAGTAGTAAAAAGTAGTTGCTGTACACGTTACAAACAATATAGAAAAAAAACATTTTTGCCATCCAAAAAAATGAATTACAGTAATTTTCTTCCTCAGAGAACGAAGGCACATGTTGCTTCCTCGGCAGCCTGCACTGTATTTACACAGGGAGAATATTGGCGCTAGAGTTGCAATTTTTTTCTTTTTTTTAAATCAGTGTAACTCATTTTTCGTGTATGTAACATGTACACAATCACAAGCGCAAAAAAAGCACACATGAACATAAAAAAAAAACAAAAAAACACATTTGTAAGTCACACAGCCACTCATGCGTCAAACAACTCAAGGACCCCCCCCCCCACCCCCCTCTCTTACAAAGAACGGACTGTATCTGGGCAAAACAAGTTTTTTTTTGAGTTTTTTGAGTTTTTTTGTAAATTATTCTCAGCGAAACACAACCAAGGTGAAGGCAAAGAAAATAAAATCAGAATCCTTCGGAGGCACATTTTTCTTTTGAATAAACACGGGCTGCAGAGGCAACTCGAGATGAAACAATTTCATTTTGACAGATTGATGACACACTGATTGATTTGTCTTTTTCTTGTTTGCTTGTTCAAGGATCCAAACTTCTACTTCATGTAAATCACAAACAGTCTCAATTTGTAAAACATTAAAAAGACAAAAAAACAAAAACAAATGGCACTTCATGATGTGCTCATGTTTTTGACAAGTTACTGGTGAGAAGTGAACGTAAAGTGAGAAATACAATTTTTCAATATTTGCATTTAAGGGTCCCCCCCACCCCCCCCTTTTTTTTTTCTTTTTCTTTTTAATAAATTGTCCAACATCAGAGCAACACTTTACATTTTTCACCCAATCCTGGATGGACTGATGGAAACGTGGGGGGAACGTCGCCCACTTGCATTTCATATTTGTCATCTTTTCCGTTGAAAGAAAGTTATTGCGAAAAAAAAAAAAAAAAGCAAAAACAGTAACAGACCACAGAGCAGCACTCTTGGCTACAGGCTGCTGAGTTCTACAAGAGATTTTTTATATATATATAAAAAGAAGCTATTATCTGTAGTAACGGAGGTGTTGCACAAAAAAAAAAATTCCCAGGAGCCACTGATCTACAATGGCAGCGTAAAAGACATATCAGTGTGTCAGTGTGTGTGTGTGTGTGTGTGTGTGTGTGTGTGTGTGTGTGTGTGTGTGTTCTGACCCAAACATTTACGGCAGTTCTGTGATTATCATGGCTTTTGAAAAAAACTCGTATTTCAGTATAAGTCCTCACACACACAAAAACTGCTTTCACCAGTGCAAAAAAAACCAAACAACAAAATATCTTGAGAACAACGCGAGTCGCTGCCCTTCAACTGTACAGAGACGCCAGTCGCCAGGATTTTAATGTCACCTGCGCTCGTCTTCAGATTCTCATCACACCTCGTCTCTGCTGCTGCTGCTGCTGCTGCGTTTCTCCTCGTCTCCCGCTCCCCGTTTCCTCTCCCAGATTGTTTCCTTCGGGTCGAGTCCCAGCCGGGCCCGGACAGGAAGGCGGCCACAATGCATTGGAGCCCCCGCCAGAGAGATAACGGCGAGCGAGCGGACAGGAAGAGGAGGGAGGGGGTGGGGCGGGCCAGATGGACAGGAAGTGGGAGCGCGGCGGCTGATTAGAGGAGGTGGAAGGTGGGAGAGTTAACGAGCTGACGGGGAGGCAAACAAGTGGTGGTGGTGGGTGAGGTGGGGGGGGGCTGGGACCCAACAGGAAGGCATCGAAGGGGCTTCCAGCTATTGTCAAAGGACATTCCAAGCAGGTTTAGACAGCATGACAAAAACACAAAAAGGGGGTAGAACAAAACGGAATAAACAGCCGAGTAAACGAACCAATTTGTCTAAACAAGGCTGAAACTGAAGGGAAGGCAACAAAGGGAGCGCGTGGAGGGGCGTTCGCTGTCCATCAGGACAGCTGAGTGTTGGTAGGTGAGGGTGGGAGAGGGTGGGAACAGGGGGGGGGGTTCTGGGTCAGACTGAGCAGCGCAACCTCCACCTTTTTCTTTTCCAGGAGTTGTGTTCACGTCCAGATGGCAGTGTGGGAACTTTGGGAACCAGTGTCCCTCCAAAATAAAAGAATCTAATTTTCATAGTCAAGCCTCCAAGTCACAACTGGCTCACAATGATTTCAAATCAGCTTTTATCTTTGTTTTCCCCCTCCTAACGCATCACCGTCGTCACCATCATGTGGCTCCGCTGGCCGGCGGCAGCCAGGCAGGAAGTGAGGTCAAAGCCATCGGAGGCCCCTCGGAGCCGCTTCCTGCGCGGTGCCAGCGACTTTGTGTTGTATCGGGCCGCAGAGATTTGGCCTTTTCATCCCCACAAAGAGCTCGCTGACGGCTGCTGTCACATCGGCGGTGGGAACTGGCTGTAATTCTGTCAGGGCCGCAGCCATTTCCTCCCCCGCCCCCCCTCCTCCTCCTCCTCCTCCTGCACCGCTGCCGCTGGTCGACTCCTCACCGCCGCACTCAGTGGCACAAAAATCACTCCGTCAGAAGCTGGAGAGAAATGGCCACTCGGCAATTTCGGATGGTTGATTTTATTTTGTTCGCTTCAAGGGGGAAAAAAAGATTGTTTTTTTTTTTTTTTCAAAGTGTTGATTCTGAAGAAAAGGAAAAACATTTCAGGAACTTCTGATGGACCTCGTGTGCACTGTCCTCAAACCGTTGACCAAAAATCCCAACCTTTGTTTTCACAGCGACGCCAGTTTTTGACAGTGAAACAGGATTAAAAAAAAAAAAAAAAAAAAAATCTATTTCACACGATTAAAGTCTTTGTCAAACAACTGGCGCCTGTCTCGCTGTGATCAAACAGTCCGACCCTCTTTGGCTTTAAACTCTCGTCTGCTCTTTGTTTTCTTCATCCTTCATTTCCACCTCAAAAAATATATATATCCAAAAATCATATTAAAAAGTACTTCCCACTGCGTTTGTGACTCGGGCGATGCAACAGAACATCGTAGATCAAATGAGCTCCTTGCTGCGTTGACGCGCATGGTTCTGTTTTCCTGTTCAAGTCATTGAGATACATATTCCAAAGGAGGGCTCTTATTCACGATAGAGAGAAAAGTTTTTCTTCTTTTTTGTTTTTGAAAGATTTTGCCTTTTGAACGTGGCAGGAAAAAAAAGTCATGAACTGATCTGAACTGATTTAAATGTGAATCTGAACTGATTAAAATGTGAATCTGAACTGATTTAAATGTGAATATAGAACATAAAGAAGTGCGATGTCATGAGTAAAAATACATCCTCGAGTGCGACGCCGGCAACAAATCTTCCCTCCGCTGCGTCCAGCAATGTTCTCTCATGATCCCGCTGCTGCTGCTGCTGCTGCTGCTGCTGCCTTACAAAAAAACCCCACTATGCTTCGTACTGGAGGATCGGCGAGTCGCCAGAGATCCGCAAAAGTTCCCAGAGTTGAAAAAAAGTTTCTTCTGTACGGTCGAGTCGTGGCGAGAAAACAGAAACCAGGAAAAAAAAAAAAAAAAAATTCAGAAAAAAAAAGTGTCAAAGTGTGTGTGTGTGTGTGTATTTGTGTGACCCATCACTGCTGCTGCTCCAGGCCGTAGAGCTCGGCCAGGGTCCTGAAGCGAGGCCCCCAGTCGCTGAGGAAGTCGTAGTCCAGGTTGGAGCCTCCGGAGGAGGACGAGCCCAGCGAGCTCAGGCTCTCGGCCAGAGACTCCGCCCCCTCGTCGCGGTAGATGTGCAGCGTGTCGTAGGGCGGCCCGTCGTGGTCGTGGTCCGCCTCGTCCTTCTTCATCTCGATCATCACGGCCATGTCGCCCTTGCAGGCGGCCGGCTGCTGCTGCGGCGGCGGCTGGTGGCGGCGGAGGGATGCCTCGGGCACGGCGGCGTAGAGGGCGGCGTGCTGCTGGTGGTGGTCGGGCCGGCGCAGCAGCGAGCCATCGTGGCAGGCCGACGACAGGATGGAGACGTCGTAGCTGCAGGGGGGAGAGAAAGGGTCAAGGTCAAATCAACAGGACTCGGGATTCAAGATTAAAGCAGGGTGGCACAGTGGCACAGTGGTTGTCTTAGTGCTGCTGCCTCACAGCAAGAAGGTTGTGGGTTTGATTCCCGGGGTCTCCTTTCTGTGAGGTGGTTTGCAAGCTCTCCCTGTGTCTGCATGGGTTCTCTGGCTTCCAGCTTCCTCCCATGCATGTGAGGTGAATTGGGAACCTTAAATTGACTGTAGGTGTGTATGTGAGAGCGAATGCTGGTTTGTCTCTACGTGGCCCTGCGATGACCTGACCACTGGTCCAGGGTGTCACCCTGCCTTCACCCTATGACAGCTGGGAGATGCTCCAGCAAGGAGTGGGGATTGAAAATGGATGGATGACTGTATTAAAGCCCCACAAAAAAAAACATGTTTTGCTGAACTCCACTGAACTCTTCATGCCTGCAAAATAAATCCGACAACAACAATTTTTTTTCTTAAATATATTTATATGAAAGAAAGTGTGGGGCTGATCCAGGAGCCCTGGACGTCTTGTCCTTGTCACCAAGTATCACACGAAAGAAAAAACAAAATGCTGTCCTGCACACACTGTATATGTATATGAATAAGTGGGTATTGAAAATGGATGGATGGAAGAAAAACAGCAACAGCAGGAAGTTGCAACTGCATTGATGGATTGATCGGTCTGTTTGTGTAAGTGTCAAACACCATGATTGGTGCACAGCCCTAGTGGGTTTATCATAACACGGATCAATAAGTTTGTCAGATAATATTCCCACCATTACATCCGCGATGGAGCCACGCGACTACAGAACAAAGCAACGCAACCTAACACAACCTGCTTCCTGCCTGCAGCCATCGAGCTTTACAGCTGCACCCAATAAAACCATCTTGTTAAAACATTTATATCAGCATTTCGTGGACAACTGTAAATAATCCAACTGTGAATGTCTTGTTTTTCCTTCTTACTCTATAAATATTTTATGTTTCTTATTTTTGATGAATTTTTCCTTCTCTTTGCACTACGTTTTGTTGCTATAATTATGCAAATTTCCCCACCGTGGGATTAATAAAGGGCTTCTCCTCCTCCTAAAAAATAAAATGGGGACACATACAAGTAAAAATGGTTATTTTGGATACAAAATACTTTGCCCGATACTTTTTGCGACTGCAAGGCCGACTGACGTCTGATTGTTTTGTAGCCATGTGTTATTTGTTCTGCAACGCTTGATGCTGAGGGACACAGATTGTCAGCAATCACCGCTGCTGTTTGGTTTTTTTCTTTTTTTTGTATCTTTCGCGAGACGTGTTTGTGATTAGCCGGTGTGTTTGTGTTTGTTTGCCTTGTTCCAAAGTTGTTTCGTCGCTGCGATTCAAATTCCGTGTGAAAGAAAAAACACTCTTGTCCGTCGAATCTGCAGTTTGAGAGTTATTTTCTTTTGTTTGTCGTGATTTTAAAAACCTCGGCGTCGTCGATTGTTCGCATTTGTTGTGTTTGTTTTCTTCCAGTTGTTGTGGTGGGATTTTTATTTACTTATTGCCGCCTGCTGTCAGACAAATTGTGAATCTGAGGCCGTTTAGAATTTGCAAAAAAAAAAATAAAAATGTATAAAAGCCGTCGGCAGCGTCATACCCATTAGTGTCCATCTCTCCGCCGCCCTCCTCGTCGTACGTGACCAGCTGCTCGTGAATCTCTCCGCTGTTCTTCATGTGGGCCAGCGAGTCCTTCTGGTAGCGCTTCCTCAACACAAACAGGATCACGATCACTGAGGAGATAAAGATAAAAAAGACACCAGCGTCAGAACATCCCATTTTTTTTTTATCCCCCCCGCCGGACCCAGCGGAAGAAAAAAAAAAAAAACACGTGAGGGGGAGAAAAAAATCAGGCCGCAAAAAATCCACAACAGAGAAGAGAAGAAGAGAACGAGGGCAGAAAGCGGAGAGGGAGAGCGGAGCGCTAACGAGGGAGTGAGACCAGAAAACCCGGTGGGGTGTGTGTCTGTGTGTGTGTGTGTGTGTGTGTGTGTCTATGTGTGTTTGGGCGGGTGGTGGGGGATGAGGGGGGAAAACAAGGTGTGAGGCGTTGGGGAGACGTTTCGCCTCCAGCGGTGAAGAAGCCAGAACAAATCAAGCGAAGAGGTACGAGGAAGTCGAGTGGAGAAACAGGAAGAAAGACTTGATAAATAAAAAGGGGGGAGAGGAGGATGTGGAAATGAGTTTTGAGAAGAAACCAAAAAAAAAAAAAACCCGGTTGGGGAAAAGGAAAGAAGGAGCCGGCACAATGAGGAGGAAATAAACAGGAGAGAGGAAGAGAGGAGGAGGAGGTGGAGGAGGAAACAGAGAGAGGGTTCTGGATTAAAGGGACAGTTCAACTACTTCTAGAGGTGCTGCTGAGAAGGTGGAGGCCTGGTACTAGGTGGAGCCGAGTTCCCCTACTGGGACTCTGCCACCACTGATGCTACCATGCTGAGTAGAAAACTGCAAATTGTCCCTTTAAATACCAGAGCTGACGCAGGTTCGGGCGACTCTGGCGAGAACGAATCAACAGAGGTGAGCCGAGCTGCTCTCGCTCAGCATCCCGTGACCTTTCACCTGATTTAGTCTCTCCCACCGCAGCGTCTGACTGACTGTGGCAGTCGACGGTGGGCGGGGCTCTGCCCGGGACGGATGTGACTTTGACTTTTCACGGTTATTAAAAAAAGAGAGAAAAAAAATTAGGCTAAATCGGGTTCACAGGCACTTTTCAAAGCCTTTTGTTGCTCGTCTTTTGTCTCTTAACTTTCGCCGTCCAAGTTGATAAGAAAGTAGAGCCGTAGGAGGAGGAGAAAAAAGAAAAAAGTTGCTCAGAACTTTTTTCTTGCTTACGGCCTCCATTTACCGCAGCCGCAGAGAGGAAGAACGAGGATGAGGAGGAAGAGAGGAGGAAAAAAACAAAAAGGGAGGAAGTGGATGAGGGAGGTGGGGGAGGAGCTGGGAGGTGGAGGAGGAGAGAGGAGGAGGAAGAGGAGAGAGGTGGAAGAGGAAGAGGAGAAAGAGGAGGAGAGAGGTGGAAGAGGAAGAGGAGAAAGAGGAGGAAAAAGGTGGAGGAGGAAGAGAAAGAGGTGGAGGGGTAGGAGGAGAGGAGGGCGAGGAGGAGTGGAGGGAAAGAGAAGGAGGAGGAGGAGAGGAAGAGGAGAGAGGTGGAAGAGGAAGAGGAGGAAGAGGAGGAAGAAGGTGGAAGAGGAAGAGGAGGAAGAGGAGGAAGAAGGTGGAGGAGGAAGAGAAAGAGGAGGAGGAGTAGGAGAGGAAGAGGAGGAGTGGAGAAAAAGAGGAGGAGTAGGAGGAGAGGAAGAGGAGGAGTGGAGGGGAGGAGGAGAGGAAGAGGAGGAGTGGAGGGAAAGAGGCAGATCTGTCTGCCGTTGATGAGGCCTGGAGCTGAGCTCTGATATGAACCCATCCTCCCTCCTCCCTCCCTCTCTCCTCCCTCCTTTCTCGGCGACGCCTGTTAGCGGAGGGCGAGCGCGACTCATTTAAGTTTTGCCTGGGAAAGCAGCAGATTAATCTTTTACAACACATGCGCGGCAGTTTAATAAGCTCCAGAGAGATCAGGCTGAGGGGAAGAGGGACAAGGAGAGAACACCACCATCACCAAAGACCACGACGGCCTTTCTTTGTGCTCGGATGGCTGGTGGAGGAGGAGCGGGGAAAAAAAAATCCTCTTTCGTCAAACCCGACTTTTTTTTTCCCCCCTCCTCCTCCTCCTCCTCCTCCTCCTTTCTTCTTCTTCATGTGAGAAAAAGTCGTCGATGAAGGAAGGCAGCGCGGCAAATTGCTTTGGGCCGCCGAAGATAATGACAAGTGCATTAAATAGTTAATCTGGACCTCGTCGGGAAAGTCAGAGGGGGAGGGGGGTGAGGAGGAGGGTGTTTGATAAAGGGAGAGAGAGAACAAACTGGGGGAGAAAGAGGAGGAGGAGGTGGTAGTGAGGGAGGGAGGACGGCAGACATGAGTGAACGAGTGAGCGAGGGAGACCCAGAGGGAGAGAGAGAGAGAGAGAGAGAGAGAGCAGGCGCGATAGTGGAGGAGTGTATTAATAGTTAATAGGCCGAGTGTTTGATAAGCAGACGGCACCTAAAGAGCTGATAAACTCCTCATTACGTCCCCATTCTTCTGACGCCGCTCGCCTTCTTTTTTTCTTTCCCACAATCCTCCTCTCCCACATCGCAACCTGTTTCTGTCCCGCCGTCAATCAACCAGCTGCTGGATAGAACACACCCCCCCCCCCCTTCAGCTATGACTTCGTCTGGGCCTGCTCTTTTATCTTTAAAGTTCTTCTTCCTGCACGCGGCTCCTGATTGGCCGACCATCACATCCACTGTGACAAGTGCCCCCCCCCCCCCCCGCCAAAATACATAAAAAAAAATAAAGGCAAGGGGGCGGGGCGGGGGGGCTGAAGGTATCAAAGAGAATTGTGAGCGGGCACAACCGCAGGCATTATTTCCACATCCGCCTCTGCATTATTCATAAAAGCAACAATATGGGGGGGGGGGGGCTCGTTTAAGCAGAGGGTGGATCTGGTGCATTTGAGGGGGAACTGGGGAAGGACGAGGTGGGGGGGGGGGGGGGGGAGGACCCACCAGAACACACCAAACCCTGCCAGGGTTGTGTGGCGATGCGCTTGTGTGTTTTCTCTTCCGTTTGTCCTGTTTGTGGGTTTATTGTGGTTATTTTGTCACGACGCGCAGGTGCTTTTGGCGCCGCCAGGTTATGAAATATGAACAAGGACGATTCATGATTCATTATGTCGCCGTCAAACAGGAGCCAATAGAAATTTAAACCTTGAAAATTTGGAAAACTTTTGTCTATAAATTCATCTTGCTGCAGATTTGAGGTTATCGTCTTCCTTTTAATTGGGCAAAGCTCACTTCTTCCTCACTGTTTGGGACGTAAAGCACCTCATCACCTTCATCTACATGAAAGGCTGTTTTTTTTTAGCTAATTGCAGACTGGATGGTTACTATTCAGAAAAAGCCCTTGAATGAACTGATTGAATTTAACTCATAATTTACATTTTCCCACCCACAAAAAGAGAGAAGATGCTGAACTGGTGCCACCACAGGCAGGACGAGCGAATAAGTAACAAGGAAAAACTCACCTAGGATGGTGAGGATGCAGAGCAGGATGGACGCCAGGGCGTGAGCGCTCAGTCCCATCTTGCGAGCGCTGGCATTGCACTTCATGTAGATCCGCCTGGAGTCGCAGCTGCACGCCTGGAGGAAAGGCAGCGGGAGGTTTTTATTATAAATATATATATATAAAGATTTACACATGTGGGTGAATGATGGATGGTGGTGGTGGTGGTGGGATCACTTTGAGTGGATACAAAGGCGCTGTATTACCTTGATGGGGAGGGTGGTGATGCTGGTCTGCAGTGGCGACCCGCCGTCGCTGATACGCACGTCCACGCTGTGGTCCTTGGGGTCGTCCAGGCTGAAGGGGCCCGTCGTCAGGATGAGGGCCGCCGAGCCGTCTGTGTTGAAGAAGAAGAAGAAGAAGAAGAAGATTAACACACATCTGGGCCCCCTGGATCCGATATGACTCCCATTCATTTCAATGCATATGCCTGAAAATGTTTTTTGGCTTTTAGCTTGTGCTGCCGCCCTCTGGAACTCCCATGATGCATCACGACGCATCAGCCAATCAGAACTCTTTCCTGATGATTTTCTTAATATAAGTATTTTTTAAAGACTAAAAGATCATGAATGAAAAAAACCTGCAACAGAAATATTTGTGATGAGCTGCGTCTCAGGTCATAGGTCGTCCTATCAGCTGTTCTTTTGTAATGCGATCTAATAAAGAAACATTTTTGGCTAGAAGGATTTTTTGCAGTACCTCAAGTGGCCACTGGAAAAGAATCACCGCCTCGTCATATTGGCAGTCTGGTAGCCAGTTCTTATAAAACCTCCACACTAACGTCACATGAGAGCTCACAGGTTCGTCCGTCCCTGCTGATGCACCTCTCTCTCTCTCTCTCTCTCTCTCTCTCTCTCTCTCTCCCCCCCCCCCTCTGCAACAACACCAAGCTAATGTGTCTGAGTCGCCGCGTCGTCTCACCAAAGAGGATCCAGCGCTCACCTGCTCGCTGTTAAGCAGGTGAGTCTATTAATACGGCAGGTTTTAATCCCCCCTTCCACCCCCCCAGATGAAACAAGACGCCTACATGAAGGCGCGGCAATCGCTGGGGGATTATCTGTCAGTTTGATGCATTTAGGAGCGCTG
This sequence comes from Nelusetta ayraudi, assembly GCF_046127955.1. Taxonomy (NCBI): domain Eukaryota; kingdom Metazoa; phylum Chordata; class Actinopteri; order Tetraodontiformes; family Monacanthidae; genus Nelusetta; species Nelusetta ayraudi. The sequence continues at coordinate 580,200 of NW_027466180.1, read as the reverse complement.
GGGGTGATGAGAGACGGCGGCGTGCGACTCAGAAAAAAAAATTAAAATAAACAAACAAGTCTTAAAGGCGGCGCTCTGCAGACGACTGACACGTCTGATAAGAGTCGTGCTGATGCATTAGCGCGATATTTCCCCCTTTGCGACTTGAGGACGTCGGAACCGTTTCAAGCTCGAGTGACTCTTTTGTCTTTGACAACGACGGGATAAAATGCGCCCCAAAAAAAAAACTCCAGGAACCACCGCCACCGCTGCCACAACGGGAATAAAAACGAGGCGACAAAGGAATGTTTAAATACATAAATTAATTAATTAATAATGGGACCGTGTGGTGGGGGAAACCAAACAATGCATCCTCGGCAGAGCGAGACAACAATGCTGTCATCAGTCAAACCCTCGGTGGGCGCGGGGGTTTCCTGCTGAGATGACGGGGAGAGCGCTTTTTTTTAATTTTTATTTTCCTTCCCACAGTAGCCGCGGGATTGCGTCGGAGGAATTTCAGAGGCAACAATGACAGGAAGGACCTCTTCTGAACGGCAGGCAGAACAATGTGGTCGCAGCAGGTTCGAAAGAAAACAAAACTGCCGCCGTCTGTTTTGGCCATCAGGCCCTCGAGAGCGCTAATGTGTAGCGACAAAATCATGTTTAGAAGCCTTGCGTTTAAAATGGCGACTGGCAAAGAAAGCCAAAGCGCTGCTCAACTTTAAAACATCATTGGAACAGCGCTGTGTTGGAGCTATTTGTCCTTTTAGTTTAATTATTCAGTTTTTTTGGGTTGACGAATGTACCTCTAGTTTGACCATTATATTTAGTATTTGAGTTAATGTGAATACTTCTATTTTTAGCTGGGGCACACTAGAGGATCTATATCTATGGGTCTACCGATCATAGGGCGCAGCATTGGAAGGGGTTATAGTTTTCTACCAGGGCAAGAGAGGCGTTCTCAAACGATGCAGTTGGACCAATCAATCACCTGATGAAAAAAGTGTTGTTTTTTTTCCCCGTGTTTTTTGTGTCGGGAAAAAAAAAATCTAATAAAAACCTCCAAATAAGCCGCCAGGCGTTTATCTTGCCCTCCAGGCGTTTATCTCACCGCTTTCAGCCATTCCCTTCTTTCACGCCTCGCTCAACAAAATATCAATAAAAGTCGGGCTAATTCAAAATGCTGCAGCCAGACTTTTAACGAGGTCCATCAGGAGAGGGAGCGTCACGCCGGGTTTGAAATCACCTCGCCAGCTGCCAGTCCAACTTTAGCATTGATTTTTTTTTTTTTTTTAAAGAAGATCTTAACCATCACATTTAATGCTTTCAGAGGGCTGAACTCCAGCAAGACAAGCTCTGGACTTCCTACCAGTGTGGATGTCGGAATGTGGTTAAACCTACTTGTCTGGGCCGGACGATTATATGGTTCTTCAGCCCTGCAAGTGCTTTGGTTTTGGAAACGTTCCACCGTGCCCAGCTGTTTTTGGTACTTCCATGTCATACAAATAAACCCGGATTCGTTTCATTTCACATTCCACGACAAAAAAGGTGCTGACCGCCTCCCAGCCAGTCGTAAAACATTGGCCAGAGGTTTGAGCCGTCGGCTCAGAGTTTATTTCACTGTAGTTTCTCCTTCCAGAGAGATTCATTTATGTGCTCTTAAAGGTCCAGAGTGGCGCAGCGGTGGTGCACGCACGCACACACACACACACACACACACACACACACACACACACACACACACACACACGACTATTTTCTCCCGAGGTTAGCGATCATGGCCTGGACTCTCGCAAGACGGTCTGGTGCTCACACCAGGATTCTACAAAGACCTGGAGGACGATGTCGAGAACCGCAGTGACTCCAGGGGGGGCACGCAGGGGGCGCTGTGATGTCGCTTTCCACTCCAGGAAGGCGCCGCCACTTCGGTACGACGCAAAATTTGTTTTTCCCAGCCGCCTAATAAGCCTTCAGTTTTGCATGCGGGCTCCTTTAAAGTCCTAACAAACCGAATGAAAGATGAAAACAGGTCCCGTCTCGCCTTCATCTCATCTCATCTCATCTCGCCTCGTCCCTCCCTCCTCGCTGCGTGCGTCGCCTTTTGTTTTTTCGGCCCGTCTCCCTGGATTATTGCCCACCGTCCTCTCCAGACTTACCTTTGTTTCCCTCCTCTCCTCTCCTCTCCTCTCCTGTCTGTCTGTCTGTCTGTCTGTCTGTCTGTCTGTCTGCTATTAGCATGTGGAGCTTTTTCGTGTAGCCGCCTGGTCTCAACAACAAGTCCCGTCACTTCCACACGCAGACACACACTGATTGGGTGTGTGTGTGTGTGTGTGTGTGTGTGTGTGTGTGTGTGTGTGTGTGACCAACTCCAGGTCCACTATGACAGCAGAGCTGTTATATTTTTTACAGGTTCTAAAGAGATGGCGACTGCTGAATATTTCAAGAGCCTTCACTTTGCAGCTCTTGTTGCACGTGTCTACGTGTGTGTGTGTGTGTGTGTGTGCGCGCGAGTGTGTGAGTGTGTTAAGTGGTACGAGGTGTTGTCGCACAATTTTTTTTGGGGAACACCGCCGTCTGCAGCCACTGGGGGTAGAGCAGCAAGGGGATGTGAAGTGACGAGCAACACTTCTCAAACAAGTGTGTCCTCTACCTCTTCATCCTCCTCTTCATCCTCGTCTTCCTCTTGTACCACTTCCTCTTCCTCCTCCTCATCCTCTACCTCTTCCTCGCTCGGCCTCTCAGATCTTCTGCCCGACTCTCTTTTCCCTTCATCATCTTCCCGTTCTCCCCCTCCCCTCCTGTCGCTCCCCCCACCCCCTCCTTGTGTGTCTGTTCTTCCTCCTGCTGTCATCTTTTTAACTTTATGCGAGAATATTAACGCTTTCATGCCTTCCTTCTCTAATCCGCCTCATCTCCCCCCTTTTTTTAAATTAAACCTAATTTTTTGCACCGTTACACCTGCTTCCTTCTTCCCCCTCCCACAGCTCTCCCTCCTTTCCCCCTTCCAAATATTCTCTCTCTCTTCCTCCGTTCCTCTGTGTACTCTTGGAAATCACCCCCTCCCACCCCCCACCTCCCTCACTCCTGCCTCCTTTCATCTTTTTCTCCCACCTTCTTCTCTTCTGCCTCCGTCTGTTTCTACCTTCCCTCTCCTCCGTCTTGGCCCTTCCTCCCCCCTCCACCACCCCCACTCCCCCCAGGCTACAGCGAGGAAGAAAACGGATGAGGCTGAGGCTCGACACCCCCCCCCCCCTCCTCCTCCCAGCTCCCTCCCCATCCAAACTCTGTTTATCTTCTTTTCGGTGTGTTTCAAGTTTCCCTTCAATTAAGTAGTAACACCACTTTGCCTGAGTCCTCCACAGGGCTACCTGGGGCTTTCATCTTATGCAGACGTTTAATATTTGACTAGAACAGTTGCTCACACTTCTCCTCAGGCCCCCCGTGTGCTAAGGGGGGGGGGGGCTACGCCATGATCAAACCCGATGAAAAAACTCTGGCACTTGAGCCATCCTGGCTGCTAAATTGATTAATCTGATGCAACACGTCTCCGACCGCGACCCTAATGTGGATTATGTGTTCGTCTGCAGGCGTCTCTGTGAGGTTCTTACGTCTTTATCTCGCGTCGGTCCGACCGGAGCTGCTACTTCCCATCCTGCACATTTATATCTACGGCCTCAACATTATTCCCACACCATGCGGTTTAGACAGCCTACATTTCTCATCGTCTTCCTTGATGTTTAATGAAAGGTAATTGCAAAAACTTCAATAGCACATTCAGTCCTAAGTACATCATCAATAATATATGTATAGTTAAGAATTTTTTGAGGTTACAAGGATTCAAATGTTTCAAACTGTGCTTCAAAAAAAGAAAAAAAGATTCAATATTAAGTTTCACTTGTCCTTGCCTAGTTATTGAGAACAATGAACTATTAATTTCCACAATGAATAGTAGATGAACCCTCTTGCTGAACCATTCATCAATATTTCTCATTAAAGGACCCTCGAGTTAACCTTGTTTTGTTTTTAAAGGGCCCTCGAGTTATCCTTGTTTTGTTTTGTTTTTTCCATCATTCATGCTTCATCTTTACTCGGGATGATCGTGGAGCACACAGAGCTCTCTGAAGGACCCGGCCACTCTTTTGATTTCAGAAAATTTAAGAATTTCTGCATTCCAGACAAGCGCGCACTTTCCACGACAGGCTTTCTAAATCCCTCCGTCTGGCAGCGAGGACTAAAAGGATGCTTTTAGAAGTTGGAGTAACTTTTGACTGTCGGCAGCAAAGCGCCGGCACTTTCAGCGGTTGCGTGGCAACAGGTGCGGGAGCTCCGAGCGGCGTTTAGAGCAACAAGTGCGAACAAAACGGCGAGAGTGTGTGTGAGACTTACTGCCGTAGTCTCTGAGGGAGAAGTTGGAGCTCTGGCTGGCGAGGCTGAAGCGGTACGAGGCCGGCTGCTCGTCTTTATCCGTCGCTCTCACGATTCCGATCATCTGAGGGAGGAAAAAAACCCAAAAGTTTACGTTTATGAAACGTAAACTCACACATTTGTTTGCTGCTCTGACAGAAAGGGCTGATTAGCGTCAATTACAGCTCCCACTTGTTGCAGGGAGGTAACATTTTCAAAGGTGCTGCTATTCCATCAGGTAAACAACTCGATGCTGCTATAACTCAGCTTCTTTGCAGGATGCTTTGAACAGAGAGTGAAATATGCGCTTATGTTGAGACCTATAGTTTTTTTAAGCTAATTGTAAGACTCCTGAGGAAGTGCACTGTTCCTCCACAGGAGCCTGCGATGGAAAGTGAAGACCTGACAATGGATGTTTTTAAATTAAGTCCAGAACTCAAAGGTGTTGAAATGTTTTCGTGCTGCGAATGAGAAAAAACAAGACTCTCACTTTTTTTCCTGCGTGGGTCGAAAGGTTTACGATGGTTTAAATACACGGAGAGAGACGCACGTATAACAATTATTCGATTTCGATCATTTTTTTTAATTACCGTTCCGGCCATATCGTTCTCACAGAGGAAGACCTCGTCCGCGACCAGTTCTGGCTTGTTGTCGTTGATGTCCTTCACTGTGATGTTCACCTTCACAAACGACTCCAGACCTACAGAAGACAGGTTGAGACGACGTCGCGTCATCAGAATGTCAGTGCAAAATGGATGAACTGGATGCGGTTAATTATGTAACTGGGTTCACTGGGCAGGGGGGGGGGGGATACGGGAGGGAGAGGGAGGGGGGATCAATCTCCCCGTGCGTTGACAGCTAGAAAATAAAAGTCAAAAGACGAGCCCGCGACGTTGGGATACGTTGCCCGCAGCCATTCTTACATCCTCACATGCGGCTCTCACTCTGGTGACGTGATGTAATCTCGCTGTCACGCTCAATACGGCGGAAAAACAAATCAGTCAACAAAGAGCGGGAGACACTCGGGAGTCTGACAGGAGTGAGAACGACACGAGACATTAGCGTCACTTCATTCAAGCTCTGATTTCTTCCGTCCTCCTCCTCTAGAAGCCTGATCGGTTTATCCAAGATGGAACCGATTAAGGCCGAGAGACTGAAAAGCGACGTCTGTCTGTTTGGGAACTTTTCCCTCCTTTTTATCCGGCGGACGTCTGCGTTTAAATCGAGCGAATGCAGCTTTCTGCTCTTTATTTCGCGTCGGTGACGTTCCACCGGAATGTGCAGCATCCTTTTGACAAATGCGCGCGTCTCCCTTGAACTGAGATTTTTTTTTTGAAACTATCTTTAGTGCCGCTCGTATATCAAGGACCCCGTCAGGCTCAGAGGGGCCATTGTGCCTCCTTAAACATTGTGACAAGCCACTAAAATAGACGCCTGGGTTCCATTCAATGCTGCTCTAAAAATACATGTGGTTCTAACGTGATTTTCCCCGCTAGCTCTTTTGCGACCAGGTGTTGTGGCAATATGGCGAATCTATAAAAAAAAAAATAGAAAAAATCCCTCCCTCTTCCCCCAACGCTCCCATCCCTCAATAAATCCTCACAAGCTGCAAAAAACCAGAGCCTTCCTCCTCGGAGACGTTCTCACTCCCTCCCTGTGTCCGCGTTGCCGTCGTTACCCCGCACACATGGTTTTTATTGGGATTTCTTCCCCCCTCCCTCCCTCCCAATCCAAGCTTCTATTGTTAAAAGAAAACAGGACTAATAAAAAATGACGCACCGTTCGGCTCCTCCTGCGCCTTAACTTGAAACACGTGCGTGGCCTCCAGCTCTCGGTCCAGCGGCCTCAGGGAGTACAGCTGACCCGTGTGGGGGTTTATGGTGATGGCAGAGTCTTTGTCCGGGATGGAGTACCTGTGTGTGGTGAGGGTGGGGGTACAGGTGGGTGGGAAAACGAACATTATAGTGCTGTTCGAGCAAAAAAAACATTAAAAAAAATCATAGTTGCTGCTTGTCCAGAGTCTCCTACCTGATGCTCTTTTTGGCCTTGTCGGGATCGCTGGCTGTGACGGTGCCGATGTGGTTCATCATGCGCTCCTCCTCCACGGTGAAGTGGTAGGTGGACTGGGTGAAGACCGGCGGCTCGTCCACATCCAGCACCCTGATGATCACCTGTTTGTTCAAATGCAAAATGCCACAGTTGAGAGGGGTTCACTCGCAGTTTCACATGGATTTTCATGGTTTTATGTAGTGATGCACCGACACCAATACCAGTATTGGTACTGATACCAGGGTTGAGTACTCTACTCTCACTCATTTGTATATGTATGTATGCATCTATGACAGTTCTGTAACATTTGTGCTGCTGTGAAACTTGTCACTCATGTTCTAGAGAAACATGCTGAGTAATGTTGTTCAAATAACAGAACTTCTGTAATCTGAAAATTAAAGTAATTCTATATATAGTGTGTAATGAATGACCTTAAGTACTCGGTATCGGTGAACACTGAAATGCAAGTACTAATTTCTCTGCTTGTTATGTAAAAAAAAAAAAAAAAGTGGTATCAGAGCATCCCAAGCTTTATGCACAAGTTTTCTGGACAACATGGGCTGAAAACGTTGCACTTTCAGTGGCTTGCGAGAACTGCACAGCATCAGATGCACGATCCTCCTATGGAGAGGAAGTACCTTGAATATTTAATATTTAGACCCGTTAACGAGATTAAAGTCAGCGCCAAACCTCAAACCTCAAACGTCAGACGCCCCTGCTTCCCAAAAGCATAAATAAGAACTTGTCCTTCCCTCAGTTCTGGCCTGCCTGCCTGTGTGTGTGTGTGTGTGTGTGTGTGTGTGTGTGTGTGTTGTTGTGTTGTGTGCTGTTTGTACCCGAGCCGAGGTGACTGCAGAGTTTTTGTTGTCGGCGTAACCCCGCAGGTGTCCATGGTCCTCCGTCACATCGACATTGAAAACGTAGCTGCTGGTCGTCTCGAAGTCCAGAGGCTGCAGTTTCACAAAACAACAACAGGGTTGAAAAGTTGTCAAAAAGGTGAAACTTGCTCGGTTTCTTGTGAAGTTGAGTAATTCCAGGGTCGCGGGAGCAGGATTAAACTTTATAAGAAAGCCACACTGCCGTGCAGGTAAACACACCAACAAGTACAGCTCAGTGTTCACACACACACACACACACACAACAGCAAGCACTGCTTACTGTCACTGTTCCGCTCATTACTTCTCTCCCTTCTGTGTTGGAAACATCCCGCTGTTCAGTTAAACACTATTTTTTTTTTATTTATTTACTCTTTTTTTCCCCCCCAAGGCGACGCTATTTTATCTGCCGGATGGGCCGCCACAGGTAGACGCATTCCGCTAACTGGATTATTCGCAGTGGCGGGGATACTCCCGCGCCGGGTATCAAAGGCAGCCGTAAACAGCTTAACAAGAATAAGACCTCAGCCGCAGCCGGGATGATAGCCGGCTTACAACGGCGAAACGCAGTCGGCGAGAAAAAGATGAGACGGGTGGCGGAGCTGCGGGGCGAGAGGCGTCGCGGGGGAAGATTGTGGCGCGATTGGATTCCAGCACTGGCGTGGGCACAAGCTATTACAGGGCTCATTTCATTAGAATACCTTCTCGGCTCTCTGATGTCCTAAATGCTTTTATCAGAGAAGCACAATCCGGTCCAAAGAAACCTGCGAGCATAAATAAAGCTCCCGCCGACCAACAGCAGGCCGGGGAACTGGTGAGTTTGATGCTGGACGGGAAACTTCTCTTTAGACAGAACTTTACGATAATGTTCTTGTGGGTGTGCTTTGTGGATTTAACGTATAAACTTCTAAAACAAGGAGGGCAAAAGGAAAACGCCAAACGATCGGTGGCAGGAATGTTTTCAAATGACACAAAGGCAGAAGATTTTATTTATTCCTGCAGTGTGATTTTTGCCACCCACCTTGTTCAGCATGAGGTTGGCGTCCTTGCTGGGGCTGCGCTGCACGCTGAACAGTTTGCTGATGTCCTCCGGGAGGCTGAAGATGGGCTCCTTGTTCTGGATCTGGTCCCTGTCCTCCAACTCCAGCGTGCCGATATTCTCGTGCACCCTGTGGTTCTCCGGCACCTGCAGTTCGTACAACCCTGGGAACAAGTGAAAGATGATGAGCAAAAATGATCAAGAGAAAACACTATCGTCCACAGACGTAACACAAAAGCTGCAGTCCGTACTTCGAACGAAGGAGGCGAGGTTGTCGTTGATGTCGGCGATGGTGATGGAGACGGAGGTGGTGGCCGTGCTGCCGGAGTTCATCCCCCTCATGTCCTGGGCTTTGACCACAACCACATACTGGCTCCTGGTTTCCCGGTCCAGACTGCTGACCTTGCAGGTGATCACACCTGCGAGGCAGAGACGGACGGACGATCGGCTCGAGCAAACGGCAAACAGAAATATTTGGCAGTGTCGCTGCAGAACCAGATGAAATGACGCACCTGTGACGCTGTCGATCTGGAAGGCCGCCTGGTCCTGGACCAGTGAGTACCTGATCTCCCCGTTGGCGGTGGTGGGGTCGTCGGCGTCGGTCGCCCTCACCTCGGCCACCTTGGTCCCTGGATTTGTGGAAGAATGTGATGAAAACCAAAGTTCTTTCGCTTTCTGCCGCTCTCCCAGCGAGTCGTGACTCTCGAGCAGAAACTGTTGTTTTCGCCTCAGTTCAACTCCCACAGACGGACGCGCTAATGGTCCTGACAGGTGTTGACGCATATTTCATTGCCCCCCGATGCTCCAGTCTATTTTTAACAGCAGCTCATTATCACTAAGTTAAACGTCAGTTGCATGATGCCGCTGCCCAGCACACATTTGCCACCGTCACAGGCATTAAACTCCCCTTTTGCATTTACAGAGTCAGCCACAATGATGGTTAGACACGTCAGGAAAAGAAACTTGCATAAGTATTTCATTTGTACAAGTACTTCTATACATAGACAGCTCTGTGGAAGCTTGATCAAATGACGACAACACTCTTTATGTTGTACCATGTCGCATTAACAAGTGTTAGTGTAACAAAATGTTACCTAACATTCACATCAATGTCAATGGCCACCACCACTTTGAGCACCTCTTGTGAGGTCAAAGGTCACTTGTGTTAATCTTGTGATGTTTAAATAAATTTGGGTAATGAAATATTTATTCAAGTTTTTCTTTTTCTGATGTATTTACGCATAATTTTAGCCATTCACACTCGTCATGCAGCTCACTCACCGACAGTGGCCCTCTCCATCACAGACCCATTGTAGGCCCTGGGGAAGACGGGGGTGTTGTCGTTGATGTCCGTCACCTGGACGACAAAGTCTCCGGAGTCCTCGATCAGCTGCCTGTTGCCGTCGTACATCCTGGCCGTCAGGTGGTAGGCGTTCTTCTCCTCACGGTCCAGCGCTCGGGTGACAAACAGGTCGCCTTTGTGGTCCACCGTGAAGATGGTGTTGGCTCCTTCACCGTCAATTTCAAAATTCTTCACCTCCAGCCTCTTGCTCGATTTCAACTGGGAATGGAGGGAGGGGGGGAAAATAAAAATTAAACCTGCAAGCGGGGTTGGTGGGACTGAGCCCGCCCCCGACCACTGCAGACCCCTCCCGATGCCCACTGACCCCTTCAGAATGCTGTGCTGTAACACTTGTTTAGTCACTTCGTAGTAGTATTGAACAGTAATACATTGCTTCAGCTTTGAACTTGTGGTCATGCCTTTGACCTTAATTGTGAAAATGAATGAATGAATGAATGAATGAATGAAAAATGGGGTGCAAAGCTGCATGTTGGGGTGACCCCCACTTTCAAGGCCCATAAAATAAAAACGGTCGCCATTGCAATCTTGACTCTCCTCCGTTGTCAGTATGAGACTCAGGAACTTCAGAAACCACAGAAAAAGCACAGAGAGCAAGGAAACTCACCTGTCCGATCTTGTAGGGGATGGGCGCAGGTTTCTCCTCCTCCACGTACAGAGAATTCCAGATCCACTCCCTCTTCCTCCTCACCAGGACTGGGTGCGACAACGACCCCTTCTGCACGCCCTCGACCGGACCTCCGGGAGTCTCGGCCTCCAGGTCGACTGAGGGTGCGACCAGCTGCACCGCGAGGGCCAGAAACAACAACTGGAGCGACGCCATTGTCTAGCAGGAGGTAAAAAAAAAAAAAAAAAGATGAGCAAGAGGAGGTAGGAAAATGTGGAAGGTACGGCGGAATAAGTGGTGAGAGACGGAGGGGATGAATACGGAGGGAGAGCGGGGGACGGGGGTGGGGTGGATCACATTAAAACCACTTATCAGCCACTGACAGACCCCTTCGCTGTGCCAGGGTGTGAGTCAGAGCGAAGGCCAAGGACTCGGCGTCCCCTCACAGGCCCCCCGCCGCCGCCGCCGAGCCTCGGGGTCGGCGCCTATCGTCAGCGAGCAGCGCTCTTAAAGCCTTTCAGCCTGGGACCCAAATGAAACATTTAGCCCCCTCGCCGTGGGACCCCGGGGCTGAGGAATGTGGCCGTACGGGGATCTATTAAACATAGACATGTGACCCATTTTGGGCCCCGACCCGCTGGCGAGCGCACAGGAGAAGGAGAAGGAGAAGGAGAAGACGGGTGGGGAGCGAGATGGAAGCTTGACGTTAAAGCCACTCAGAATTCTGTCTCCGTTCCCTGGCTGCTGGACAGGACGAGCGCTCCATCGCTGGGCAAGTTGACATTTTAAAATTTGGCCTTTCTGCGCATACCATATACAGCTAAAATATCAGATTTTATATATTTCTTTAAAAAAAGAAAAAGAACATAAATAAAATGTTAGAAAGACATAAACCTACATTTTCTGTTGCTAAAATAGGTGATTTTAGCCACAACTCTTGCTAAAAACAAAACAAAACAAAAAAACATTGAAGCAGACGCACATCTTTCCTACAGGGGGGAAACATTCAGTAACAGTTTTTGTCATTTTCATATAAAAACGCCACCCACCAGAAAAATGAAAACCTGCCACTTTTGCACCAACTACACGCCAAGTTCCTTCAGCAGCGGAAGCGGTTGCGGCGGAGCTCTAACTCTGCTCTGCTCCATTGACAGGCAAAAGTGCAACACTTTGAAAAACACAGGAAAAGAAATAAAATAGTTGCACGCTATCGTTTAGTCGAGGGAGCCGAGTGAGACTATTGACTGGCTCAGCTTTTGACTCGGCACACAACCGTCTGGCAATAGTTAACAGAGAGCGCAGCGAAACTCCCAAACACTCCCACAAGTTCCGCTGGAGAATGTTCTGGCAAAGTAAAGGTGTGCGCGCGCACGGCGCATGCGCGGAGAGATGGAGCGAGTGGGAGGGGGCCCACTTGACGAATGAACGCAAATTAAGCTTAAAAGTTGACCGACAAGGCCACGCGACGTCAAACCTCGCCTCGTGCGCGCGCAAAAGCGGATAAGCGGACATGTAACGAAACACACACACACACACACACACACACACACACACACACACAAGACAGCGCATCAGTCGTAACGGCGCTTCATACAGGTGATGATTCCTGTCCAATTAGTGGGGCTCTACAAAATAAATGCCTACGAGGAAACTTTGAACAGCACAAGCGAGAGAGAAAGATAGAAAAAGAAAACCGTTGCACGTTTATCGTTATTTCACTTTTGGCTAATGTGAGACTGTGGCTCAACTTTCGACACACAAGTCGCCTGCCGGGCAACAACACGGAGCTGTAAAACACTAAAACACACGTTTCTGCGGCTGAATTGGCTAACAGAGTAAAGATGCCAGAGCCTTACCTTCAAGAAGACCCTCGATGTGAACACAGTCGCCCAAAAGCTATTTAAAAATAATAATAAATAAAAAGTAATTGAGAAACGAACGAAAGTAATTGAGACGCGATCTACCAATCAAGGTTGTGAAAATCCAGCAATAAATCCGCAGACGATAAATGAGAGACTAGAAGGACTCGACGCTGTCTTCGCAGTAATACCGAAGGCGTTCTTTGATTTCGCTTTAATAAGCTTGGAAGTTTACTGACAGCCTGGTCACGTGACACCGAATCAAAGCGCATAACTTCGATTGGACGAGCAACGTTGTGCGTTCTTTAAAATGTGCTTTGAAGTGACAAGCGTGGTCATGTGACGTCAAAATCAAAGCGTGTAAGGACACTGTTTCAAAGTCATTTTTTTATATAGTGACTGCAAATAAGCAGTTAAAAAAAAAAGAAGCACATTTTATCAAACGTAAACCAAACACACACTATATACAGTCGCCCCTGAATATCCGCGGGTGTTGCCCGTGAATAGTGAAACACAACTAATAATGCTCATAGCATGGTAGTACCTTAATCCTGTCTGTGTATAGTGCACGCAGTTACGATGCGTTAACCCGTGTTATTTGTTCGGCTTAACAAGAGACGCCTACGAGGAATATATGGTTGAAGACGCCTGTGAATTGTCATTTTGCCCACGCAGAGTAGAACTGCGAATACCGCATAGTTATCTTAGGGTGATCGAGAGGATGTTAGCTCGTTAGCTAACATGGACAAATTAATTTTTCATCCAAAAGTTGTATTTGGTGCCAGAAGTTCTTCTATTATGAAGTTTAATGATTTGTATTATTATAGAATTGTGAAACGAATGTTCCGTTGCTAAACAAAGGTCACTCTCTGAGAGTGTTCCAAAGTTCTTTTCAAAACAAGAGAACAGGTATGACATTAAGAAGTGTACTATACTGTACTATACTATACTATAATGTACTGTACAAAGAGCCGTTGAAGGTATTAAAAGATGTGTATCTGTTATTGGGGTAAAATTATGGAACAACATCAATATACATTTAAAGATGTGTAACTCATTATTGATTTTTTTTTTAAAAACACTGGTCTGTAAAGATATCTTTTGAGGGATATATGCAGGAGATTTCATATATATATATATATATGTATATATATATATATATATATATATATATATATATATATATATATATATATATATATACATATATATATATATATATATATATATATATATATATATATATATATATATATATATATATATATATATATATATATATATATATATGTTATTATTTGAATTAATATTTTTGCTTGTTTCAGTATTATTTGGATGGAATTTTTATGGGAATGTGTCATTATTGACTCTAGGTGATGCTGATGTAGTTGTGGCTCAGCAACGGCAGTAGGAAAAAAATATCTGTCCTTGTCAGACCAAAAACAAACTGTAAATTCAGGTTAAAATTGTGTCTTACAAATTCAGCCTCAACTCAGGCCGCCTCATTTGAGACTTTGGTCTGGCAATAGAATGCAAACCGAAACATTCCATTTTCCAGAAATAAAGTGATTGTCAAGGTGACAAAATTCCAGTTTGGTGGAATTTCACCACCTTGCATCACTTTCTCCTGCAAGCCAAGCAGTTGACTATTGTTTAACCAAATTAAAACAGCCTATTTTAGACAGTAAAGGTCATGCTTGCTTGCTCATTTGTTTATTTTTGTATTTCTGTGGTGGGGGTGAGATTGAATCAGCTATGAGGTCTTTTACTCTCTGAAGTTTCGTCTGAAGTTTTGCCTATCTTTGCCTAAGAGCTACACGTATCCAAGTGCTCCCCCACGATTAGTGTCTCCCCCTGCTGAGCCCTATCTTATAAAGCAGAAATGCCAGGAAAAGTAATCTTCAAAACATTTTAGGCTGTATATGTTGTGCACTCCAACAGATATCTTGCATGCGGCCTCGCGCCATCCCAGAAGACAGATTAGAGCTTTTTATTGTCTTGCCGCCATTAGCAGCGGGAGGAGAGGGGGGGGGGGGGGGATTACGGCGAGGGGATTATACCCGCACAAAGTCTCCTCTCTCTAATGGCCTAATCTCATATTCCGCTGACCTCCCCTGACCTCTTCACACGGCTCCCCACAAATCAGCTCAAACAAGGATTCAACAGTGTATTTTTGTCCTTTGCTTTGTATCGATTTGTCTGGGCTTTATTTTCCACTCTTGAGGGGTTTTTTGTTTGTTTCTTTGTTTCTTTTTGTCTTTGTTTGCTTTGCCGTTTCACGGACTAAATTAATTAAACCACAGAGGAGCCCTGAATGGATATGTAAGTAGTAGCAGCAGCAGTAAATTGCTAGTTAAAAGCAGCTAATTATCTCATTTGTAATACTTTAATCACACTGGCTTCAGTGTAACTATGACTGCAAGTGCACCTTAAATTGTCATTAGAGTTTCACTCATCTTCCTTAAACTAATCCAGTGAATTGTAAGCATTTAATGCTTTGTGCCATTACGTAAAGTATCTTGGCATTTGCAGTCGGCTCAACACTGCTTACAAAAGACATTTTCACATTTACACAGATTTTAACGTCTCGTTAAAATAGTTTCTGAAATCCAGCCGGTACACTTTTCCCTAAAAGGGCATTTTTCCAAACTCCACTTCCTTCCGTCAGCGAGTGGCATCTGACTCCTTTTCCTCCTTTATCAGCTACAGGAAGCGTAAACACAATGCCTTCTGGGAATTTGCTCCGGGCTCCGTTAATGAAGGGTCATCGCTAACAAGTGGACACGCCCTTCCTGCTATTCAAGCAGCTGTTTATCTGCCCTGGTCGGCGTTCCGACCCGCTTTGACTCAGCCCGAGTCGACGTTCTGTCGTTCCTTCATTGCGGTGTCAGTTCCGCTCGCTGTTTTACACTCTGGCACTTGTTCTCCCTTTAAGTTGTGCGCCTTTCTAGTTCCAGGCGCTCCTCCTGATTTCACGTCTCCACTCCTCTCTTGTAGAGCCTCTCAAGGTGAAAGCTGTGCCTTGATTCCTTTTTTTTCATGGCCTATTCCTGTCTCCTGTCTATCATTCCCTTCATACCCCCTCTTTTTTTTTATTCCTTTTCTCACCTTTTTTTCCTTTCTCACCTCTCATCTTTTTCATCACTGTCACAGGCACTCTCTCTTTCTGAACTTAGCCTTAAAGGCAGATTTAGCACCTTAAAAGCCGGTGCGCTGGATGAGCACGCCAGCGGTGCCGGCCCTTTTTTTTTTTTTTTTAAGTCATCGTCAATGGTGTGTTCACACTCTGATGTATGGAAAGTGACTGGGGGGATGGGGTGTGATCAAGAGAATGCAAATTGAGTTTAAATTTCTGTTTGTACGGCCGTTCATACTTGTCATTTATATTTATCCATCCATCACAATGATAATCAGCTTTTTTTTCTCTTTCAGTGCCCCCCCGACCGTCCCCCCTTTAAGTGCTCGTGCTTCGCTCCGTAGTTATTTATGGTATCATTTATCAAAGGCATCTCTCAGAGGTGTGAAAAATAAATAACATCCAGGAATATCTGTAATTACATCTGTACATTGTCCGCAGGCAAGAGTGTGTGTGTGTGTATGTGATGTGTGTGTGTGTGTGAGAGAGTGAGACACAGAGGAGAAGAGATACAGTTGTCATTCTCTGGGATGTTTTGTGACTGGCAGACAGGTCTGACCTACTTTCACTCAACCAAAGGCTAAAGCACAGAAACGAGTCAACAAGACTTCATAATCCTGGCTGTTGCTGAAGGGTGGCTGAAGTTGGCGCCGCGCGATCCTGTTTGGTGTCAGGTCTGTGGCGTAAAAAGCCGACAGGAAATGGAGACTCTCAGGACTCTGACAACCTCAGTCGATGCCGGACAGAGCAGCGGCGCAGTTCAGTTTCTCACGAGTGAAACGGCAACACTTAGTCAGGTGCAAAATGTAAAAAATAAAATAAAATAAAGACATGTGATGCTTGTACCTCAAAATTACAGTTGATAAACACTTTTATTATAAATGGTTTGTAACGATGTGAGTAGTAAACCTGCCATTAACATAGCACCCCCATTGGCCTGGTGGTGACTGCTCGCATATTCAAATAAACCAATGAAGGAGGTGGATGAGGTATCCAGATTTGGATGCACAGGCCACCATAGTTGACAGGCAAGCTCAGGATGGGGAGAGAGAGTAAAAGGCACCGCAATCTAAAATATAACCACTTAATGTTGTTTTTTTCTTTAACATCTCTAAGTATTACACATTTTTTAGGAGCAAACGGTGGTGTAGTGGTTAGTGAGTAGGCTGCAGGTTTAATACCCGGGCCTCGAGCCTTTCTGTGTGGAGTTTGCATGTTCCTCGCAGCGTCCAAAAACATACATGTGAGGACAATTGAAAAACTCCAAATTGCCCGTAGGTGTGTGTGTGAGTGTCAATGGTTGTATGTCTTTCCATGTGGCCCTCGCACAACGACAGCTGGGATAGGCACCACCAGCAGGGGGAAGTGGGGATAGACAATGGAGGGATGCATGGAAAACCTTACAGAGTGTTGCTTCAAAGGCGAACAGTGCTGTTTCTTCCCTTCCAAACCAAACAAAGTGTTGCATCATTTGCAAGATGCAACATCTTCCGAATGTATCACTACATATGAAAGTAGAGCTCCTGTAGTAGCTCTTCAAAAAAAAGTAATTATTAGAACCGTTGTGATAGGACTGATGACAGCACTTTATCAAACTCATTGAAAGTTTTCACAATTTGCCTTTTTCCTGCGCCTGTGTCAACACTGTGAGGTCACAATATCTCAAAAAATATCACAAGGACTTCAGCTTAATAACGAACTCCCCCCCCCCCCTTATCAACATTGACCACTGTGGAGGACATGATCATTTGGATTCCAGACATCCTGCGACACACCGGGACGCTGAATGTCGTAACATTTACTGCAAATCCCCGGAGGTACGACTACATTTGGGCAGCAAGGAGAGCCATCAAAAAAGAAAGACAGAAAAAAAAATCATAATTCTTGTTGTAACCATCCGTTCAGCACTCAGATTGTCAACTGGCTCCATCAAACACGTTCTTCTACCTCGTTTGGTCCGTTCATTTGCACACTTCACAGGAAGTGACCCCGGGGGGCTAAAAATCTGCCGTCTCTGACGTTTCACTCCTGAGCACTTTTAAGTCTGTGCACTCGTGATTAAAACAGGTTTAATCAAAGCGAGCCGCTCGTTACAATCTGTCTGCCAGCAAGTCACACCACCCTGTGACAGTAGACACGCACTCACTGACACACACACACACTTGCACTGTGTCCTCAGTGACTGATGCCAGACTTTGCTCTATTCAAAATCTACTTTTCAAGTAGTATCAGTATCGACATGTTATGATGAATGTTCTCTTTTAACATCAAATCCAAACAGTTTTTAACATGTAAATCGACTACTCCAAGGCCATTTAAAGCACTGCGGTTCGGCTATGCGAATCCCCATTTGTTCTAAAGATGGAAAGAAAACTAATTAGTAAAGCAGATGGACCCACACGGATAATGTTTGATCATTCATATGCATGTTACTATGCCCATTTAGAATACAGAGATCGGAATAAATTCAAATGAACTCTCTCCTGTTGTTACAGGCACCATCTGTGATTACAAGTGTGTGTTGCATTGGGCGGAAACGCAATAAATCATAAGTGAATTTCCCACCAGAGTGCCAATAATTAAGATCACTTTGCGGATCTTGTTAAATATGAGCCGGACTGATAAACTAATGAGCACAGCTGATGTTTTTTTGTTGTTTTTTTTAAGTTAAAAAAAAGTCTCAAGTCTGAAGCCTCCAGAAGAAGGTGCTTGTGTAAAATCTATAATATATCTATAAAAGAATAGAGAACAGAATGCAGGTCAGTGTCTGGCAACAGGAGTCGAACTGGGTCTTTCACTTGTAATCAGCGACTTCAGTCGAGTCAACGTGGCCACAGCTGGACAGCTTGTCAACCCCTCTGACATATATCTGAATGAACGAAGGCCTCTAATCACCAGTCTTGTCCCTCTGTGTGTGTGTGTGCGTGTGTGTGTGTGCGTGTGTGTGTGTGCGTGTGTGTGTGTGTGTGTGTGTGTGTGTGTGTGTGTGTGTGTGTGCGTGTGTGTGTGAGTGTGCTGTAGGGTGAAGTCTCCCAGATGGCACCCAAAGGATTTGCCGTGATAGCTCCCTCTCCAGGAATTAGACCGCTGGGTTTTATTTGCATCAACGGCTTTTGACGTCCAAATCAAATCAGTCCGGGTGGCTCGAGGGGCCACCGATCCGGAGCCGCAGCCGGAGAGAGAAAAAGGAAAAAAGAAAAAAAAAACGGAAAAATCTACAACAGTGACGCCCTCGGCAGGGCAATGGAAACAAGCTCAGATAACCTCTCCAACAGCTGGGCAGTCTGTGGTTTATTAGGATTTTTATGTCTTTATTTATTTCACCATTGCAAACACCACTCCTGCCGCTCCGCCATTCGCTGCCTGCCATGAGCTCATTAAGACTATTACGCTCCATCAAATCATGTGGCCGGGGAGCCTGCGGCTGACAGGATGACACCAGTCGGCTGTCTGAGTCCGACATCTGAAATGGAGTGATCAATATTTTATCACTCCTCGTCAAGTTGACAGTCTGTGATTTTCTTTTTTCTCTCCCCCCCCTCCGCCCCTCATCATACACCCCCCCCCCCCCCCCCTTTGTCATTCAGTCTTATCAGGAGCAAGTCTCCCGGTGGAGCTTCGTCTGCTTTTGATTTCACTCCTCCGTAGCAGATCATCCAGTCCCCCCCCCCCACCCCACCCCCACCCCCACCCCACACACACACACACACACACACACCCATCTCAGACCCCCCCCTGCGCCTAATGGTCACAGGCATCTGTCTTCTGTAATGACAACCCAGACTCTCGGTCGTGGGGGGTGCGGGGTGGATGCACTCAATTACAACATTCAAATCAGCAGCGAGTCATGGCGGCGGCGGCGGCAGCGGCCGTGTACAGTGGTCGACAGCCGAGTCCCTCTGCGCCGCTTCCAGTCCCTCCAGCAGCGTCTCCTCCACAGCTCGCCTGCTGTTCAGGAGCCTCTCCACCCCCGGACTGACTGGCACAGTCACCCCCACTTCTCACAATGTTCTTTTTTTTTTTATGTTGTTCAAAATCAGGCCAAAACTGTTAGGCAGCGGGTTTGTGTCCGTCTGGACCATCGTTTGTACTTTGACTTTGTCACAGGTGGCAAACTCACACCCGCACCATTTCTCCTCCACAGAGGAGCAGAGAGAAGGAAAGAAAAAAAAGGGGAAACTCACCGTTCAGACGCAGAGGTCAGTCCAGGTACGCGACTTCTGAAACCCCCCAAATCCTTCAAGTTGCTCTTCTCTCGAACCCGAGCTTGTACCTCTGCTGTGGAAGCAGGTCGTTCAGTGGCTTCACTGACTCTCCTCCCTCTTCTTCTTCTCCTGCTGCTGCTGATGATTGTGAGAGGCAGGTGCCGCCGTCTCCTTCGTGGTCGAGGTTCTGATTCTCTCTCCTGCCTCGGCAGCTTGGCCGCTCAAATCCTTAATTCCCAGATTCCCGGAGAGACAAATTTCAAACTTTGCAGCAGAGAAAAAAACAAAAGAAACTATCAAAAAGGGGGGTTGTTCCTTCACCTCCCCTTCCCGTAAAAATAAAAATGTGCCTCCAAAATTCCAATTTTCCAAATATTTCCCACCCAAGTTTTGCGTCTCTTCTCTCTCTGCTGCTCTTTGATGTGGCTTCTTCTCATCCAGCGGCCCTAAAAAAAAAAATATGTCCAGCTCCAGCTGTCCCACCGCAAGCCCTTCTCTCTCTCTCTCTCTCTAACTCTCTCTCTCTCGCAGGTCACTGCCCACTTCCCCTTCCTGTTATTGTGAACGCTCGTCTCCACCGCGACTCCCAGCTACCAGCTTTTCCCTTCTTCTCTCTGCCTGCTGCCGCCGCCGCTCCTGAATGGATCGGAACGGAGAGAGAGAGAGACGCGGAGAGGGGTTGAGGAACGGTGGGGGAAGGAGGAGAGGGGAAAAGAGGGGGAAAAAAAGAGGAGGTGGCAGAGAAGCTGGGAGGGAGCGCATATGTCAAAACAGCTCAAAGACGCTCGGAGAGGCAGAGGAAGCAGCCGGCTCATGTTCGAGAAGCAGATGGAGTGAGGAGGGAGAGAGTGAGTGTGTGTGTGTGTGTGTGTGTGTGTGTGTGTGTGTGTGTGTGTGTGAGACAGAGAGAGAGAGAGAGAGAGACAGAGAGAGAGAGAGAGAGAGAGAGAGAGCTGATGAGGAGTAAGGTGAGAGAGGCGCTACTTCAGGGAGAGGAGGAGAGGGAGGGGGGAGAGAGGGGAAGATTTATTATTCATGTGTGTGAGATAAGGATTAAGTTAAACAGGTTATTGGGGATAATCCTCCGAGATTTCCCCACATGAGGCTAGTAAATATTTCAGCGTGTGTGTGTGTGTGTGTGTGTGTGTGTGTGTGTGTGTATCTGACAGAGAGATCTCGGCTAAGTCTGTAAATGAGATGAGTCCGACACGGACACACACACTCTCTCACACACACACACACACACACACACACACAGTGTCTGTAGGGGGAAGAGTCGCTGTGCAGTAATTTGGCCGAGTGGTCGTGGAGGCAGATGTGTATTTTTACACCAGACTTCTCCTCCTCTACACTCCATCCCTCTGTTTCTGCAAGCACTCGTTCGTCTAGTTGTTGTTCTTCTCCTTCTCTTTTTCCCTCTTTACACATACAATCTTTTCATTCCAGCTGGGAGCCGAGCTACTGCCCAGCAGTCGGCGCGACGGAGGAAAACAAACATTTTCTTTTCCTCTCGACTCGATGCGACTTTTTACAAAGCGAAGCCAAGTTTTTGTTTTTTTTTCCTACAAAACTTCTCAACAAAAGGTCGTCGGCGTTTGTTTTCAGGCACGGCATGCATGTAACTTTGTGACATCACAGAGGACACGCAGTCAGGTTGGCGTATCCTCTCTGTACAGTTGAATACACGAGTGAAATAGAGGCTGGATTATTATTTTTATCATTTCTGTCAGTCTGTGGGCAAAGGAAACAGCGAGGACGTAAAATCTGGCATCACGTGCGACCCTTTAAAGAGTGCGACAGCGGCGTGCGGCGCTCTGTCACGGCGAGTGAGTTTTCACGACAAAAAGGAACTCGCAGTTTTGAAGGATGCGTCGTGTTGTTTTGGATAAATGCGCCTTTAACCGATGTCACTTTATTGTGTTTTCCGGTCAGCGTGATTAAAAGAGAGCGCAGCCTTGAGTGTTTTGCAGGAAATGGGATGTGACAAGCATTCACTCCTGTCAGACTGTACAAACAATAGAGAGAGAGAGAGAGAGAGAGAGAGAGAGAGAGAGAGAGCTCCTTTGTGCCTTGGAGCAAAGGCATCTTGCCCGACGTCGTCTCCTCCTGATGGTTGAAACAGTGCGAAGAAAAAATCTCTCTCCACACGCTGCAAGTGGCCCCAGTTTGGACTTTATCGGGTCTAGAACGCAGCTCCGCAGCTTCTCCATCCAGAGCAACATGTTGGTGACTAGTTGTTCTTCATCTCATGATCTGCTTTTTCCAGGATAATGAGTAAACGTAGATAAGAAAATACAGGTGGCTGTTAAAAGCAGCATAAAGTCCAAGAAACAGAGTTTGGCTTTGGTTCAAATTCAGCCTCGGTTGTGAAGCATCAATTGAATCATCTTGTCCCCTCCTCCCACGGTTCCCTCTGTTTGCATGTTAGTGAAAGGAATTACTCCCACGCCTCACAGTGTCAGGAAAAAAAATGACTTTTCAAACTTTTGGGCATTAAAATAAGATTCCAAGGTTGTCGTTAAAGTGGTTTGTTTAAACAGTTCTTGCTTTTGACTTGATAAATGTGGGTTCCAGTTCAAGAGAATGATGAGGGGTCAAGGGGGAGAAGGATGGGGAGTGGGTCTTGGGAGGGAGGGGAGATCGGGGGACTCGGCGCGAACAAAATTCCTGACCAATGGCGAGATATCAACTTTCAGTTTCACACAAAGAGGAGAAGATTTGTCTTCCAGGCTGAAGGTCCGCTGGCTGGCTTCGCTCGTCCTCCAACCGCAGGCTTTTCCTTTTCAGACTGCGTCACGTCACGCTGCCTGCCACATTTTTTTTCTTCCATCATATTCACAAGGGAAGTGCGACGTCGTTGCCCTCGGGGGGACAGACGGGTGTTACGCACCGTCGGGTGTGAAATCTCTTGACTTGACGACGGTAGAAAAAAAAAAACATGACACTCAGGGTGAATATGTACACTTTTTTTCCTCTCCATTTAAAAAAAAAAAAAAAAAAATACATACATGTCAAAACACTTATTATCCAGTGACGCGCCCTCAACAATCAACCCTGATAGAGGTGTTAAATCCTGTGTCACACCAATTTGAACTGTGTTTCAGTCTGTTGGCGTCAGTCTGGAAGCGTCATAGGACCCGAGGCAGAGCAGCCACATTGAAAGTGTCCTAGTTAGCTCATTTTTTAAAAAAAAAAAGAATTATCTATTTTTATAGTGGAGAAGCCTTGCATGATGAACACGATCTGTAAAGATCAGCAGAAAACAGCATATTTAGCCTTCTGTTTACAGCCTCCTGTTAAAAACGTTGGTTTTTAGCTTCCTGCTAAAGCTGGTGCTTTATCCGAACTTTTGAGAGTTAGGATGAAAACAAGGCACTGTGAGAGGGCGGAGCCAGCGCCTGGCTGGGAGTATCAATACCCACATTTTGCATAATTTGGGACATTTTTAAGAGAAACGTAACTGAATGCATCTTTGGCGTCACTGGACGATGCAGAAACTGTCGATTCCTGCAACAACGTGTCGACCTCATCTCTCGTCACCCTCATGCAGACTCAGCGTGTGTGTGTGTGTGTGTGTGTGTGTGTGTGTGTGTGTGTGTGTGTGTGTGTGTGGTGTCACACTGGGGAGATACCGTGACTTTCAAAGCCGCCGTGGCGGAAAAATGACCACTTTTTTAAGGACCTCCCACATGATTCCAATCAGTATTCACTTCAATCACGACTTTCATTCATCCACATGGTGTTTTCACAGGTAGCAGCTGCTGTTGCAGCAGTCGCAGCTGCAGCAGCCAGTCTCACCCTTAAGTCAACTTTTGTGACTGTTGGCGGAGGCAGCCGTGCATGCGTGCAGACGAAAAGCAAACAAACAAACAAGGACTGGAAGAGCAAAAAAACAAAACAAAGACAGACAAAGGTGTCGTGTCCTCGTGTCGGCTGTCTGTTTTCCTTTCGCGAGTCAAGTGGCTGCGAGGCGCGAACGCCGAATTGACGGCGGCCGTCTCGCCAAACAAGAGCAAACAAAACGTCACCGAACATGACGGAAACTCTCGTGTTTACACTCTGTCTGCTCCCCTTCTTCGCCCTCGCTGCTCCTCCAGCTCCTGCTCTCCTGTGTGTCTCTGTCATTCCGTCTTCTCAAAATAAATAAATATATATGTATTAAAAAAAAAAAATCCTCATGCTCTTGGCCTACTTTCCTTAAGGCAAGGAGTAGAGGGGTAAAAAAGGAAAAGTGGCACTAAAAATTGCATCCTCGCTCCACTCCTGACATGTAAGGAAGTGGGTGATACACCCCCACTGGTGTCTTGACTGGAATAATACCAGTGGGAGCCCCAGATCAAGGACCAGAGGACTGAGAGACATGGGGAGAAGGGGGAGTGGGGAGAGGAGGGGAGGAAAATGTTGAACATGACAGATCTTTTTTAACCGCGCCACGTCTGCCTGAAGGGGACGCTTTTATCGCCGGCACCTACAAAAGTTTCCCCTCCTGCTACAAGCACATTCACGGGGCAGGAGAAGCAAAAAAGTGGAGCAGCAACAGTCAGTCAGCGGCTGGGGCCGGAGCAGGAGCCGGAGCAGGAGCAGGCAGAGCGCTCTCGGGTTTAAAGCCGCAATAAAAGAGCCGCAAACAGGGCACCATCGCGTTAATTTACGGCTGTGGGTTTATCGTCCCGCTCTGCAAGGTTATTCTGTTTACCCGTCAGGTGTTTATAAGAGCTGGTTAGAATTCAGAAATAAATCCACTCAGGGTTCGGAAGAGTTTGTCTGATTAGCAACTAAATAGGAACTCGTATTTCACCGATGCAAAATAGCCAGCAGACTTGTTGTAAGCAGCCGCTGTTGTTTTAATTCATATTTATCGTCCCAGAAATTAAGCTCCCATATTAAAAAACATTTTTCTGTCTTTATTTATCCTCCAGAACTCAAGCAGCCTTGCACCATTTATTACCTGGAATGCTCTTTGGAATCCCAGAATCCTGTCAGGTTTAGCCCATTGTTTACGGCCTCTTGCTAAAACTGATGCGTTTTTTTTTGCCTATGTTTGGAAGGGAGCCGTGTGAGGTGGTGGAGCCAAGGCAGGAAGGCGCCTCGTGATCAGTGGAGCAAGCAAAAAGGCAAAAGAGATTGAACATTTTTCATTTCTGAGGAGGGTTTTTTTTAACAGAAAAGAGTCACAAATTCCTCTTAAAAAACATTGGCAGGAAGAATTTTGCAGAATGTGTGGCCTTTAACAACGTTTTAATCTTTCAGTGCCGAAAAGAGCCGCCGCTTTTGTATGTGAAAGACTTTTTAAAGTCACGCGTCGCCGTCCCCTTTTTTTTTTTTTTAATCATCATGATTGGAAATGTTTTCAAACCTACATATTCATTTTTGAACCCTGTAAAGTAAATAACGGTGGCTCCCGCTTCAAAGCACGTTTGACCGCCTTTGCACAAGAGCATCGCCGTAACGACGTATCGACTTTCATTCCTTCCCCCTTTTTTATCGTCTCGCTCAAGGTCAGCCCTTCATCTTTGCCTTTATTATTTATTTTTCCGCATCCCCCCTTCAGCCTCGCCGCACATCACTCTGTCTCCACCCTGCCTCTTGTTGCACCGGTAATCACTGCACACATTGTTATCTGCATGTTCAGCAGCAGCGGCACACGCACGTGCACACACATAGACACATACATATGCACTTGCATGCACGGCGCATCCCGCACTGGATCTGCTGTCCATCCACTGCCTCATTATTGTGCCGTCGGCCTGTTTGTCAATCACTTTGCGTCAGAATAATCGAAGAGCTCACATGTTGCTTTCGTGCACTCCTACATTTGACCAGGCAGGAAGTACAAGACCCGACAGCAGAAGCTGCTCCGCTCCTGCTGTAAAAAAAAAAAAAAAAAATCTCCAATTTCTTCATTTCTCTCTTAAAGAAAGAAAGGAAGAAAGAAAAATCTCAGAGTCTGATCTGGGAAGACGGACGACAACAGGAATTAAGCTGTGAATGAGCCAATCTTTCTGCTGCTTGGCCCAGACTTGCATCATCAGGTGCAGGATTTTTTGGGGGGGCGGCAAACTGAACCTGCCTACAGCGCACAAGGTGTGTTGACACGCGCAGGAGGAGGGAAAAGACATATCTGATAATTTGGCGGCACAGACGGGAGCTGGAGGAAAATCCCCCTCACGCAGCCTCGTGAGATGATTCCATCCATTGAGGTATCAGGCCGGGCAGCTGGATTCCAGGGGATTTCAAGTCTGGAATTCATGACGATGATCCGTCTTGCAAAGTTCCCACCCGAATAGTTTATTTCACTCGTGTGCGCACACGGCATTAAAAATCAACGACCGCTGAGATTTTTCAGTGACCAAAAAAACCAGGAAGCGACTGTTGGCATGTTGACGATAGATTTGAAAACATTCTCACGTTAAAAGAAAAAAAAAACAACAGGACTCACGACTTTTTTGAACAGAATTTGAGATTTGCGATGCACATAAAGTGTTGGAAGTCGTTGTTTCGCGGTTGACGATTGGCTAACCAAAACCCTAACCGACTGCTTCGGTTAGGGTCTCAGAACATTCTCAGAACGTTCAGAAGATTAATGCAATCACCTTCCAAATCTTAATTGGAAACGGCCGCCGCCTTTCAGAAATGTCGTTGGTGAGCTCTTTGACAGATGGCTCATGCGAACAAATTCCAACGTAATAGAAAACACTCCCTCTGGTGCGTCAGACTGCCGCGGCACAACACAACACCCGTGGTGAGCAAATGTAGCAAATTGAAATCCGATGCCGATACCGATATTGCGGAAAGAACAATAATGATCACGTTAAAGCTCGAGACGTGACGACCTGCGGTTGGTAGAGAGAAAGAATCGCGGATCGTCTCGCTCTCCCTCCCGCTGCCACGCGCCCTCCTTTCAGCCTCAGCTTTGCGGGGAGAAGAAATAGTAGACGGCGATGAGGCAAGAGGGGATAATTTATTCCAGTGTCAGCTGGAACTCCTTTTAAATGTTCTGGCTGAGCTCTGTGTTCAGACATGGGATGTGTTTGGTCGATTTTCTCTCTCTCTCTCTCTCTCTCTCTGTCTCTCCTTTTTTTTTTTTTTTTTTTTACTGGAGCAGCCGAAGGGCTGAGCTCTGACTCATCTCGTGTCAGGGCCCACACACAATGATGAACGCAATCTGGACTTCATTTCCTCCTCAGGTCCGAAACATTTCCAACGTGGAGGTGACTGATGTCGCTGTTTCCCCCCCCAAACATCCCTGTTGAGGGTGGGAGGTAATCAGGAGGCAGTGTGTCACTAAAAAGCCCCACTAGATCATTTTGCCAGACATGACTGATGACTCTGGAGGGTCGGTCTTGTTGAGCTTGAGGATAATATCGACATGAAAAAAAAAAAGAAAGAATCCAACCTCCCTTGTGGTTAGAAGGCAGAAAAACCTCGCTGGTAAATATTGAGAAACTGGGGTGTTGCAAAGCTAAATACACACGTGGAGAAAAGAAAACAAATCTCCAGGCTCTTTGTGACAGACTTTGCATTTTTAATTCAGAGTCGATATATGCAAAGCAGCTCCTTCTCCTGCCTCCTAATTGCCCAAAACAACAGGAAGGCAACACACCCCGGTATTTCTTTGGCTCTTTATTTTTCGAGCTGATAGAACCGTCCCGAGGTTCGACTCGACTGAATCGTCGGCCCGACAGCATTCACATCAACTCGAGATCATTAGATCATTTTTTATTTTGTATTTGCACAGCATCTCCAATCTCATTAAAATTCCTTTTTTCGTTCGTTTTTCACCAAAATACAAAAAAACAACCCCCCCCACCCAAAAAAAAAAAAAAAATCAACCACTACCGCTGCACCTCATTTATAAACAATCGGGGATCCATATTAATGTGTTTATTTGTGAGTCAAATTGTGAAACATCCCCCTGGCCCCAGCAATTGTTGACATTTTGCATTCAAGAGAGCGCAAACCTCAGAGACTGTTTTGTTAAAGTCCTCGGTGGCCCCAAAAAAAAAAAAGAAAAAGAAAAAATGTTTTAGTTTCAGCAGATTTAGTGAAGCTTTGAGCCCCATCACATCTCCAAATCAGCAGACACATTGATAAATACATATCAGGCTACTCTTTAAAATATACATCTGAATATTTCCCATATGTTTAGCGTACCGGGTAACGGGTTGGCAATACTTTGGTTACCTTGCGGTTCAGAAACCATGTGTGTACATTTAGTGGGAGGTCACCGGTGTTTTGGACCTCAGAGTCGTGTGGTTTGGGTTCAGGAAGCAGCCGGTGATGCTCACATTCACATGGGCCTCAAACCTTGTGACCCTCTGCTCAACCATCACCCCCCTGCCCTCCTGCCCTCCTGTCCTCCAGCCCTCCTGCCCTCCAGCCCTGTCTGCACTCTGCTGCTTTCCAGGGGATCATTTTGAATGATGTCACATGACAGGTTGAACATTTCCTTCACGATAAAACCTTCTCTTAGTATTTTTTACAATTGTTTATCACTAAGTTTCAAAACAGAATTTGGACCTCCCGGTAACTAGGTGTCACACTCATTGTTGCCTCACTCTTCTACTACTGGTCACCAGGTTGCAACAACAAGACACATACCTGCAAGGTTTGAGCGGTGGGAATTAGCCAGAGTGGACTAGTTCAAACCTGGCAACCCCTGAGCTTCTAAGGTTTGTGACAACACACACGTCATGTGATATCAAGTTATGTTTTCATTTTCCTCTTGGATGCTTGTCTTTAATTTACTGAAATGTTAATATTATGAACTGATTAATTTTTTTCAGGCAACAAGCTGTTTTCTTTTCCAGAATTATTTCACCACTACTTTTTTTTTTGGGGGGGGGGGGGGGGGGATTATACTTTTAAAAAAATAAGAAGAAGAATTAGTTTTCTTCAAATCCATGTCTAGACCTTCTCTGAATAAATATTTTTCAGTCAGTTAGGAGAGAGACAGGGCAGCTCGGATCATTCATTGAGGAATCAAAACTTGGCCGTTTGCTCGAGTCTTTGTTGCACCGCAAATAAAGTTTTAAAACAAGTTAGTTGTCAGTTTAACTTTATTTCTCATGTCATTATATTTTTTAGTCATGCAAATCCAATCTTTTCTTATTTCACTTTGTTTGTATTTTGGATAATGTGCAAATACTCAAAGGAACTTTCACATATAAGCTTTGATTTTGGAAGTGGAATGAAACTGCAAACTTGATTCACTTAAGACCTTCTGACTTTTTCCAAGAATTTCTTGCTTCAAATCTACTTTTCACATGCGAGACCGCCAAACGTTGACTCCCACCTCATGTGAAAAAAAAACCCCACAATGCCTCTGTTCTCGTTGCGTCGCGAGCCGATCGCCAAATACATTCGGCGTGCGTTCTCAGTTGTGATTCATTAGTTGCGCCGCAGCACATTTTGCTAATCGCCTCTCGGCCGCATAAAGAGGGCCGTTAGAGAGGCTTTATGCAAATGTCAGTTAATTTTTAGCCCGCCGATCAAACCGCCTCACGCTGCGGCGCCGTTGCGTCAGACGCTCCCGTCTGATCCACAGGCCAGTTTTACCTCATCCCTGTCGGCCGTGGGTGTCTGGGATTACACCGTGGGATTAGAAACCCGTGTGCAGATTTGACAGCATGCATTGAAAGATCTAATACGTGATTAGAGCAGCCGTGGTGCCGGCGTATTTGTTTTACCTCCATCCTTCCCCCCCCCAACCTCCCTTCTCCTTTAGCAAATATAAGCCATAAATTAGGATAAATAAAGCGCTGATTCCAACAAGATGCTTTGTCCCACATTATGTGGTAGGACTGGCAGAGAGGGGGGGGGGGGGGTGGTGGAGCTGGAATTAGCCTCCACTGCTTTGAAGCTTGGCGGAAAATGATCAGTGTGTCAAGAAGCTGACAGTGAAATGGAAGATGAGAGGTAATATTGCATTAGCAGGGTCTGTAAAAAAGAGGAGGTGGGTGTCGAAGCGTGGGCTTACAGAGGAGACACTTTCTGTTCCTCGTACTCGAAGCTGTTACCCAATCCGTTCGCGGAACTCCGGTTGCTTTTTTTTTTAATGCCAGTTTTTTTTTTTTTTATTGTGTTTTGTTTTTTCTGTTGCTGCATAAATAAAACTGGTTGGGGGCAAATTGCGTCTCTCTTCCAACATTTGCAGCGAATCGCCTTGAGCAACTTCAGCAAAGGAAATAAATGCAGTCAGGATGAGACAAAAGAGGCTCACGACTCAATAAATAAAGGAGATTTGTTCTCACCAAATGAAGAGAAGTTGCTGTTTTGTCGATCGTAATGGACCCAAATGTATCCAGTTTTGTACGGGCACCCCTTTGTGATGTGGCAAAGTGGCATTGATACCTCTCCCAGTGGAAGAGTGGGCAACAGTCCTGCTCAGGTGTTGGCGACGCCCCTTTGAGATACCCTGTGGAAGGTCTAACAAAGCATCGCTTTTAGCAGCAGGTGATAAACAGAGGGCTAAAAATGCTGTTTTCTGGGGCTCTTTGGTGGGATTGAAAAAAAGGCAGGTGCACTGCAGCCCCCCCGGACAGAAATACATCAATAAATGAAGACGTGAAAATGGGTAAAATATGGAACCTTTGAGCGCAGCACACTGTCTGTGAGCCTCCAGTCAACCTTCCACACAATAACAGTGTAGAACAGACCAGGCAGAGTTGCATGTGAATGACCTGATATTGATTTTCATTAAAATGACAGCGTGGAAATTTGAAACTTTATTCCCAATTATATCCTCCTCTTCAATCTGCTGATTTTTGGTGCACGACTGCGGGCATTTGTGCCCACTTTTCTTTTCGACGGGGCGGCTTTCTCACTGATTTGTAACTGCGCGTTTGAAATTCTAATGCGGCGAGAACTCACGAGTAGCATGATCTCTCTTTTTTTTTTTTTTGTCAAGGATAAAGTGAGTTGAATATGCGCTGTTTTGTCCGTCGTAGGATTAAAAGAGGCAGCCTTGAAATTGCTGCAAAAGTGGCAAACAAACAGGATCACCTCACTCTCCCATGACCTCGGGATGCTGAGAGATTAAAAAAAAAAAGAAAAAAAGGAGGAAACGTCATTTCAGTTCTTCTCAGCATGAATTGTTGCGACACACACATCCGGAGAGATGGGACATTAACCCCTGCTGTGCGCATGTATGTGTGAATAGTTTGCGACCGTACAATGGTTGCCCCTGCCTGCCTGCCTGCGTGTGTGTGTGTGTGTGTGCCTACATAGACAAAGATCCCTAAGGACAAATGATGAGGGGATGATATCTTGTGAAGTGTGCCCTTTAAAAATAGCAGGGTCGCTGTCAACATTAGTCTGGATGAGCTCTTGGGGTCACTGTTTATATGCGTGTGTGTGTGTGTGTCTATGTGCAGGCGCGCTCCCTATTGTATACCCCACTCCGCCCCGCCCCCCAACACCATGGCGCACACGTGTGTGTGTGTGTGTGTGTGCGTGTGTGAGCACATGCCCCTCTCAGCCGCATTTGCCTGAGTATGTTGCCGTGCGTGTGGACAGGTAACAGCTATTAGGATCTGTCATCGTGCATGACCAAGTGGAACATGAGCCGCATGTGTGTGTGTACGTGAGTGTGTGTGCGCGAGACTGCTGAGAGGTACGAGGTGCATTTACGCAGAGCTCCTGTGACTGATGTACATGGTAATGTAAAATAGTGCCTGAGGGTGACACAGAGCGAGGGGAGCAGGCGGGGACGGAGGGTGTTGGCTTCATAATCCACATGATGAAACAACTCAGCGGGATGAAACCAACAGCACAAGCCTCAGAATATATATATGTATATATATATATTTATATATATATATATATATATATATATATATATATACATATATATATATATACACATATATATATATATATATATATAAACATATATATATATATATATATATATATATATATAAACATATATATATATTTCCACTCTATCTGTCATGTGACTCAATGGAACTCCACAGATGTACTGTTTGCTGTTTAATCACATTTAATGTCTTCAAGGTCTGATTTTTGGTCTTTTATATATTTTGTCTCTACGTTCCTCTTCGTAGCACTACACTGTTTTTTATCACGTGTCTGATAATTCGATAGAAAATAAAACAACGTAACGCACTGTCCCCTCCAGACCACTGGGTGGCAGCGATGTTGCCTTGCTATATGTCAACCGATATATAAGAAAGCTCCGGGTTTCCGGGTTGTTTATGTTTGCTTGCTGTCAAAAATGGTCGTTGTAAATTTCTCTTTGATTGAAATGTATTCCGTCTCCTCCTCCGTCCAACCATAACGCGCCATTTCCACTTGAAATGAACTGGTCACGTGAGCCCGTACGTCACGTCCAGTGACGTGTAAATGTCATAATAGAGGTAAATGATACACCTCTATATCGATACGTCTGAAAAACCACCTCATGAGAGCGTAACAACCTTTTAGCCATATTTGAGAGTTTTTTCGAAGTTTTTCCATTATCAGTTTTTCGTTGCGATATTTAGGTTTTGCACACTTCTGTGGGGTAATGGAAACGCAGTTCATGAGAACGAAAAAAAAGAGGATTCTGGTTGCTTGGCCGGGGAAATACTTGCTGCTGCTGGCAAACGGAAAATAGACACAACCATTTTGACAGTCTTTGGGTCATAGGTCGTCGTCTCCCCCTTCTTCTTCTTCTTCTTCTTCTTCTTCTTCTTCTTCCACATTTAAGTGTCTGTCATCCTGCTGCTTGATATTCATGTTTCTGTTCTCTCAGTGAGCTGGAAACACGCCTGAGCTTCAGCTGGAGGAGTCAAGAGATCAGCCTGGTTCTCGAGCGCTGAGACTCGGGATCACAAGGCTGCACCTGTTTGGCCTTTTTCGCGGCAAGCCATGTGGCAACTGCAAGCAAAACTCTACATTCCGTGCGTGCGCACGACCTGTGAATCTGTTAGCCGAACGTCAACGATATGAGCGGGGGGGAAAAGACTCGCAGGTGAAGATGTAGACGATGTGGGAGATGAGACGAGGAGAAGAAGGTGGCTGAAGGGCAGCAGAGAGACTCCCTCGCCACACACACACACACATACACACATGCACACGCACACACACACACAGACGGAGAGATTTCATATGCAACACCCCCATTAAAATCGGAGAGATAACGACCTACAAATTTCTCCCAAACGGATTCTCCACCCCGCTGCCTCGTCTCGTTTCACTCCCCCGTCTCCTCGTCTGCCCTCCCTCCCCCTCCCCCCTCCTCCCCGGCCGTCTCTCCCACCTGTCTCCCGACTCTTATTGCGCCCATCTTTCATCACTCCCTCCTCGCACCGTGGCCGAAAAAACCTATCAGTGGTTGAATCAATGACGAGGCGTCTGCGGCAATCCTGGTGTGTCTTTGGGCGAGTGAGTGTCCAGCACACGTCTGAGATCTGACAAAATGAGAATGGGGCCGAGTGAGTGTGTGTGTGTGTGTGTGTGTAAGTGTGGGGTGTATCTTCCTCATTATGAGAGAGGTTTAGCAGTGTGCGTTTCCCTCTGTGTATGCGTGTGTGTGCTTGTGTGTGTGTGTGTGTGTGTGTGTGTGTGTGTGTGTGTGTTTGTGTGTGTGCTTGTCTGCCCAGCTCTCATCTCCACTGTTTCATGTATCAAAAGATGTGAGGAAAAAGAAAGAGGGGGGAAAAATAAATAAAAACACACTTCCAAGTGTGTGTGTGTGTGTGTGTGTGTGTGAGTTTGTGTGCGTACCCCCATTTTTTTCCCTTCTTCTTCCGCTTCTTCTTACGTGGGTTTTGGTGGAGGATGCTAACTAGCGGTTGCTAAATAATGCAAGGCTCTGCCGACTGCCTCTCCTCCCCAACAACATCCCCATTACTGACTCGGGGTTTGAAAATGTTAATGCTTTTAACGCAGTCACTCCTCGTTCGCGTCAAAAAAAAAAAAAAAGAAAGAAAGCGAGCACCCGCGCGCATGCATGCACGCACGCAGCCGAAACAAACACAGGCGGGGGGGGGGGGGTTAGTGCGCCGCCTGTACAGGCAGACACAGACATGCAAAGACACTCAGGGAGACACGGCAGCTGACACGTTACATGTTATAGGCGGCAGACATGCACACACACACACCCACACACACACACAGACACACACACACACACACACACACACACGCACACACACACACACACACGCACACACAGCCAGACTGAGAGGATGCAGCCTTTTGATCATCTCGGGGAGCCTCGTTCTGTCTAATCAAATAACACACACACACACACACACACACACACACATGCGCACGCGCGCGTTTTGTACACCATGCAACTCAGCCGAGGCTGTTTCTAATCATACAGCCAATCCAATACGAGACCAACTAAATGATGCTGGCAGTCCAAGAGGTGAGACGAGCAGCCCTGCAGTATTGCTGGCGGCCTGCAGGGCGGCTGCTGCTCCTCCGGGAGGAAGTGTGGACGCCGGTGTTCTTCCAGCGTTTCAACTGCAGAGGCCCGATGTTCACACGCTCACATGTCCCCCCCCCCCCCACCCACCCACACACCCACACACCCCACTACAATCCCCCTGGGTCAGTTGGAGCAGAGTCCGGTGGGCCTGAGGTCCAACTCGTCGGCGCCATCAAATAGAAAACAGCTTGGAGAACATGATGTCACTGAAGGCATCGGGAAGCTTCCAAGTTTTTTGGTCTGTTTTTCGGTGGTGATGAAACACAAAAAGTTGGCAAAAAAAGAAAAAGAATAATGTCTGGCAAAGACATCGGCGCTGGTTTAGCACGGAACGAGGTGATGATACGCAGTAAAACACACACACACACACACACACACACGGTTGCTCTCCACCAGTACAGTATAGTGCAGAGTGCACACAGCATGAGATCACTTTAGGGCACACAGCTACTGCAGGTAGAAGGTGAGTTTGTGGGGAAATATGCAGTGGGCCCCTTCATTGTGTAGCGAGGTCACATTGTTTTATTCATGTTGTTCCACATTCATTCTTACTGGTTTCACCCCTGCAGTTACAGTCATGAATGCGGTCCTGCTCCTGCAGGGCTGCAGACAGACCACCTGCTGCTGCTGCTGCTGCTGGGCTGCTGTTGCTACTGCTGCCTTATATCGTCATGAAGATGAAATTCAGGTGTGCAGGAAGTGGAAGAGACCAAGTGAGAGGACGGAGGATCTTTTTTTTTGGTCCTTTTTGGATAAACAGAGTCGATTTATTCAAAGTGGTCAAGTGCAAAATGACTCAATAATCAGCACCGCTGCTCAGCTGACTTCCTGCTTTGTCGAATTATTGGTAAGTTGAATTGAATTAGCCAGCAGGTGGTTGTTCCACAGGAAGGGGCGGGACATACAGAGTTTGCAGGCCTCAGGCTGTCGGTGGCATGTGAGTGCCTGTTTAGTTTTTTCTGGATTCACAGTGATTTTTTTGGAAATCAACAAATAAATATGTACATAAAACAATATACATTATATATAAAGTTGTTGTTTTTTTTTAACTAAAGCAGTCATGGTCCCCCACCCCCCATCCCCTTCGAGGGACAGCTGACCTGACCTTTCTGCAGCCAGTATGAACAGAAGTAGGAAGACCAGTTGCAAGGCTGAGCATGTTTTCTTTTCTTTTTCAATCTATTTTACAAATACATCTGTGTGACGGACTGGACACGGAGTGCGACATCAGCGGAAGTGGCACC
>NW_027466180.1:432500-540000 GCF_046127955.1 Nelusetta ayraudi | reverse complement strand
ATGTGGTCCTAATCTCATCCAGCCAATCGTCCGTCAGCTCTCTGCGGCTCTTCCCCCAGTTTCCCCGGCAACAACCCCTCACTCCCTCCAAGTTTCCCCCCGATCAGGCATTCTGCGCTCGTCCGTGTCTCTGTGTGTGTGTTTACAGACGTGTTGCTGTGCACATGGGTTTTCAGCCATGCACCCGCCAGGCTAATGTGCAAATGAGTCGATGTGTTTCGGCCGTTTATTATTCCGCAACCGGCTGCCCTACGTGATGCTTTTATTTAGAAACTTTTACTGGGCGGCTGGAGGACGCGAGAAAGATGCTGCTGCTGCTGCTGCTGCTGCTGCTTCATGATGCAACGTCTGCTTGAGTCTTTGTTGGGAAGCGGCGGCTGAAGGCGGAGTAGTTTGATGAAAACAGTTTATCCAGGCTGGTCAACTGCGTGTTACAGCAGCCCTCCGACTCTCTGGAGGTCCCACACCAAAGGAATCCTTCCGTGATGTTTTGTCTTGAAGGCCCCACATTCTGGAAAATCCTCTTGATGTTTTCAAACAGCAACGTGGCCCCACTTTGTAACTGAACTCCCCACAAATGAAAAGTCCATCTTTTGCTTTGCTTCTTAGTTTCCGACCCCATTTTAAAGTCATAAAAGGGGAACTGATGACCACACGCCTCAGCAGGTGTTGGCCACGCCCCTCGAGAGCATCACATTGGTCCCCTTCCACATGCAAAACAGTAGGGAAGGCCTGACAAAGCACCTTTTTTTAGACAGGAAGCTGTAAACAGAGGGCTAACTGTGCTGCTTTTTTTGCTTTCAAACCCTTGAAATATTTTTTTTTCTTTGTGAGCAAGTGCGACACCTGCTCTCCTCCTAAATACCTCCGGCTGACATCAAAGAGGTTCAGAAAAGTCACTCTGCATGAGTCACAAATCAGATCTGAATCTTTTCCTGAAACCGAACTTCCTCGCTGCGCTGCTCTCGTCTAACAATGGAATCTAAAAGGCCGTCGTGCAGCTGCGAGTCGCTCAGGAGTTTCCATTGGCTCAACAGGAAGTCGGAGGGGGCAGGGTCAGGACCCCTCACAGTGCTCGGCGTGCAAGTGCGTGTCACTGGCCGCTACTGTTTCAATAGCAGGAAGTTGACGCCGGGCCGGACGTCAGAAGGATTCCTGGACTCACAGCTGCTTTTAAAGGGAAAACTAAACATAACGTGATTATGTGGGACAGCGATTGGTGCACGGCAGCGGCGTCGGGATCCGATCACGTCACCGCTGAGTCGTCGTGCACGAGGTGTAGCACCGTGAGTCATTCAGGCCTCATCTGAACAAAATCCTCAACCCAGGGAGGGGAAAATGTTGCTGAGGTTGTTGAAATAAAATCTGAGGAACGATCACATGTCCGAGTTTTTCCACTTCTCCTCGGCCCTCGAGATTTAAAAAGAGAATCGACCCCAACGGAAATAGGACGTCACTTCAAGAACGTAGGTCTGCGTTTATATCATGGGGCATCTTTCAGTCAACTGAAGAAAGACACGGAAGAAAGGAAACTGTGCAAAATGCAGTGAAAATCGTTGACGCATGTTTAACGTGGGCAAAACATTCCTAAAAACTGGACTCTGGCTGCAGAATTTTGATTTTTCCAGCAGTTTGACCACGCAGTTTTTTTTTAGTTTTCGTGCATAATAAAAAGAAAAATCTGCTGAAACCAGTCGGTTCGTGCCTTTTCAAGTCTCTAGTCTTTTCAGAGAGAGAACACACACACACACACACACACACACACACACACACACACACACGCACACGCTAACCCCTGGCATCGACACACAGCAGTTTCGCATCACTCGCAGTTTCCCCGAACCTGACGATCACATCCAGGCCTGAGAAAAAACTGCTGAGCTTTTCCTTTCTTTTCTCCGTTCTTCACTTCACTCCCACGGTGGAACTCACTCCCATGTCCCGTGTTGGAGGAGGTGATAGTGAGTCGCTAATGGAAACAGTCTGGACGCGTTTTTAATGGTGGACAAAGGGAAAAAGAAAAAAACGTCGGGTTCCATCAAGTAATTGGCAGGCGCCTGGGTATTTGCTTTAGATTTAGAGATGTATTTTTTAATATCCTATTGTGTTACAGGTTATCCCATAATGTGATTCAGTGTCTCCAGAGGCACGGAGACTCAGCCAGGCCTGACTGAGGGCTGCGCCAACAGGATTATTCCAACACTGGCTTCCAAAGCTCCTTTCAGTGCAATTGTTGAAGGGAGAAAAAGAATCTGAATATTTCTTTAAAAGAATAGAAAACATTTTTTCATTTCTGGAAAAGAAAAGAAAAAAAAAAAAAGATCCCCACAGGGAAAAGTTCTCACTGACTTTTAACATCTTCCAGTAACAAAAAGATGTTAAAAGTTCTTTTTATTTGCGAGATGTTGTAACTTTTTATTCAATAATCATATTAATATCATTGCGACTGTCAGAGTGCACATTAGAGCATGAACTTAAATAACCTATGTGCTCAGAAACACGGAGCTTCCTGCTGATGACTCATATCAAAAGTGTCCATGTTGCAAAATTATTCTTTAAATCATTTTCGCCACATCATAGCTCAGCTATATAAAGAAATCATATTCAGGACCTCCTTGTCCCCCCTTATGTGTCCCTCACCGCTGGGGTCGCGACCTGTCTCCCACTGACTCACTCTTCCTGCAGGAGATTTAGCAGAACAAACTAATAAATGGCCGACACGCCCGCCACTTCTGGAGCGCCTGGGTGTGTTCCGCTCCTCCGCCGCCGCCGCCGGCGCCACACTCGCTAAGACTCTATTACGACGGCGGATTTCTGCCCCCGGAACCAAATTCTCTGAGAGCCGCGAGGGGTGAGACGGCTTTCAGGCTGAACTTTTACAAGCTACAAATCCTCTTTCTGCTGTCTCTTCCACCCATTTTGATAAATCCTCTCTTCTCTCACTACTTAATACTGTTTCACTTTGTGCGGAGGCTTTTCTTTTTTTTTTTTCTTTTTTTTTGCCTTTATGCCTTTCAGTGGAGACAATCCACTGGTCAGACGTGATGTCTAGATTTAGACCAAAACAAAAAAAAAACAAACACACACTATAAAGGTGAAAATGCAATCAGTCCGACCGTTAGAAAGTCAGGGGGAGCTAAACGGTGCATTTAGGGTTCATGTCATGAAATCAGAATTCAGAGTCTGCAAGACGTCCGCGTTGAAAAGGTTTCAGGAGTTTGCAGGAAGTCGGAGGAGTTGAGTCGTGAATCAGGAATCTGTCGGGAGGAATCCAGTCGCAGCCGGTCGGATCGAATCGTCTGCTGATGCTTTCATAACCGACTGGCTGAGATCTAAAAAAAAAACAAACCCCGTACTCATGACGCTCTGGACGGGAACCAAACACTCCTCTTTACCGGCAGAATTAAAGACTCCCAGTCTGCCGTTTTTCTGAAGAACTCCACAAAGTTTTGCGTGTTGTTGTGAAATCCTCCTCCTCACAACATCTGTCCGGCCCCTTCCCGACAACAACTCCCCTCCCCCGCCCGATGCGCTGCTGGTGCTGCTGGTGCTGCTGCCGCCGACGTAAGGACACTCGCTTCCACAGGGGTGCGACTGCGCGGGGGCGTGCGCGAGGGGTCAGAGGTCCCTTGTCGTTTTTTTTTTTTTTCTGGGGTGAAAAATGAGGAGGCGGAGATGAAAAGTTCACTCCAAACGTGTTGTGGGTGTGTAAATTGCTGGTGTTGGACCTCCAGTACCTCCATGTATGATGCACGTGAACTTTGGCCCAAACGATGAAAAATTTAAAGGGCAGCTAAGAGCCATTAGCGCCCGACTTCAGCCTGGATTAACATCAGAGTCGCCGCTGAATCAGAGACTCTCCTCCTCTCTCGTCTCCCCGTCGCTGCTTTGTGCTCTTTGTCCGATGCCGGGTGGGCTTAGCGGGCTCCCACAGGCCATTTAAGAAGCGATTGGCACAGGTCAAAGGTCGCCTCTGAAGCCCCCATCTCTCCTCCCCCCCGGCTCGCGTTTCGCTTTCACAAAAGCAAATAAACACAGACGTGGCCGAAATCAGATACGTGGTGTTGAGCAGCAGCAGCCCTGTGTTTTATTTTGTCTGATCCCAGTTGTTTCTCAATTCCGTGGTTGTGTTTCGCTCAAACTCTTGAGTGGGTGAGTCATTGAGTCAGTGTTGAGTCAGCGGACAAGCATGCAAGATGTTTGTTTGTTTTTGTTTCTTTTTCTCTGGCCGACAGCCTCAAACTTTTTCACTCGGTGAAGAGATTTCATTAAATAAACTTAATTCTTTGCATGTCGCTCCCTTCAGCTCGTCCTCAGATTGCAACTTGTATCAAATGAATCTACAATGTGTTGAGTTGGAAGTGTGACTTTCAGAGTCGTTGAGAAATATGTAGGTATGGCATAAGGAAAGAAATTTTAGTGATGGTTTTTTTGATGGTTTTTTTGATGGTTTTATGAAGTTTAGGTGTTTCCATTACCAGTTTTTTATTGCGATATTTAGGTCTTGCGTAATTCTAGGGGTAATGGTACTGTCGGCTGTAGCCACTTTAGCGCTTCATTATAAATTTAGATCCTCGTAGCATGCCGTGTGTTCACCGACAAAGTGGCAAAAATACGGAAAAAGGCAGCATGCTAAGGGCTAATGCTAACGACAACATCTCGGCTGTGCCGCTGGAACATTGTGAAGTCGAGTTCCGTCGTTTGGAGGTAAACCAGATGCACCGTTAGCACGTTAGCGCTATCAGCTTGTGAGCTTGCTAACGTTAGCCTGGCGCCCGAAGCGCCGCAGCTTCTTGGCTCATGTTTACCCAACATTTTAGGCCCCCCCCCCCCCCCCCCGGCCCCCGGTGGGGGGGGGGGGGGTGACTTTATTTGTTTTCACTCGAGTTGCCTGGAAAAATCTTGCTACGAGTCTGCGATGAAAGACACTGAGCCGCGTGGCAGCGGCCGAAACCTAGAAAAGGTCAGAAAAATCCTGCAGGTAACCAGTCAACGACAAGATTGTCGGGTGGGACAGAGTGACGGGCGGGGGGTCCGACATCGGCTTTTACCCCAGGCGACAACAGCATCTGGATCGCGTGTTGGAGGGTGTGTGTGTGTGAGTGTGTGCGTTAATCTGAGCAGAGTGTGTGTTTAAAGCGCAGTGGGTTGATCTGCCCTGCGAGGGGAGAGGAGAGCTTTAAGCTCGTTATTAGGAACACCAGTCAGATTCTCCACAGGGACGGGAAATCCCTCTCTGATTGTCCCGCCGTCCCACTCGTTGGATTTGGACACACACACACACACACACACACACACACACACACACACACACACACACACCCACACACACACCCTCAACCCCTTCTACCCTCCTCCTGTTATTGTAGCACGAGCAGCATTCCCCAGAAAGCAACAGAAAATTGATTGTGATAGGGTTAAGCCCACACCAGTGTCCACACACACACACACACACACACACACACACACACACAGAGTCTCCGAAAGGAATGGGATTATAATAAAGTGCGGCATGAGATTTAAGAGCCGCTCTGTTTTTCATCATCTGCAGACACAGGGATTCATAAAACTATAAACGTCGGGAGATTTTTAGGGTTAAAGGACAATTACGCCTGTTTTTCTTCCTTAAGCCGATGATGCGTATCACATCAAAATCGTATCTGAAAACACGAACGTGGGATAAATAAAAAGAAAATAGATTCTTTTTAACCCCCCCCCCCCCATCCCCCCCCCGAGCTCCCAGAGCAACTTAAGTTCTGCATTCAATAAGCGCTTGACCTGCTTTAGGTAACCATGACAACAACAACAACAACGACAACAACAACAGCGTAGAAGTCGCACTTTTATTGTGAGCGCAATCAACATTTTTTTGCTTGCAACAGCATTGCAGATTCCACATCTTGGCACCCGAGTCACATTTGAGCCTGCCTTCAATGGGTTCCTGCTCAGAAACATTCCAGAATTCTTCATTCTATAAACGGCGGTAAATACATATTCCCTTCACGGCGCTTTGTTGGAAAAGCACAGCCGCGTTTTGACCCGCGGCCGCTCGTGAAAGCTGCCTTCGATTGTTACCAGGAATTCAATTCAAGGGGGGAAATAAATAAATAAATGGATACGTACAAAAAAATATTTGGACGCATTAAGATGCTAAAAAGCCTCCATGCTGCCGGGTCAGAGCGAGGTTGGGGTGCAGCAGCGCAGCAGATCCACTCAGCGAGCCGAGGCTTCAAGGCCAGGCGTGCACTTAGCATCCACGAGCTCGGCCGCAGTGCCACCTATGTGTGCTAATTGCAGCCAAGAGGTTGCGTTCCGGGCCTCGCCAATAATAAATCGAAAAATAGTGAGATAAAGTACATCTATCTCTCTATGATGGGAAAAAATAATAACAAAAACAATTTATCCGTAAACCCACCCAGTGGCCTGAGGAGGTGGAAGAGTTGGGGGGGGGGGGGGGGGGGGGTGAGCAGTCATATTTGATGCCTGATTAAAAAATTAATCTGCAGTCCTACTCAATATGGATTAATGGGCTATAAATAGCGCTCATTAATCTTCCATAGAAATAATGACATTAGCATCGTTAAGAGGATCTGGATAGTTAGAATCATTTGGCTTTTCTTTCTATGAACCGACGGCCACTTACAGTGTGTGTGTGTGTGTGTGTGTGTGTGTGTGTGTGTGTGTGTGTGTGTGTGTGCGCGCGCGTTTTCTCTCTCCTTCCACAGTCGTTGGCGATTTTAAAAAGACTCGAGACTTGAAAAGACACCAACCGAACCGAGCAGATTCTTTTTCCTATTTTCATTGGGGTCTATGTGTTTATTTGTTTGTTTTTGTTTTTAATCACCAGTGCAGAGGCGAAGTGGAGAAACTAAGAGATATGATTGTCGGATTTTACTTTGTCAACCTCAGCAACATCCACCCCCCAGGTTGAGGATTGTGTGTGTGTGTGTGTGTGTGTGTGTGTGTGTGTGTGTGTGTGTGTGTGTGTGTGTGTGTGTGTGTGTGTGTGTGTGTGTGTCAGCTTCCGCCAGTCAGCGCCTGAGTCCAGCAGGTAGAACAATGCATGAAATGTCAGACGGCTGAGTTAATTTCATGAAATGTCAAGCGACGACTTACAAGAAAAAAAACGGATGAAAAATGTCAACTTTATACATCTCGTCGGGAAGCGGCGAGTTCAGCCTCCGAGTGGCGGCTCAATGTCAACTTTAATGACCTTTCATGGATCATTTGGATCCGGCCGACGCCAATGAATCTGTTTAATGTCTGGTCTAAAGATGAGACAAGCATCATTTGCTTTAACAAGCAGTCGCTAGCATGTTGCCCAGCAATGTCAATGATTGTGTGTGTGTGTGTGTGTGTGTGTGTGTGTGTGTGTGTGTGTGTGTGTGTGTGTGTGTGTGTGTGTGTGTGTGTGTGTGTGTGTGTGTGTGTGTGTGTGCGAGGAGAGAAAAAGAGAGTGTACGTGTGTGTAATTACACTGAAGGACACAATGTGTTCTCTGTGTAACTTTATGGGGTCTAGATTTACCATCCTGGAGAACACACGCACACGCACACACACACACACACACACACCGGAGAAGCCTCAGGGTGAACTCACTCGGGGAATTCTGAAGAAATTAAAATGGTTTCGAGACACAGTTTCATCGCAATGACCTTTCTTTTTTCGGCCCAACCATCAATTTTGTTTCATCTGCTTGCACTCGACTGGTCCCGCTGTCAGCGGCGCCCCCAAAAGGCTGAGGTAGGCATTATCATTTAAAATGTGGAAAATCACTTTTTGAGATAATGTCACTCGTTTGGATTAAAAAAAAAAAACAACAACAACAGGCAAATTCTATTTTGCAATTATTTCTTATTAACTCATATTGATTGGTTTTGCATTTCCTTGAGCATTTGCCTTTTTTTTTCCCTCGATGGAAAAAAAATTGGTGTTAATTTCAATATTGGGTTAGCAGAGAAAAAAATACATAAAAAAAATAATTGGATGACAAATGTATTGTCTCTCCTGGTACAGCAACGTCGATCCTTTTAGCGGCAAAAAAAAGCTTTCAGTCACCACCTCTTCTTTTCCTTCTTTGACTTCTTCTTCTTCTTCTTCTTCTTCTTCAGTGGCTTTCGGGGGATCAGCAGCATTTGTCACAACCGCCAGGTCACTGATTTGCTGCTGAGCCGCACAAAAAAAATAAATAAATACTCATGCGATTGGACCTTTTCAAGACGGATGATGGAGATTCCTGACTGGAAATCTCAGCTATCCGGCGGCATTAAGGAGGTTTTAGCCACCGATGTTG
Organism: Nelusetta ayraudi; assembly: GCF_046127955.1. Taxonomy (NCBI): domain Eukaryota; kingdom Metazoa; phylum Chordata; class Actinopteri; order Tetraodontiformes; family Monacanthidae; genus Nelusetta; species Nelusetta ayraudi. Next base: position 531,707 of record NW_027466180.1, on the reverse strand, counting down.
GACGTGCTGCTGGAGACAGACGACACAGTCGGTTCGACAGAATACGTTTTTTGGAAAAAACGTCAAATGTTTTTTTCGGCCCTGGGAATGTGGACGGCCGCGGCAGCAGTACAGTAGAAAACCAAGGCGGTAATTCGAAGCACATCTCAGACATATTTTTAGTGTAACACTGAGACAGCTAGGGGTGAGGGAGGAGAGGGTGGGTTTGGTGGTGGAGGGGGGAGGAGGGGAGGGGGGGAGCAGGAGGGGGGGGGGGAGGACATTAAAGTGAGGAGCACTCGCTGCAATATACAGACGAGCGGCGTGACAACTACATGAGAAACACATTCTCCCGCAGCCCAACACACACACTTTCACTTTTCCTCCCGTCTTTCCAGTAAACGCACGCACGCACGCACACGCTCACACGTACACACATACACAGACACTCACGAGATGGACTCAAACCCTCACTGTTGTTCCAGCTGCACTTGAAGCCAGCGGTCAAACTATGAGGGGGAGAGAGTGTGTGTGGGTGGGTGGGTGGGGGGGGGGGGGGGTTGTGGGACACACACACGCACACACACACACACAAGTACAAGTACAAGTACACACACATGCATGCACGCACTCCTTCTGCAACACAAAGCAGACGCTGCATCCATTTCCTCCAAAAGCAGGGTAATCACGCTGCATGGCATTACCATTCATATTAGAGTGTGTGTGTGAGTGAGGGGTGTTGGGGGGGGGGGGTGTTTGTTTTCCGTGAGCCAAAAGCGAAGAGAAAGACCAGAAAACGTGTCCAACTTTATTGAGAGTTAAAATGAACGTTGCTCTCGTTAGCAACGTTAGCTTGGCCGCGAAAAAACAAACTGGGAGGGAAACATGAGACGGAAGCAACGACCAGGAAATGCTTTTGAAGTACAGCAGATTGTTTTTCCATCCTTTTTTTGTTTTGCCTCTTTGAACGCAATGAAGGATTTTCTTTTTTGTGTGCGTTCTTTGTTTCCGTGTGTGCAAATGCATTTGTGTGAGTTACGGGAAGATCACGAGAGAGCAGCAAAAGAAGAAAGTCGTCCTCAGTCAGTCGTTGACTTTGGGGAAGTTTGGACCTTGAGTGTGTGTGTGTGTGTGTGTGTGTGTGTGTGTGTGTGTGTGTGTGTGTGTGTGTGTGAGCGTATGTGAATGTGTGTGTGCTTATGTGTTTATGGTCCAATGTTAAAAGGTCTTATTACGAACAACCTCTAATCAGCTTAAAAAAGCAGCGCAGGTCAATGTTTAGTCTGCACACACATGCATGTAGTAGAGTTACACGGTCACATGATCATTAAATTTAGTGTGTGTGTGTGTGTGTGTACACTTTTGGGGTCTCTAAGGCCAATTCAGCCCTACAGTCATAGAGGGAGCTCCCTACACACGCATGCACACACACACACACACACACACTCTCTGGGAGTGAGGTCATCGGGGGAAGAGTGACAGCTCCAGGAAATGAAACACACCTCAGATTACAGTCGAACAACATTAAGGAACATTTGAACCATGTGGCTCGGCTCCTCTCGCTGCCCCTGATTGAAAGCTCTCCGTCTTGGGCCGTTCACTTTTAAACACAAACATTTTATTGAAGAAAATGTCACTCAGGGAACGGCCGGCACTACAATTCCTCCCCCATGGACCCGGCTGGACCCCCTGAATCTCTCCCCGACCCCCCCCCAGACTGCCCCGGTTTGATTTCCAGGCCTGTTTTTGCAGAGATTTTTCTTGCCTTTTTTACTCAGTGTTTCCCTGAGTGAGCTGCTGCACAGGCTGGTCTTCCACCCAGCGGGAGGCGCCATCTCGCTGCTGTTTACTATTCACAAACAAAGTTTTACGGCTAATTAGAGGTAACACCAGTGTGCTTGGGTGGGTCACATGGTTGATCTTCTGGGAAAATCATGACCTGCCCTCACAGCTTTCACTGTTGCACCACTGTGACACAACTTCCTCAAAAAGATCGTTATTTAAAGGTCCAGTGTGTAATGGTTGGGATGTTTTGAGAAGAAAAAGTGATATCAAGTGGTTACATTTTAAGTTGCAGTCCTCTTTCGCTCATCCTCCCTCTCCCAAGCTTGCCAGTGAACTACTGTGGCCTGCGAGCACAAACCCTAATACTTTGTCCATGTTCTTCTTCGTTGGTTTATTTGAGCACGCACGCAGTCACCCTAATTAGTGGTGTAAAATAACAGCTAACTGGGCGTGAGACCCTTGATCTTTGTATATTCTTAGAACTGTTCTATGGGTAGGAAAACCAAATAGCTTTCATTCTGCTGCAGTATGTTTTGACCAATGCAAATCATAAATCAAGCCAAATTTTACACACAAGACCTTTAAAACTTGCCTGTCTTTTTACTCTTTCACACACAGACCCCTCGAACTCCACGTCTTTCTCTTAAGCCGATACCAGACAAAGTTAATTAATCAATTACTCAAACTTTTCAGTCTGGAAAGACTGGAGAATGGCGAAAAAACAAAAAAGGGCTCCTTGCAGTTTCAGGTCTGCGTGTTTTGCTCATTTAAGGCTCCAACGTGTGAGCGGTTCCAGCAAAACTGGAGGTTCCGCTTGCAAGAATTAAAACTAATTAGGCCGGATTAGGATAATCTGTCACGGTGGACTGGAGTATCACAGCTCACTCATCATAATCCACTCCTACACCAGCCGTCCACAAACTTCCCACATCTCTTCCACACTTTTCTTTGTGTGTGTGTGTGTGTGTGTGTGTGTGTGTGTGTGTGATTGTTTTTGGCTGAGTGCACAACTTTTCCTCCCTGCTTCCACGCTGCTGCTGCTGCTGCTGCTGATCTGTTTGTAATGGACGGATGTAAACGGCGGAAAACGACTCGAAACCGCACACAACCGGCAAAACAAGGTCATCAGACGTTGTTTTATTTTATCATAACTATTTTTTTTTTTTTTTTAAGAACTGGCAGGAAATCAGACAATAGACCAACTAATAAGACGCATCTACCAACGCTTCAGTTTTTTTGAAGGGGGCGGGGATTGGGAGGGGGAGTGAGCGTTTGCCAAAACTGATTCTGGGCTCGAGTCCAACAAGCTTTTTGTCCTAATTTCTACATAATTATTTAAATCACGTTAAGGTTCCACCGCAGCCGCACGTCGTCTCACATCCTTCCTGCCTGATCTTCTAGAATCCTCGGCTGCGTCTCGCTCCCACTCAGATAGACCACAGACGGAGGCTGCTTTTGTCCATGAAGGTGCGGGTTTGGCCCCCTAGAGGCCGAGAGGGAGAGAGAGCGAGAACACGAGCCCCCCTGGACGTGGGAACCTCTGACCGCAGCTGATGGCCTGTTTATCGAGGAACACGCTCAATTAGAAGGAGCTGTGTGTGTGTGTGTGTGTGTGTGTGTGAGTGAGAGGATTACAGAGCGGTCGCATTATAAAAGTATCCCGTCATCAGGTGGTAATAAATACATTAATAATTAATTATGTAAACTAATTGACACATATACAGTATATGCATTTTGGTGACAAGTACGTGTTACACAAAGCATCTTCTTCTCGCCTTTTCTACCTGTCGGTAAAGAGTGAGCACAATGCATGATGGGATATATTGCCATTGGGCTAGTGACCATCAGTTGTACACTACTTGTAGCGATGCATCGTGGGATACATTGAGTGGACTGCATAGTGAATACCGACGTTCACTCAGGATTAGGACACCGCTGCAACAAGGCAGAGCCCCCTGTATGGTGACTATATACAGACAGTAGGGGGCGATGTATGGGGCTTTGTGGGTAATGTGCGTGGTGAACGTGAGCCTGGATGACCTCAGATGGCTGTTGGTGACCCTGCAGCGTTTGTCGAAGGAAAGAGTGAATTATTGATTGTCGTAAATTCTGAAGGATTTTTTTTTTTAATTTTCTTTGTTTGTTTGTTTTCTAAGGAAAAAAAAGAGTTATGAACGGATGAGTTGTCGTTGTGCTGCTATGACAACCGTACAGCGAATCACAGCTCAACTGTTGCTGCTGTTTCCACAGGGACACTTGTTTGTTCCCTAATCTCTTGGTGCAAATCACCTCCTTGGTCCTGCAGCTACTTTCCAAAAAGCCAATCGCTGCTGTTCTCGCTGCTGCAGGCAGGTCCTTGCACTGTCTGTGTTTCCAGCACCATGCTGCTGTTTGTGGCTGTTTGGGGAAAGTCAATCAAGCGAAGGACTCTCGGTGATAGCTGTTGGAATTTTTAATTCGCTGCTTGGAAACAGTGGAGTGCCCCCTAGCGGCAGTATGAGGGGGGAGGAAACATGATGCCCTCGAGTTTGAAAAGAAAAAGACAAAACTCAGGGCAAGAAATATGCAGAAGAAACACAGCAGGCTGACTTGTGTAAACCGTTTGAAATGTTAACTAGGTGGCTTTACTTATTTTTCTTCTCGGTACAAGACTGAACTGTGAGTTTGTTTCTTGTTAGACTGTTGAATAACCCCGTAAAAAAAGATGCATGAAGCCTTTTTGGGGCTTCCTAACCTGAGGTTGGGTCCATTTTTTCCAAAACTTATTGTATTTTGCATTTAATTGTTAATTTAGCCACCTAAATTTTTTTTGTCACATGAACTCCAGTACTTAGTCACTTCAACGTTACTGGGGAAACCTTCAATCAATTTCACCATAAAATAACTTTATATTATAAATAAATAAATAAATAAATTTATACCCAGCATGTGCACCCGCAGAGTCCATTAGTTCCACTCAGCAGATAAAAAGTTCTCTCTCTGGTTTGTTTCGCTCAGCCAGGAAATCCAGATTAGAAATCGTGACTCACACTGATAATCCTGCCGTGTAATTATCGGCCAACAGTTGTTGTTCCAAACACTCTTCCACACTCTGTCACAATTCAATTTAATACATTTAATTTCCTCCCACTCATCTTTTTCCCGCGTTTCTTTCTTCTTTTTTTTTTCCTCTTTCGCAAACTATGGTGTCGGTTTATTTCTAAAACAAAGAATTTTAACCGGGAATTTTATTTATATGTTCGAACTTCGAACACATGTAAAAGTAATTAGCGGCTGAATTGTTTTAAAATAACAACTAAATTGTACGTCCATTTGCTGTCCTCGTGCCTCCATCTGCTGGATAATATGTGGTATTACAATCGGTGAGCCTCCAGCGTTTGAAACCAAATATATTTTCATTATTTGCACGAGAGAGGCTGACAAAAAGGGAAGAAGGGGTTTGGGAATAATGTCAACAACAATCATCATAAGAGGAATATAAATAATCAAAAAATATACATGTGTACATGTACATATACATGTGTACATATACATACTTCTATGACCTCCAAAAAAGGTTGTAGGAAAAATGCAAACAATGTGTGAATGAGATGTCACAATCCCTGAGATCCAATAAATGAAGACGGCCTTAAAGAGCTGCCGTTTGATTGGCTGCCGGGTGAGGCTCAGGTTACCTGGTGTAAACAGACCAAGCTTCTCCAGCAGCATGTGGCTTCTGCTCGCCCGTCGTCTGGCCGATGACCTCTGGCTGCGCCGTCGCAGGTCATCGCTCAGGATGTCGCGGCTCCCAGGAAGTTCAAAGGTCAAACTCTGACCTCGCAGGAAATCTGGGAGACAGACGCGGGCGGCTGGAGCAGGAGCAGGAGGGCAGCCAGAGGTGATCAGACAGCAGCCCGGAGTACGTCTGAGGCCTGGAGGCACAAACTTCCTGCCAGACCTTGAACACATCGCGCCTTCGATTTTAGTTCATCTTCTTAAGTGACACAGTCAGGGACAAGGAGAGGTTATATCATTTTATTGGATGAGGTGAGGTTTCCAGCACTTCTGCAGATAGGATCATACACTTGTATGCCCGACTACTGTGATCAGGTTGAGGAGTCAAAAGTAAATTAAAAACAATTATTTTTATTACACTAGTTTTTACAGGCACTTTGAAGTCAACAAACGAAAACAAGCATGTGGAGAAACAAACTACTACATTGTTCGTATAATTCCCGCGTTTGGTTTTATACAGAAGAGAAGGATGAAAGCCAACACTGGCTGTTTTTTCTTTTCTTTCCTCGTCTTGCGAGCTTTTAAATAAACCGCCGTGGAGCATCGCTTTGCTGCACACCCATCTGTAAATACAGAATGACGCAGGTCAGCGTAAAAATAAAACCGCCGCCTCTGAGTTTGGGTAGCGTCCACCCGGCCGGAGTCTCCAGCAGCCCTGCTGGCTAGAAGCTAAATCAGGCTTTAGACCTCCGTGTGTGTGTGTGTGTGTGTGTGTGTGTGTGTGTGTGTGTGTGTGTGTGTGTGTGTGTGTGTGTGTGTGTGTGTGTGTGTGTGTGTGTTTTCCCCATCATCTTTCATAATTGCCACAAATCTATTTCTGGTTTCCTGAATCGCTTTGCTGCATCAGAAGCAGTAGAATTTTTTTTTTGTTTGGAGAATTTGAGATCAGTAAAAAGTTTTCCTGATTTTAAATTATTAGTGTAGTTTCCTTAAGATGAAGCCCTCCTGCTGGAAGTGTTTGTATGTGTGCACAGTCTTCTCCGGTCGGTCTCCTACCTGCAGCGTGCAACAATATACAAGGAAAAGCAAAAAAAAAAAAAAAGCCAGGAGGGTAAAACACAGGGACCAGTGCGGCTGTTTGTTTTTTTTTGTTTGCTTTTGTTTTTTTTCTTCTGTGAATATGAGCAGCTTCTAGCATCTCAGTGCTATGTTGAGGGAATGAGAGCGAGGTGGTTGGGGGAGGAGGGGGGGGGGGGTTTGGGTGGACAGAATGTACAGGACGAGTCGAGGAGTTGGAGGCCGTCACGGCGGTTTTCACGAGCTCTTGTCGTCAAAGTAGGTCTGTTCGATGCGCCTGCAGAAGGACAGCAGGTTGCTGTAGCTCTTGACCCGCTCGGCCAGCTCGGTGCTCGTCAGCCTGGTGGTGAGGACAGTGAAAAGGTGGCCGAACACCAGCGCGTCCAGCTCCGTCGGCCTGCGGAACAAAAGCCTTTTTTAATCACCGCTTGGCGTCATCCTGACGCCGGCGTAGCGTCGTGTTCGACACGCCGACTAATGGCGACGCGGTGCCCTCGGATGCACCTCATAAACTTTGGAATTTATCCTCTGGTGGGCCGACGGGGTCATTAGAGGATTTACGGTGCGTTTAGATGCAGCATGAAAACGATTAAATTTATGAGGTCTGCGCGAACAACAGTTGACGTCTATTTTCGACGAATATAATCATTAAAACGGCTGTACCCTTGGACTCTTTAATTGACATTAGCATGGAGGATAAAGTAGTAAAATCAATTGAATTGAATTTATTTAAAGCATGATTTAAAAAAATAATACTTTTACTCATTTGGTTTTTTTTTTAAGAACTATTGAGCAAAAAAAAATAAAAAAAATTCTGTTTCTACAACTTGGCCTGTGACACCAACAAGCAGCCTGACTGGTGTTAAATATAGAGACTCCACCACAAGATGGTGCTAAAGTAGCACTTGACAGTTCTTTAGGCCTAAAACTCTGAGGTCACCTGCTGAGTTTGTCAACACATCTGACAGACATGCATGACAGATGATAGTATATATATCCAAAGTGGTACATACTGTTTATTGAAGAAGTACGGTTGTGTTCCCAGCCTTTGAGAGAGAGCCTGGCAGCACTGGCTCACATCCTCATAGACCTGAAACACACAGAGAGAAGAACGTTTGTAGGTCATCAAGTGCTGAAAACATGGGACTCCCCTGGGGACAGAGTCACACACCTGCTCCAGGCTTTTCCCTCCCCAGCCAATGGCGTTCATCTTCCTGCGGACCTCCCACTGCTTCTGATAGGCCAGGATGGAGTTGAGAGGCCACGAATACGGACTGCTGTACCTGGGACGGGAGATCTACGGGCCAGAAAACAAAACAAAATTCATCAAAGAAATGACAAGAACTCCCTCCATCATTCTGTCACAGAGCAGGGTCCTCACCTCAGCAGCTGTGGGGTCATCGCACCACTGGATGTAGAGCTGTGGCGAGGGAGGGAGCGGTGGACACTCAAATTAAAGGACATTCTAGCAGCTTCAGAAGCACATGACTGTGACTCTGTAGCGGTTCTGGTCCGTACCTCTGCAGTGAGCAGCATGTTGTTCACCAGCTCCATGTACGCCTTCATCTCCGCCCTCTGAACGTCGTCCAGGTTGTCGCTCAGAGAGTGACCCTGGGAAAGAAAAAAAGAAAAGAAAAGCAATTTAACAAATAATCCACCTGTGCTTGACTGGAATCAGAGCGCTTCCCTGAAAACTACAAAAATCAGGAACAGCACATGTGTGAGTGCTGGGCTTGTTATTTTTGCACCTTTGCTTTAGTGAACTGCACTATGGGGCCCAGTTCGGACACCACTTGATTCCCGACCTGGATGAATGGAATTTTACCTGGGAAAAGAAGAGAAGGCAGACCAAACAAAAAATGTAGAGAGTTATTGTGTTTTACAGGTAAAAATGTGAATTTTCAACTGAACAAAGAATGAATATGTGACTTTTGAGATATTACTTTAGAAGCATTTTCTTATTTGATTGTTTGCCTTGCAACACCACGGACTAACCAGAGGGCGACATGTACTCGGCGTTTGCTCTGCAAGCCACTCGCACTGGTAGGCCGCACATCCTGAGGTAGGCCTGCACAGACGGGAGGCAGGACACCAGAGTCCGTTAGACAACTGCCAATTCATCCAGTCAGGACATTCAAACATTTAGGTAGACGAGAAGCTCACCTGGACAGCAAGGGATGAGGCACAGTCCGACAGCAGGATCTGATTCTCTGGGATGATTTAAGAAGGGAAGGGGGGTGAGGCAACGTAAACATCAACAGCCTGTCACTTTAGCAGCGACTTATTTATCATGTGACTTACCCTTCAGCGGCTGGTACAAGGTTGCCGTCTCAGGCCAAGGCTCTGCAGCTGTCAGTGTCACGGAGCACACGTACAGACACACAAACAGGAGAGCAGTCATCAGTCAAACGGTCGTTGCAATATGACATTATCTATTTCGGCGCCAGGTTGTTCTGGAGAACCAGTGGAGTATCTCTAGGATCAATGTATAGCCTACAGACAGAACACAAATGGACTGCTATGGATTGTTTGACCGGAAGAGAATGTAGTGTGTGTTTTCCTGATCAGGGAAGTCCTCCATATGAATCCTGCTGGAGTGACTGTCCTCTCTTTTGCGCTGCAACTTGGTTGGCCCTGCAGTGACAGCTCGTTGCAAAAGCTAGCCCAGCCTAGCCTAGCCTAGCCTAGCCGCGGCTGGCTACCAAAACAGACCCAGAAGTGGCTCGGATGCCAGATTATTTATCCCAGTTTGGGTTCAAAGGCTCTGCTGGCGCACATACACATTGACGCTCATCAAGGAGTGACCCGTGGTAACAGGCTAACGCGTCCGCAGATGTTAGCCGATGCAATTGTCATTTGCAACCTCAAAACACGGCGGTTGGGAGAAATAACACCTGGAAAGAGTCCGAATCTTACCCGCCATCTGTGACACGAAAGCCTCTGCTGCAAGAGACATCGCGCCGTCGGAATATCCGTGTGGCTAAATTACAGTGACGGCAGAGAGATGAGGTCAATTCCACCTCATACAAGCCTAAGGACAAGCTCCCTCTGCCCGGTGGAACACAGCGGTCCGTCCGTAATTATTGCCCCTCCGAGGAACTAGACGAATCCAACATTCGTTCCGCTTGAGATGCAGCTAGGGACGGACATTTTCATTTTTGCTTGTTTTTCCTGGTGAATAAAGACGGAACAAAATGCAGCTGTTGCATGGTTACGCATCGTTATTGCTTTGGACGAGTGTTCATTGTCCGTGCCATACGTCCTGCGAGCTAAATACAGATAAAGGTGCTGCTGATGTGTTGTCCAGTTTCTTGCTGTCTTGAATCCGATTTAACTCTTCCGCCTTATAGCTCACTATGTACTTTGTCAAAATGATGTTACTTTAATAAGCATGTCGAACTGAAATTATCTCCACTTTTGTTTGTTTCAAACCTGACGCGTTTCCTTTTTTGTTTCTTCTGTAGGTTGCAATACTAGATACAACCAGGAGAGAGCGGTGTTTCACTACAGTCTGACCACAGAAAGGTAGGCGCGATTCGTCTACAACCGGAAACGACGCAGCCAAAAAAAAAGACGTGCAGAGTGTCAAAGAAAGTTAAAAGATAGAAAGAAAGAAAGAAACGTATTCTATATAAGAGGCTGTATATTTTAAACTGATAATTTCTACTCAGTGCTGTTGTGTTGCTATATTGTTGAATACTGAACACCGCTGGCCTGGTTTGTGCAATGCACATGTCAGAAGCCCCTTCCTTCCTTTCACATTTAACCCTGTCTCGACCGGAAGCCAGCAATTAATGCCTCTCATTTCCCTTGCACACACACACACACACACACACACACACACACACACACACAGGAGGAGATTTTTCACCTACATAAGCCCATGTGGCTCCTGAGCTGTGCGTAAACATCCCTAAACAGCTCGCAGAGGGTTTTTGGAATGGAACTGGTCCTTATTTTTCCGTTCGTTACACAGCCAACTGTGTTTATGCCGTGTTCATGCTGCTGTTAGCAGCTGGAAAGAAAAGTGACACCGTCAGAGGAACTAAATCTTGAGATGTAATTGTTGCTACGCCTGCCTACACCTGCAAAAACAAATATTGAAGGGCTCTATGTTTCTTCGTGGCTCGATGAGGCCGCTGAGTGATGAGGGCTCCATTTGTTACTGCTTGCTGTATGTAGGTGAACATGCTTTATTAAGCCTGTATGCAATCTGCCGTATTTTCCTTCACCTGGGGAAAAAAAAACAACCCAAAAACCTCCCTCAGCAACGAAGCATTTAAGAACAGGCTTTTATTTCATTTCGGTCTTTGTCAGATCTTTGATTCATTTATTTGTCGTTTTCAGTTGTCATGTTCGGCTTGATTCTGCCTGAATTTCGACTGCAATTACCGTATTTCTGTGCAACCATCGTGTCTTATAATCAGCAGGACGCAGTTTAATATGATGTAGTTTGAATACAACACGAAATTACGCAATAATTATTTGAATACAATAAAATACACATCTACCGTCCCCTCCCCACTCTGTGTGTGTGTGTGTGTGTGTGTGTGTGTGTGTGTGTGTGTGTGTGTGTGTGTGTGTGTGTGTTGGAATTAAGGACAGTTTTTAAAAAGAAATCAGCTTTAAATTGTTTATTTCAACGTTTTTCTAAGCTCATCAAAACATGTGTACGTATAAAAATTCTAAACTTTTTTTGCACATGGACATACACAGAAAACATAACAAAAGCCGTGGCTTGCTACATATGGCTATAAAATACGCTTCTAGTTAATACAAATAAGTACTGGCGGAGGCTACAAACCAATAGCATATTCAACTGGAATCAATGACATTCTTTTGAGAACAAAAAATTGAAAGCTTTTTCCAGAGTTAATTCAAACGTCTCCAGGTGTTTCATTAACAGATTTAATAAAATAATCCGTTTCATAAAACCGTGCAACCCTGAGAATTTGTCTTGGATTTAAAGTCACGGTCGTGCATTAAAGACACACCCACCGAATTGTGGGTTTTTCATTATATGCTTCACCCAGCGTGCACATAATAGCTGTCCCAGGATGCGCATCACACACACAAAAAAAAGACATTTTTATTGCTTGTCAATGCGCTTGCTGGACGCAGCTCTTTGTACAGTTGACACACCGAACACCAGCTGCTCTACTAAAATTGGCTTCTTGTTTCCTCCTGTTTTCGCGCCAGTTTGAATTCTTAAAAAAAAGAAAAAGAAAAATACAATTTGGTAACGTGCATATTCATAAGTTAGTCTGTTTCATCTTTAGGTAGTTTTTCATAAAACCCTGTATTATGTTTACCCTGTAGAAATAAAAAACCCTGTTTTCTCCAAACGACACATTCTAGATTTTTTTTTTGCAGCCAATCGGCTCTAAGCATCTTGGATTTCTAATCTGAAGAATTCCTCTATTTATTTATTTTTTTATTTAAAAAAAAAAACCCACGATAAGCTGCCACCACCCTGGGCTCAATGGAAGACATTCATTATGACGTTAAATATCAAATTGGACCCCATCAAGTTGACAAACGTGTTTCAAAGAAGAAAACAAACGCATAATAAGAGTTGGAATATAAGGCAAAGTATAGAGGAAGGTATATAGATCCGTGAGTGGGCCTATAGATGGCGAGTCTGTCTTTTGGAAAGCAGTTTTGGAATAGTTTGCGCGGACTGCAGTCAGTCAGTCGCCCTGAATCCTCGTCAGCTTTTTTTTTTTTTTTTTTTTTTGGATCACACGGTGATCACCGCCTTCACTTTACTGTCTCCTCCGTCGCTGCTGCTGCTGCTACAGCTGCTGCTGTTGCTGTTGTTGTTGCTGTCCGTCGCCTTCTTGTTCTTGCTCCTTCCCTTGGTGTTGGGCAACTTGTTGTCCTTCTTCCAGCGCATGCGCCGGTTCTGGAACCACACCTTCACCTGCCGCTCGCTCAGGCACAGCGTGTGCGCCACCTCAACCCGGCGGCGTCGCGTCAGGTAGCGGCTGAAGTGGAACTCCTTCTCCAGCTCCAGCACCTGCTGACGCGTGTAGGCCGTGCGCAGGCGCTTCGGCTCCGGGCCCACGTGGTTGGGATTTACTGCAAAAAAAATATAAACGAATAAACAATGAAAAACAAACAAACACAACAAAAATGTTGACCTCCTACATATTTGGGTCTATTTAGGATTTGTTTCCCCCTTGGACATATTTATTGAAAATACTTAAAATATATATCTGAATTCCTTTAAGGTTTTCACTGCGAAAGCATAATAATAACAATAATGAGAAAAAGAACAAGCAGAAGAAGAATACTAATACAAAACAATTAAGAGCTTCCATAAATAACTGTGGATCACACAATTGCATCACAGACAAAACACATTTTGTAAATATACACATAATATCGATGAAAGATTGATGTAAAATATTTGTAACATCTGTTACAACTATTTATCTGATCTGTTACACAGATATGCACACAATATAACACCAATTAATTGACAGTTTAAGTTAAAAATGCCCGGTGACAGTTTTCAAACTTAGAAATGAAAAAGTCTAAATTCCGCTTTAGTATTCAATCAGCAACGAAAAATAGGCCTCTATCTGTCTCAACACAAAGCTAGAAAAATAGGTTTCGATATTGTTCCATGTGCAAGGTATTCAAATGTAAATCGATTTTATTTCATTTTATTTTTTGATCTGACCACAAACTACGATGAAAAAAAAAACCTCGGCCTACTTGTAATTCTTGTCGGTTCTCAGCTTTTGTTCTGCTACAGCAGCAGCGGTGCACACTAGAGATTCCCAATTTCACGCGCGCGTGCACACGCGTACCGCTACACCCCCACCCAACACACACACACACACACACACACACACACACACACACACACACACACACACACACACTGGTAGGGGCCATAAAACTTTATAGGGGTCGTAATTCTCCCGGACTCTCACTGCGGCCATAAATAACTCAACGAGACAAAAAAAAAAAAAAAAACGGTGCCCGCAAATGGACAGAAAGAGAGGAAGACAGAAAGAGGGAAAGATGGACAGACAGTAGGGCGTCATAAACGCGGCGGCAGTGAGGCAGAAGGTGAAAGATGAAAGCGCGCAGGTCCTGCTGCTCACCGTGAGCGATGTGCACCTTCTTCATCCACGGGTACACCACGACCGGCGGCTTGTCCTTGGCCTGGCAGGCCGCCTTCCTCTGCACCTGAGCGGGCTTGGCGTAGGTCATCCAGGCCTGGCACTGCAGGTCAGCCGCCGGGTAGCCGCCCTGCTTGCCCGCTGCCTCTGTGTCCCTGTAGTCGGCGAATGACGCGGCCTGGTGCCGCTGCTGCGGCTGCTGCTGCTGCTGCGGCTCGTCCGCCGCATCCTCCCGGCGCTGCGCCTGCACAGAGTGTTGATAGGCGGCTTGTTGTTGTGCTGTGTACGGAGGCGGAGGGGACTGCATGGACTGATAGGTTCCCCCGAAGCCGCCACTGTCCTGGGGGCTGCTGTAGTACCCCCCCTGGTCACTAAAATGACTGTAATCTTCTTCGCACGGGGGGAACTGCGGCTCAGCATATTTACAGCTCACCACGTAGGAGTCCATGATTGATTTATAGCGAGGCTAGTAGGAGAATACTAATTTTTCTTTCTCTCCCCTCTCTGTGTCTCCCTTTTTCCCCCCTCTGGCATCAAGCCATCCTGCGGCTGTCAAATAGACGGACGGCCGCGCGGGCCACGTGACCCCGCGGCCAGCCAATAAGGCGCGGCACTTTGGGTTGTTTATGTCGGACGTAATTGGATAATTTGAGGAGGGGAGGGGTGGGGGGGGGGGGGGAGAGAATTTGTTCATTATGGTTTCTAATGAAGTTTTGCTGCCGGGGAGCATGGCGAGATGTTAGTGGAGTCTAATGGGGTTGCAGGAGAAACCTATCTATCTATCTATCTATCTATCTATCTATCTATCTATCTATCTATCTATCTATCTATCTATCCATCTATCCATCTATCTATCTGGGCTTGGTGGTCAGTTTTCATCCCCATCAGTGCTGCGCGATGCCCACTTTCGCACTCACTACAATAAACGACGATACTTTCACTTCACCTAACAATCAAAAGGTGTGTGGTAGTTTCGAGGGACGATAAACACCGTGGTTTGCGGGTTTGTGTTCATGAGGCACTCCCACTGATGACACGATTCATGCTGTCCGTGGATTGTTCTCTAACGGGGTGTGTTCTCTTCGAGGAGAAGTTGCAGTGAAGATTTTTTATTTTTATTTTGGTTGATTGTGGTTTTTAAATGTCTGTGGGTTTTTTTGGCTTGGATAGAACTTTTGGCGTAAAACGGGACGGAAATTTGATGGGAAAATCCATCTGTGTGTTTTACAGCGACCTGGTCCTTTTTTTTCTTTTTAATTCTGTTTATTTGATGAGAAATAGATTAAAAATGTACCAGGTGATACCAGATCAGAGGAGACGAAGTAAAAAGTAATGAAAAAAATATAAATTTTGTCCATTCCGGATGAGCTGTCCCTTTAAAGTCTATCTAGCTAGCTGGCTAGCTAGCCAGCTAGCTATCTATCCACCTGACATGGCTCTGGCTGTAGATTTATGACTCCTGTTTGTCCTGAATGACTTTATTTAACCCCCCCCTACCCAGATGGCCCCGGTCTTGAAAAATTATTGTGTCCCATATTGAGGTCCGAGCCGGGCCATATTTGGCCTTGTGGCTCGTGAAAAGGATGCGCCACGGAGCAGAAAAGGGAGCGGTGGAATAAAGAACGCGGCATGAAAGGTCCGCAGACAGTGAGTAGTAGTTTGGCTTTGTTCGGGCCCGGGGTCAGCCCGAGGTGTCCCGTTCACCACCACCACCACCATCATCACGGCTTTCTTTCTAAAGAGGGGTCGAGGTTGGAGAGGGAGGGGAAAGGAGTGGTGGGGGGGATGCACTGCGCGTCTTTTTCAAAAAAATAAATAAATAATGACGCAAATTCGACAGGGAGCTGAAAAATGACGTGCGGTTGCACAGGATGGAAGCCGGTGAAGAAGATGAGCGAGACAATGCGAAGCTGCGGAGAACCTCACACGACGTCACCACCGCATAATCGCTTATCGTCTTTTGTTGCACTCGGATGATTTGTCTTTGGATCAAAGCGGCTCATTTTTTTTTCTCTCCTCCTCCTCCTCCTCCTCCCCCTTTAAAAATGCCGAATCACGACTGACAGCAGCGTCGAAATTAATCTCTGCTGGGGGATGAATGGTGCGTAAAGGCGCCGCTGCTGCTGCAACTGATGCTCTGGTCCGAAGCCAGAATCAGCAGAAACGAATTTGACTTTGCGCAGCGATATTAACACCGATAATAAATAGCAACGCTGTGTATCACAGAGGAGCTCGCGCAGAGGAGGGAACAGCGAAGCCCAGGGTTTAGAGATGATGGCGGTGAAGTACTAGTGTGCCGAACCTCCCTCCGCCTGATCTGTTGCATAGTCTGTCTGATTTGCTGATCAGCTACGACAAACAGGAGAAATGTACAGAAGAGTTTAATTTTATATGTTGTATATATATCATTTTTATATGGAGAAACGTTATCTTCCAGTGCTGTGCTGCACAACGCACTTAAAAAAAAAGGCGCAGTGCAAAGGAATAAATTAAATTAAAGGCATCAATTGAATCAAATGGAACAGAAAATAAATGGAAATATCTTTTTTTTTTTTTTAATTAAAATTGTGTTAAAATGTATATAATAATATAGTAGTAATACTACTACACAAAAGTTTGGTCACACCAGTTTTTTCTTTATCTTTACTACTTTATACACTGTAGATACATACTGAAGACATCAACTATATGAGCAAGACATGTGGATTAATGTGGCAAAATATTTTTTTTGATTACCTCAATATGTTATGTTATGTTTTATGTTTTACATATATATATATATATATATATATATATATATATATATATATATATATATATACATATATATATATATATATACATATATATATACATATATATACATATATATATATATATATATATACATATATGTATATATATATATATATATATATATATATATATATATATATATATATTAAGTACGTTGTGCAGCACAGCACTGGAAGATAACGTTTCTCCATATAAAAATGATATATATACAACATATAAAATTAAACTCTTCTGTGTCACCCTGCCTTCGCTCTAAGACAGCTGGGATAGGCTCCAGCAGACCCCCGTGACCCTGAATTGGAATAAGCGGGTATAGAAGATGAATGAAGGATGAATGAATGAATGAATATATACACTATATTATATACACTGGTGGCTATTCTAGATTATCTATAATATAAAACTTGAGTTATTTCACTTTTTTGTTTAATACATGTTCCATATGTGTTCATTCTTTTGATGCCTTGGGTGATGTAAATAGTCATGAAAATGAAAGGAAAAACCATTACATCAGACGTATGTGTCCAAACCTTTGACTGGTGGTGTGTTTATATTATACTATACCATACAGTATGGTATAATAACAGCAGAACTCGGAACCTGTCGGGCTTCAATGTGCTTTTATTTTAGCGTAAGATGCAACCAAATCTGCACATGCTAGCCCTTTTAAACGAATTTGAACATGGCTTCACGGCCACATTGTTTAAGAAAAGTTTCACTCCAGCAGTAAACTGGATCCACCACACTGAGAAAAGCCACAGCTGCCGACTTGGTAGTTAGTTTACATCACTGCCATCAGGTCACTGGGTTGTGTGTCGTCTTGCTGCGTCGTAAAAAGGGGGCCTTCAGTGCAGCCACTCTGAGATTGTCGTCCCACTGTGTGATTGTGCGACGCACACCTGAGCGTCTGCAAGCCTCCCGCTTCCCTCCCTCTCGTCCTCGTTGCTTCTCAAAGGGCGTATTGTACGTTTGTCGCTCTCAACTGTTGCACTATTTATCCGTCAACGCTGTGCAAAGAAACATGCAGGTTTTTTTTGCTCACCAGTGATTAAAAGGCTCATTGAGCTACAGTGTCCGTTAACCCCGCTGGCGGCGGACTCCATGTTTTTTTTCTTTTTCATGAGTATATGCAGACTTCCCTCTGTGTGGAGGTATATGAGATGGTGGAGAAAAAAAAAAACTCTGGCTCCTACTGGGAGCTGCTCACAGGAAGCTCTGTGGATCATCTCCAGCTACTAGCCTGTGTTTTCTTTTGGGGGAGACGTCACAGTTTTGTGGGTTCTCTGAGGCCAATAAGACAAAAGCGGTCTCATTTTTTGTTGTTGTTGTTTTTTTTTTTATTATGTCATTGCGGTGATGGTACAAGCTTTTGGATGAGAGCAGAGGAAAGAATAGAAAAAACAGAAAACTTGCAAGAGAGAACATCTTTTTTTTATTATTATTATTATTTGTCATGCTCCACTGTCCCTGTTAAAGTAGCTTGAAGCAGAGAACATGCTGTCAAACGTTCAAGGGCGTGACCACAGAGCAGAAGCCCATCGTGTCATCAGGCAGTCATCACTTTTTCTTTGCTGTCATCCCCATAAATTGGATGGATGGATGGTCAGTCTTCGCCCATAGACTCCCCTAGAACCCAATCTGTGACAGAGGAAACTTCACACACATTCGGTTCTACAGGGTATGTATAGGCGAAGGTTCACGTCACCAGCTCCTTATTCTCCCCTTTTTCTCCTCCACCACCTCGACAGGGATTTATGCTCAAGTTTCCACCGGCACATTAAACATCATTAAGCCAACTCTTCTTGCGCCAGAAGATGTGCATGTTTTCATTGCTGAGCGCGCAATCAATCCACGTCCTGTTAGCATGCTGTACTGCACACACACACACATACACACACACATGCACACACACACACATTAATATCTCACCCAGGCGTGTCCCATTCGTTCTAATGCAAGGCTGTGATTGCGATTACGGGGCGTGCTAGCTAGCATCGCTGGAACGGCTAAGGTCTTTGGCTGCGTCCGGTCTGAAGACCCCACCACACACACACGCACACACACACACACACACACACACACACACACACACAGCACTTTGCACAGCCAGGTGACTGAAGGTTTTTAGGGCTCTGGGAAAGTATTACACACATTCTTGTGTGTTTGCATACGCCACTATTTTGTGGCAATTTAGTTTCTAGAGTTTGGCTTTATCAGGGTGAGCAGCAGGGGGTGCAGTTTCTTTTTAATCTCAGCCAGATTAGTCAATCCTGAACCTCTTTTGGCTACGAAATCTCAGAATGTCCAAATGAATTCCAGGTGATTCGAGGCTACGGCTGCACACAGCGCTGGGGAAGTCTCGTACATTTGAGAGCAATTTGAAGGAGGCTCAATTAGTCCTTATTTCCCGGAATGCAACGGTGGCAATTAAACGTGCATTACATTGAGATTCGGAAAGCAAATTGCAACCCGCGCCAATGTTGACCCCAGTTTTCTGATTCCTACCTTGATCTCATTTCCATGTGACGTCAGAGCTACTGTAAAAATGTGCCCCAACCGCCGTCGCTACAAATGGGCCTGTTTTTCAACAAAGCTGCTCAATTATAGTGACTTTATAACAAACAAAAAAAAACAACTTCAAATTCACTCTTATGCCAGTGGATGGCGTTAAATGTTACACACTGGACCTCAAAGTCTTTTTTTTTTTTCTTCTTTCGAACTCCTCCTCGCACCTACAAGCGACGAGATGCCAAACGGTGTGAAAGAGCAGCGCGTGCCAAAAAAAAAAGATACAAAATTTATCCATAACAGACCAAATAAACATCCTGCATCCTGCAGTGTGATAAGTATTCATCTTCACACAACACTGCTA
This sequence comes from Nelusetta ayraudi, assembly GCF_046127955.1. Lineage (NCBI taxonomy): Eukaryota > Metazoa > Chordata > Actinopteri > Tetraodontiformes > Monacanthidae > Nelusetta > Nelusetta ayraudi. The sequence continues at coordinate 512,348 of NW_027466180.1, read as the reverse complement.
TGTCCACAGATGATAAGACTGTGTGTGTTTTCTTTGGGGAGCTGCGGATGGATGCGTGTCATTTGTAATTTTGTCCACACTTCATTAAATGCAGTTGCTGATTATTTAAACAGTATTTTTTTTTTTTCTGCATCTGGCTGAATATTCTCTCTCCACTTCTGGCCTCGGGCATTCCTCTGCATTCTCATTATGGCTGTTTACATATTCCCATGGCTGTCTGCTGAAAAGTGCCCATCTGAGCCATTTGTTGCCAGAGTCATAAAAAGCTTGGGTTGCGGTGAGAAGGGAGCCGCTGCACTTTCCCACTTTTCCATGAGGCAACTACTGTGTGCAGTGGGGGGGAAAAAGGTAAACACACAAAAGGAGTTTCCAACCAAAAAAGCTGAGCTAAACATTGATTGGCCGTGAATAATGAGGAGCACCTATCAACCCATAAAATACAAATGGTCCAAAAATCTATTCATGCCAAACTAGACTATTAATCCTTGTTTGCGGGAGGAGAAATCGGAGCCTGACATGAAAAACTTTCATTTTTCACATCGATCCGAGGCGAAATTCTTGCGCTGAATAGCGGAGAATAATTAGCCTCGCACCTTGTGAATGGTGGTGGGGGTCCCGAGCTGGGAACTTTTTTTTTTTTTTGAGGGGCGGGGGGGGTTCCCTCTTTTTTTTTTCATCATCATCATCAACAACAACAACTCTCTCCGTCTCTCTCTCTCTCTCTCTCCCTCCCTCCCTCCCTCCCTCTCTCTCTCCTTGTTTTTCGCCTTGTAAAGAGCATTCTTCTTCTTCTTCTTCTTTTAAGAATGTCACCTATAGCGGCCGTCGGGTCGCACGAGGGTCAGTCAGTCAGAATCGTTGACCGCTGGTTCACCGTTCCATTAGTCCTCGCGCTGGACAGGGCCACGCAAGGGGCGCGCGCTGGGGACCATCCAGAGTTCACGCGGCCTGCGGGAGCCGCGGGAGCTCCCATTGTGTCTCTCTCTCTCTCTCTCTCTCTCTCTCTCTCTCTCTCTCTCTCTCTCTCTCTCTCTCGGTTTTATTGTTGCGCTGTTTTCGAGGGTTGAAAGGTTCTAGGTGACACTGACATGGATGTCTGACTGTAGAAATGTAGAAAAAAAATGTGTGTATATGTGTGTATACAAAAAGGACATATATATGTATGTAAGAAACTGCTTTGTTAAAGATATTCTATTGTAGAATTGTTAAGCTAAGTTCGTCACAAGTTACAAAACAGACTTTCTTTTGTGGGGTCCAGGGGTCCAGACTGTGTTCTGGCGCTTTTCATGCGCTCTCATCCTCGGTGAAACCGGCCAACAGTCGCAGGTTCAGCTTTTATTTCTGCTAAATAAGCCGCGAGTCCAGTTGGCCCCATTCAAACGTGGCTTTTCTTTCTTAGGGTCGTTTCACTTTTTCATCTTAGACAGGCTGACCGCAGGCTCACCCCTCCGCCCCCGGCCCTCTGCCGGGTCAAAGCCGAGCTGAGTGCAGCTTTAACCCGGTTTAGACATTAACTGCGACCTCCAGCCCTGCTGCTGGGAACCCGCGCGCGCGCATGCACCGTCGCGGAGTGACCGGCTCAATGGGCCTCGTGCGTGCGTAACTGCGAGACAGTGTATACGGCATGTTGGGACTGTAAGATTGGGTTTAAAAAAAGAAAAAGAAAAAAGTGGGCAAAATAAGTGAATTCTGTGTTTTCACGCATTGAATTGTAACATAATTTTGAAGCCAAAAGTTTTCAACATTATACAAAACTTTGCAAAAAAAAAAAAAGAAAAAGAAAGAAAAGACAAAAACACCCACTATTAATCGCGTAAATACAATGTGGTTAATTTGATTTTATTTTTTATCAATTAATTTTACCAATTAAGAAACTGTATTCAATTTAAAAATTAAACAGCAGACTACAAGAAAAATAACAAAATGCAAACAACATTGTTTTAAATGCAAATGTTTTATCCATCAAAAATTAAATAATTCGATAACATTTCTAATTATTCAACATTAATTTATTTCTATATTTATTTATCTATTTAGTGAGTGAGTGAGTGAGTGAGTTAGCTTTTCAGTGAATTTTTCACTGTGCAAATCAAAACCAGCCTGGTCCCATTGGGCCCCACATGAGCACTAAAACGGCATCGTTCGGCTTACTTCATATTTTCTAAAGTATTAAATTATACAACTTCTTGACTTCCCCGTTAGAACACATCAAAATACCATTACAAAACGGACGAAGAGATAAGAAGTGTATTTCTAAGCATTGCCGTGTTGGTGGAGTTTGCGCAGTCAGAGTTGTGCGGCTCTTTCTGGCTTCCTGCCTGTTGTCAACCTGGGACCGCGATCAAAACGGATCCATAAAAGTGCTGCGTAAAAACTCTTTTACTGCGACCCCGAGAGTTTCTCTTGAAGTTGAACTGCGCCGCTTGTAAAATGTCCCCCGCATGGCGCCTTTTATCTGGCGCTAAGTGACTTAGAACGCTGCGTATTGACCGACGAAAAAATAACCCCTTCGAAAAAAGAAAAAAAAAAACACAGCGGCACACTGAAGATTTAATCCCCAAATTAGAGAGTCTGTGGGACTTAGAGAACGCTCTCCGTGTTTCAAGTTCCACCGTAATGGATTGGCCGTATTCATATCACAGTGATATTATTTTACACGTCAGTTGTAGGTTGTTGATGAATTATGATGTCAAAATCCTTGACCTGCTAATCCTGAACACTAAGCACGAAAAACCCCTCGCTGACTCGGGGGAACACACACACACACACACACACACACACACACACACACAGACCCATACAGTGCATACACACGCACGTAAGCCACCTTGTGAGGTCACACTAAAACACTCATATTTCAAATAAATGCACAAATAAGATTTCTTATCTAAAGCATCACTGATTTACAATATCACATTTTCCCCGGTGAGTTGATTTAAAAAAAAAAATCTATGGACCTTTAAAATCCTTAAAAGGTTTTACCTTGTGACTTTCAAAAAATTAAGGCTTTTTGAAAGCAGCTGTTGCAAAACCAAAGCTTAAAATGACCCCTAAAACGTTGAAAATGTTGATTTAATTTATCTTTTTCTTTTTACATTTAAAAACAAGTCGGAAAATGATCCAAAAGCTCTTCCAACTGAAATCGACTGTGTCTAAATCAAATTACACACAAATAAACACGAAAACGAAACGAAATCGACTCGAAATCGATTACAAATTTTGCCCAAATGATCGTTCGTGAAAAAGCGGCGTGTTGTGTGAAAAATGCAGCCGTGCAGGTGCCGCTCTAGCATGCAGCACTCCCCCCCCACCACCACCTCTGTGGAGCCTGCCTGGTGCTCCCCCTGCAGCACCACCACCACCACCTCCACCTCCACCTCCACCCCTCCTCTCGTCCACGGCCCCCGCACAGCTACAACTTCATATCTCAGCCGAATTATGAAAAAAAAGAGAAAAGCACGAGGCGCACTGACTTACTCACTCACTTGTTGCGGTCCGCTCTCGCCTCAAAAGCGCGTAGGTTGTTGCTGCTGCTGTGCGTCAAAAAAAAATAAATAAAAAAAAATCCCCTTCGGCGCGCAACACAGGCTGGAAATGTTGCGTTGGCTTGGCACGTCCGCAAATGTCCCCTCCCGCCCAGCGACACAAAGATGGTTGTGTTGATTTGGGACAAATATCGGCCGGCGGTCCCCATCTGGCCGCCTGTCGGCTTTTCTCTCCCGGTTATATTTTGGGGCTTGTCAAAGCGCCGGCAATAAAACACACTTTATTACCGTCACGTGCTCCGTTTCTCTCCCCCAACCCTCTCCCCCTCTGCTCCCTCGCGGGTTCATAAATTATTAGGGTCCTGCACCCACAGCCACTTTATTCAATAATGGCGCCAAAAAGCATTTCCTTTTTCAGCCCCCCCAGTTTTATTTCCTCTCTCCTGCTGCTGCTGAAGATAAACAAACAAACTGCAGGATTCGTGTGAATTTATAATCTTCACAATTTAATAAAGGGAACTTTTCGTTTTTGTATTGGAATTAATTCAATTTAAATATTTTTTTTCGTTTCAATTTGCGTTCGTTTTGAAAGGAAGCCATTTGGTGGGTGAAAATCACATTTCCAGCGTGTCCCTGTTTTTTTTTGTTTTTTTTCTTCTTCTTTCTTTTTGGCCCCCGTGTCGTTTTCTCCAAAGCACGCAGAGACAAAACACTGTTTGCATTTTTCCGGATGTTTCTGGAATGCTGTTTGGAGCATTTGCTTCCTGCTTTGATTTCCGTAAATGGGGAGCAATAAAGCCATAAAGTTTGGCTCTGTGAAAACACACAGCGGCACCGCCTGTGTGGGCTTGTGTGTGTGTGTGTGTGTGTGTGTGTGTGTGTGTGTGTGTGTGTGTGTGTGTGTCAGCTCTGCGGCGGCTCTTGGTATTCAAACGGTCTCACATTTCATAATAAACGTTTGAATCTGACACACGTGTGGAATGTCTTCTCTATCTGACTCAGAGACGTTTTAAATCGAACCAAATTAAAACGTCACGAATTTCATCAGGAGCCTCCCTGCCGTTCGATGAAAACACCAGCGACGATATTTCAGTATCTTGTGCAACTGTTCGTTAAATAATATTTAAGCATTGCGCAAAATTCTCCAAATAATAATAATTTTAAAAAAAAGAATTACTGATATTGACCAAATTAATTCACAATATTTACGTTCAACTAGCTATCAAGCACTATGTAGGAGATACTTAGAAAAAAAAGCAGACGCTTAGACGTTTTCTCGGTCACTACTCACTATATTCCGTGATTTACAGCGCCACCCAGCTGCTGGTGCAGCGTCGAGTCGCCCCCCAAACAAAGAGTGTCCCGGGATGACGCTCGAGGTGCATTCAAGGTAAATGGGAGACTGAAAAATTCTCACGACCTCCGGCCGGAAGGTGAGGGGGGGTAGGAGGAGGACGGGTGGGAGGGAAACCGACGCTAAATCTGCGAGGATCCGCATGTGAGGAAAAGATTCTCAGGACTTTGTCGCCATCTAGCGTTGTTGTGGAGGTATAACCATGACATCACTGTCTGACTTGTGGATCAGTGTGTGTGGCAGCATGTAGATGTAAGGATGCATACTGCAAAAAAAAAAATACTTCTATTTGTTTTTATAATGATGGCTTGCATCATTTCATTTGAGCCGTCATCGCTTTACAAGTGGAGTCATTTTTTATGATTTTTTTTTAAATTTTTATTGTATTTTATGTTTTTTTACATAAGCGAGTAAAGCACTGCAGATATGAAATCCTCTGCTCCCTTTATCTTAACTGAATTGAATTGAATTGAATTGGTTTTGCTTGCTTGCTTTTGCAGAGAATGATCCTAATCTGCATCTGCATTATAAGTACCATTATTTTAGTCTGTTTCTTGTTTTGGATTTAACCTATCAGAATAAGCTTAATATATTTACAAAGAAATATCAAATATATGTTCTGTTCAATAGAATTTACTCAACAGTTTGATTTAAAGACACCTTTGGTCTGGTATCTTTACGACCCTCTAGTGGTTAAAAAGTGAAACAGCATTGATAAGCTCTGATTTGAATATCTAATCCTTCAATGAGATAAAGTGTGTTTTTTATTTACCTCAAAGCCCCTTAACCTCGTAACTTTTATAGGAGGAGTCTATTGTAACTCAAGGTTAGAAATGTCTTAATTCGCCGTTTAAAGACTTTCAAATGGCTTTAACCATCTTTTGATTGTTACCTTTGATTGATGATCATTTCCTGGCAGTTCAGTTTAGGTGAGGATGCTCATCTTGTGTGAGCTCTGGAAAACAAACACACAACAAAAAGGGAAGAGATTCATAATTAGTGTTCAACCAATTGTGATGTGATGTGATGGGAAAGGACGGATGGATGATGCTGTTGTAGTAAAGCCGGTCAAGTTCTGATCAATACGCAGGATTTCAACTGCCGTCGGGAGGACGAATGTGGTGTCCGGGACAAACCTGTGTGCTGCTCTCTTCTCTCTCTGTGAGTCTGAGGTCGCTGCGCCGTCCTGCCGAGACTCAGCGAGCAGCAGCAGCGTTTGACTCTGGACAAGGACTCACTTCGACTTCCTGTCTCCGTCTTTTCTGTCCACCTCAAATTTTTTGAACGTTTGTTCCAATCTGTGCGTCACAGCTTTCCCTGCCTCCCTTTGTCTCTTTGTTTCTCTCTCTGCTCCCCCCCTCTGTCTCTCTCTCTCACACACACACAAACAGAGAGAGAGAGAGAGAGAGAGAGACAGATCTGCCACTGCTGCATTGCAGTAGGTTGTAAATATTGAGTGCCAGCTGAGCTTGACTGAGCAGCGGCGGTGAAATACTGTCTTTGTCTCCCTCTATCTCTCACACCCCACCTTCTGTCCACAGGAGGGGGGTGGGAAGGGAGGGGTCAGGGAGAGGGGGCGGGGGGCTGGCGAAAATGTGAAATTCAGAAGAGGAAGAAAAAGAGAGGAGATATACTGTCCCTCACTCTCTTTGTTTGCGTGACACCGCGGTTGCCCTCGTAAAAAAAAAAAAAAGAAAAGAAAATGAGGAGAACGGTCGGTGAACACAAAGAAACCGCAGAGCAAAAGGATTCCTCCTATCTTCTCCTGTCCATCTGTCCACAGTGGTGGTTGTTGCTGTGGAGAAGGAAGGAAGGAAGGACGGAGGCGTTCAGCATCTCCAGCTGAAGGATCCGAGTTTTGACTCTGGTTCTCTATAGTTTTTTAGGGCAAGATTGAAGTCTCTGCTCAATCCAGTGCGGCAGGCAAAGAGGAGATGCATGAATTGTCGTCGAGGAGCCTGCAGGTGGGTGGAGCCGTTTGTGGCCTCCACACCTCCTCTGATTTTTCACCTCTGTCTGTTTTTTTTTTTTCAGTTCAGAGCTATTAGATTAGAAGCCTTGATCGTCGTTGTACTTTGCACAACAACATTTCATTCAATCCTCCTTGACCAGGACAACGGGACAAGTGAAAAACGTCAGCCAGCTATTAAAACAACACAACAGTAAAGTAAAATACACGGCCTATTGTGCAAATGTCGCTTACCAGCCATGTGATCTGAGTGCTGAGTACAAAGTGGAAGCCTCACAAGCCTTCCTGGAGTATATGTCAGCGTTTTCAAATGCAAATTGATTGTAATTCTTTCTTTTAAAAAAGCTGGCTAATTTGATGTGTCCGCCTGGTCAAAGTCCTGCAGGTGCTCACACTGACCGCTGGGAATCTCACCTCCCTGCTATGATATCCCCTCAGAAATCCACTTCTAATATTCAAATACGCAACTTGCAAACCCTCATCAACACATGAGGAACATAAGCACCTGATGGACGTTTGCAGGCCCAACCAAACTGTATGCCTGTTTTAGCTGAACGATGTCGCGCTTCGTGGCTCAAATGCTGAAAAATCATACAACCGGCGCACGGAGGCGTTGTCTCTTCATCTATACGCACGACCCGTTGACATTGAATGAGAGGCGTGCACGTGCGTGTGCATGAGTGAGTGTGCGGTGGTAGCTACCTGACAATTGAGCATCTCGCCGCTCTCCATCTCCCCCCACCCCTGCGGATGCAGGACTGCAAACAGGGGACACACACACACACACACACACACACACACACACACACACACACACACACACACTTATTTCATTGTCTATTGTGAAACAGTATTTTATGTGTCCCCCACAGGGATAAATACTACCCATATCTATCTATCTATCTATCTATCTATCTATCTATCTATCTATCTATCTCGACAGTACACATTACACACAAAACAAAAACACACAACTCAACACAACCTATACCTGGTGTTCGTGCAGGTGGTCAGTGCAGCTTCCTTCCACTCACAGCTTCAGCGGCTTCAATTACTGTTGACGTCCGTCTCATGTGCCCTAATCAAACTATTGTGAGAAATGAGAAATTGAAAATAAGCTGATGGTGTCGGGGGAGATGAGGAGGTGGAGAGGAGGAGGAGGAGGAGGAGGAGAGAGTCGCCTTTAGCTGATGGATAAAAAATAATAATAAGCTGTCCACACGGGGAGGCGCGCGGTGCCTACCAACAGCTCTGGGCTACAGGGAGCGCGCGCGAAGTAAGGCTATAGCCGCACGCGCACACATGACCGTGGGTGGCCAATGGTCGACGGCGTTGGCTCGTAAAAAAGAGAAAAAAAGAAAAAGAAAACCACTTTATGGGGTGTACGCGTGCGTGCGAGCGTGCGTGCGAGCGTAAGTGTAAATCACGTGCGGACAGAAAGGGGAATTAGTTGCAGCTGCATTCAAGCGTCCAGCATTTAAAATAAACACGCGCGCAACACGCACGCACGCACGCACACACGCCGATGGCAGCGTGTTTTTCTCATCTTCACAGGGCACAAGCTGTGATTGGTGCGTGAGCTCCACATTAATTAGAATTGTCTCGTTGCGTTTTATTGAACGAACCCTGCCATCCCCCATCCCCACACCCCCCTCCCACCCGCCCACTGACCAATCACGTCGCCGGAAATATCAGCATCACGCATCTAAATAACTCCAAAGGCCTCCACGTTGGTTTTCTGCTCTGATTTTTAAACAACGAGAACATTGCTATCAATAAGAAGGGGGGGCAAACATTTGAGATATATATCAACGCGTTTTTGCATCAAACTCGAAGCTTTTACCAGTCAATATGGAATCCAGATGCTTTATTGGTATTTGCACCATTGAAAAGCAAAATGAGGCGGATTTGTGTCTGAGAAAACACAACTGATGTCCGCAAAATACACGAGTTATTTCAAGTGCACATCGTGGTATTGAACACGAGTAGGCCTTTTAAAATTACTTTTTGCGTCGACAAAACCCGGACAGATTCTGCCTATCAAACAAAAGTCTGGTTTGTGTCTCAGCAGTACTGAGGCGTGGTGTTACATGGAATTTCAGAACTGCTTTTAAATGGCGCAATGTATGTTTGGTCGTCAGTATGTTGCGCTGCATTTTCAGATAATTCTGTAAAAAAAAATTGCGCCTCATCCCCTTTTATAAATAGAGATTGATCGAGAGACCGGATGTGCCTAAGGTGATTTGGCACAAATGATTCACATCAGCACGTCAAGTAATATGAATATGTTTGAAAACGTCGCTCTCGTCTTATTTTGCCGTCGAAATCGTCAGAAAAGGCCTGTGCTCTTCCTTTGAGAACACCTCAAGTTGACCACCAGAGGGCGGCAGAAACAAAAGAATGACTTGAAGGTCGACACCTTATGAGCTGATTTATCCGATCAGCTGTACAAACACTGTCATCTTTTTTTTTTTTTTACGCAATGGTTGAGAAACTCAGCCCCAGACTATGATTTTAATATTAGTGTGTTTAGTGCGTTTATTTTACATCAGTGTCTAAAGATTTGAAGCATAACAGACAATGACATTAAAACAATTCTGTTTCCAATTGGCTGATTTCCTTCTCGTGTCTATCCGGTATCAACCAGCTGTATGTCTCGTGCCATGCAGTCATACAGCTGGTTGCACGTTTTTGCATTTCACACTTGACGTGACCTTCATATTGTTGGTCTCTGTGCTTTATTGTCGTTAAAAGGAAGTAGCAACAATACAAATTGATTCATGAATAGCCTCAGCTTTATTGCATTTTTGTAAAGATTTATAGATAATTTAAAAAAAAAAAAAAATCTTGACAGGGCTCACATCCAAGAGACGCGGCTTCACTGACTTTGATAACCACAATTGTTTGGTTGCTGTTTTTTTTTTTTTTTTTTTTTTTTTTTTTGCTGTTTTGTCGTCTTTGCCATTCTCGTCTTCTTATCGAATGTTTTCACACAGATCCATTTCCAAAACCTTTTTTTATATATATCAGAGAAACGAAGTGACAATTCTTGGCTCGAGTTGCTTCTTTTTTTAAAATCTTATCACTCTTGATGTCTTATTCTTATTATTTTCCGTATTGTAGATTTTATGCAAATTAATATTCAAATACGCAAAAGTGATGGGAATTGCGCGGTGATCCCAACAGTGGTAGAGGTTCTACTGAGATTTGAACTCAGATCGCTGGATTCAGAGTCCAGAGTGCTAACCATTACACCATAGAACCGCTAATGATGACCTGCCTGTCGTCATCACGCATGGTGATACAGGTCACCTTGTCCCTGAAAGCTCACAAGCCCTTTTGTTATTTTTTGTATTTACCAGGACATCGTTGGTATTTGTCACCGTGTATGACATCAAAACGAAGATTAACAGAGTTTTTAAGATTATATGGAGTGAAAAGAATGTAGAGTCTCTGTGTAGTTTAAACAGTCTATATCGAGTATCATTAGATATATTTTGTTCTAATTCCATCTGTACACTTAGTGCTGGAAAACAAAATACTCATGCGTAATGGGTGACCTTAAAAATTAGAAAAGTATAAGGTTCTACTGAGATTTGAACTCAGATCGCTGGATTCAGAGTCCAGAGTGCTGACCATTACACCATAGAACCGCTGGTGATGACCTGCCCATCGTCACAAACCACTGCATCTTTGACGCCAGAACACAGAGATAACATTTTAATTTCATTCAGAGAAAACATCGTTGAAAAACTGCGGAGAATTTCCCATGCCATTAATATTCTACCTATAGTTTTGTTTTTGGACACTTCATGCTGGGGGAAAAAAAATATTAATGAGTAAGTGCACAATCAGGTTCTACTGAGATTTGAACTCAGATCGCTGGATTCAGAGTCCAGAGTGCTAACCATTACACCATAGAACCGCTGGTGACGACCTGACTGTCGTCACAAACAGCTGCAGCTTCATGCATTTAGATGAATGAGTAAAGTTGAGGAGGAAACCACGAGCCACCTTGTCCCTGAGACTGCTCTAGTTTGATGATTTCAATTGTTTTATTCTTCAACTATATGTTTGAGAGTAAAAACGGTGCAGAGAATGTCGCTTTGTGGATTTGTTTATATCGTACCGCTGATGATGACCTGCCCATCGTCACAAACCACTGAATCTTTGACGTCAGAACACAGATAGATAGAGAGCATTTTAGTCCGATGTGGACTGCTGCTGGGAAACAAAGTATTTATGTGTATTAAGTGATGATGGCAAAATCAGGTTCTACTGAGACTTGAACTCAGATCGCTGGATTCAGAGTCCAGAGTGCTCACCATTACACCATAGAACCGCTGATGAGGAGGAAACCTCGCGCTCTCTTGTCAGGGACAAACTGCTTATTTTTTTTTTTATTATTTTTTTTTTTTTTAACTTCGCGTCATCGTACATCAAAACAAAGATTAAGAGACATTATGAAGATTTATTTATTTATTTTTGGACAAGGTAGAGACTGGTGCAGAGAATGCCGCTTTGTAGATTTGTTTGTTGAGTGTCGAGGCAGATGAAGCAGTCAATATCAAGTAGTTGGATTTGAACATTTAATGGTGAGAAACAGTAGTGTGTTGAGTGATGATCAACAAAATCAGGTTCTACTGAGATTTGAACTCAGATCGCTGGATTCAGAGTCCAGAGTGCTAACCATTACACCATAGAACCGCTGATGACGGCCTGACCATCGCCACAAACTGCTGCATCTTTGACGTCAGAACACCGCTAAAGAGCATTAAGGTTTATTTAGAGGAAAATGTCGTTGAAATACTGCGGAGAATATCCCATGTCGATTCAGGCTTGATTCGTGTTTATTGCGTAAATATTTTACAGATAGTTTTATTGTGAACGTCGTTGTTTCAAGACCGTGTTCAGTCTCGAGTTAAGACACATATTTTGTTCTAATTAGTCCGATCTGGACTCTTAATGCTGAAAAACAGTAAGTATTTATGTGTAATAATAAGTGACGACGGCAAAATCAGGTTCTACTGAGATTTGAACTCAGATCGCTGGATTCAGAGTCCAGAGTGCTAACCATTACACCATAGAACCGCTGATGGTGAGCTGCCTGTCGTCACAAACAGCTGCAGCTTCATGCATTTAGATGAACGCGTAAATTTGAAGAGGAAACCACGAGCCACCTTGTCCCTGAGACTGCTCTAGTTTGATGATTTCAATTGTTTTATTCTTCAACTATATGTTTCAGAGTAAAAACAGTGCAGAGAATGTCGCTTTGTGGATTTGTTTATCGTTACAGATGCAGCCGTCAATATCAAGTGTAGTGATGATCACTAAAAATCAGGTTCTACTGAGATTTGAACTCAGATCGCTGGATTCAGAGTCCAGAGTGCTAACCATTACACCATAGAACCGCTGATGACGGGGAGACCCCGCGTTCGCTTGTCACCGTAACTGACGTCAACTATGACACCAAAACCAAGATTAAACAGAGATGAAGAATGAATGAATGAATATCGTGTGTGTGTGTTCACCATTGCGTCGATGCGTTTAGATTCTATAAGTGGACGCTTCATGCTGGAAAACAGTGTAGTCATGCGGAATAGGTTGTAATCGCAAAACCAGGTTCTACTGAGACTTGATCGCTGGATTCAGAGTCCAGAGTGCTCACCATTACACCATAGAACCGCTGACGTGGTGCGCTTGGTTGTCACGCCGGGATCCGCGTGCCTGCCGAAATGGAATGGCATGCGCAACGCGGGAGCGCGCGCCGCTGCAGCAACACACAGACGTGGCTGAATGAACGCGATACATCGTTAATGTCTTTGTCAATGGCGAAGCATTGGAAACGACGTAGGCCACTAAATTCGGAAGCTAATCTGAAAAAGACGTTTCACTTACGCAACGACCCCTGTGATATTTATATTTAAAACGTGACCTGTCATTAAAGAAATAAGCTAGCTGTCAGAATGTCATTGTACTTGGTATGTCCTTTACTGTTAGAAAAAATATAAATAAACTGACAACCAAGTTGGTATTTATCAAACAGCATTTTGGACGGTTAACGCCTCACGCACCCCTCATTGTTATTCTGTGACACTTGATGGTGGAGAAAAAAAAAGCAGTTCTCGGCATGACCCCAGGGTTCAACGTGGTGTAATACCCCCACCGTGAGGACAAAAGGGGAGCTGCATGCTTTGCTTTGCTTTTCAACCCAGTTTCAGTCTTTGGAGGTTGCTTCTAATATTAAACGTTCCCTCTTGTTGCGTCACTTGCGAGGTTAATGCGTCTGTTGTTGTTGTTGTTGTTTTTTTAATAAACAAATTAGATTTCACATAATAGATACTCTAATCTCAGAGCTGCCGTAAGGACTCCACCAGCCTGCGTGCTCTTTAACGACGGGTGCGTTGTCAGCCTGCGAGCCATTTGCGGGTTTATTTCTGGCAGTTGCCTCGTATTGGGAGCGACACTTAATCGGCAGCAATTATTTGGAAATTACTCGCCGCCCTATTTAATTTCTGCAGCACAATTATTATCCCCTTTGTTGCACTATAGGCTCGTTCATTTCGGGACGCGCGTGCTCAACCCGTCAGGCCTGCACAATCCCTGAAAGCCTTTGAAATTCTTGCTTTCGCCCGTGTTTTTACTTATTGTTTTTCTTTGAAAAAAAATGTTTAATTCTAAAAAATTATGTGACATTCTTTGGGAATAGAAAGAAAATTATGACTTTCATTTTCAAGCCTTCCAAACAATCGGACAGTCCAACACTCACCCCCCGCGATGTTTTTAATCTAGAGATGTTAGGTGACCGCATCCTTTTATTCACCGCCTCGTCCACGTGGGTGAACTACCCGCGCACGTTTAATAAAAATAAAAAAAATGACGATGTTCACCGCAGGGAGAAAAAAAAATGTTTCACTGACATTGTAGCATCACAATGACCGAGTGAGAGCGGACATGGAAAGAATGAGCTGTCAAGCAGAGATAACCGAAGACAGACAGACAGACAGACAGACAGACACACACACACACACACACACACACACACACACACACACACACACACACACACACACCTTTTGCGTCCCCTGCATGTTTTGTGGTCCTGGTGGAAGCTGCCTCTCTGTCTGCAGACAATGACTTTAACATCTAGAAGGACGGTTGCACCTCCGAGGCAGGAAGGAGGCTTCAATAAAATCATCCAGCCACGGTGACTGTCTGGGCTAAATTACTTTATGGTACCTCTCTTTTCTCTCTCTCTCTCTCTCTCTCGCTCTCTCGCTCTCTCTCTCTCGCTCTCCGTGTGTGTGTGTGTGTGTGTGTGTGTGTGTGTGTGTGTGTGTGTGTGTGTGTGTGTGTGTGTGTGTGTGTGTGTGTAAGAAAGTCACGTTTATTCCCCAAATGCACGCAGTTTCTTTATGACCCTGCAGTAGGAAAGAAGTCATTTGTGGTCGCAATAAACGACGGAAGCTTCGGGGCTCCACACTGCCTGACTTTGACAAAACAAGGGGAGAGAGAGAGAAACGTTTTCTCCCCAAAATCTCTCGTCTGTCTGAATCAGAGAAACGCATGCTTGAAAAATGAACAATAACTTAATTAAATAAAAGCTATTAAAAAAGAAACTAACTAACTAACTAACTAAGTACAAGTTTGTTTCATACTGTAAAAATGAGAATTTCACATTTCCATTCCAAGAAACCTACGGGATTGAAAGATGAAGCTAAATCTCCTTTATTCAGTCATATTTTTTATTTATTTAGATCTATTTTGATTTAGTTTACGTTTTTTGTAGATTTCTCTCGCAGGTCTTTATCATTATTATTATTATTATTATTATTAATAATAATAATAATAATAATAATAATAATAATAATAATAATAATAATCACACACTCGCCACACGCGATCGTCTTTTTATTATTTTGTATTAATTCGAGCAGCATGGTTTGTACAAATAGCCACTTCAATGTAATCCCACCACAGAGAAATGTGTTGCGATTTTTTTTCCTGCAGATTTTAGGAAAACCAACAGCAAAACAATACCTTCCATAAATAATATTATATATCTGTTGGACCTCAGCCTGGTGATACCGTACATGGAGAGAGCCGGTTGTGCGTGGTTTTTCAGAGTGTGTGTGTGTGTGTGTGTGTGTGTGTGTGTACTGCATTTTTACACTCACAGAAATAACATATAGACATGGCTACAACAAGAACAGTAAACGAGCCCAACGGGCCACATGCACCTCATAAAACATCAAATACAACAAGATGTTGTTTTTTTTTTTCTTTAGAAAAAAAAACGTTTTATGGAACAAACATTTTAGAAGCAGATTTTGTTTTATTTTTGTGCAATGAGTTTTAAAAAATTATGTTAAGCCACCGCAACACGCATGATTAATATCAAATAGTCGTTTTTCTTTGTTTATTTTGATTATTTGTCACATGAAGTAATACAACCCGTGCAGATCGATTTCTATATTTGAATAATTTTACACAGCTGACCCGTTAGCAGGAACAAAAATATCCTCGTTGCTGAATTACAGCAGCTGAAGTTACTTATAAAAATGTGTTTCTGAAGCTCCCTCCTTGAAGTGCATGTGGTTTAACAAAGTCACAGGTGGACAGAGAAACAGTTAAAAACAAAACCTTTATACAAAAAAAATTCACATTTATATTGAGTGATGTGCCCGTCCCTCGATGCACGTGGTTTCTTTTTTCTGAAAAGACAACTTTCGTTAGAAAACTCGTGTGTGGAAGCTGCGTTTTCAAAAAGAAAGCAATTAAAAACACAACAGAAATGTCGAGATTTCACTTTTCGACGAACGGGAACAGGGAGCTTATGTGTTTCCTCAGCCTAAAGTCACCATTGGACCCCCCCCCCCCCCCCAAGTCTCCCCAACTTGGTACACCTCCGTATGCTTTATTTGTACAATACACAGGCTGAACGACTGTTTCTCCAGGCGATAACAGACGTGAGATCGACCATCCATCTTTTATTGGCCGCCTTGTCTCATCTGGCGCGCACCTCCCTTTTTTTCTTTCTTGCTTTTTTATGGGGACAGTTTGCATTTTGGCACAGAGGGTCCAGACAATTTATGTCACGTCAACTATGCGCCAAGTAGTTTCGACTTTGGACACGTGAGTTTTACAGCCTTAGTGGAAACAGA
This sequence comes from Nelusetta ayraudi, assembly GCF_046127955.1. Lineage (NCBI taxonomy): Eukaryota > Metazoa > Chordata > Actinopteri > Tetraodontiformes > Monacanthidae > Nelusetta > Nelusetta ayraudi. Next base: position 496,376 of record NW_027466180.1, on the reverse strand, counting down.
TGTGTTTTAAGGAAAGGAAGAGAAGCTATTCATAGAATCTTGTGTTTCGAACGAGTTTCTTCTTCTTCTTCTTCGTCGTCGTCGTCGTCGTGGTCTCCCTGAAAAAAATGGTTGGATCCTGAGCGTCCGCCTTACAGCTCAGCTTATTGACATGCACATGGAAGTAATACACACCAAAAGACACAAAGATTAGTAGTTTCTTTTCTCTTTTTTTGGTTTATATAAAAAGTCTAACAACACTCTCGGTCTCCACGTCAGAGTTTCAAACATTTGCGGAGCTTTTTCTCCTTCTTCTTCTTCTCCTCCTCCTCCTCCTCCTCCTCCTCCATCTCCTCCATCTACTTGGAAGCAGCCATTTCAGCGTCACGGTCGCTTTGCGGGTCGAGGAGCTGAGCTCGACGTCAGCCTCACCTCCAGCTCGTCCACCTCATACATTCATCCCCCTCCTATCGCGGCTCATCAGCTTCTTCATCTTCATGCGCCTGTTCTGGAACCAGATCTTGACCTGGCGCTCTGTCAGATTCAAGAGTCCCGCCACCTCCAGGCGCCGCTCCCTGGTCAGGTACATGTTGTAGAGGAACTCCTTCTCCAGCTCCAGGGTCTGGTGCTTGCTGTACGGACACCGCTTCTTCCGGGTGGACTTTGCGTAGATCCAGCTGGCTGATGGGTTTTCTGCAGGAGGAGGTTTTTGGTGGGAAAAGGGTGGTTAAGTTATAAAATAAAGAAAGAAATCCAGTTTGTATGCCTGCAACTTTTGCTTCATTTTCTGCATGCAGTGTTCTGTTCCTTTAAAGAGCATCTTGGCACAGTTCTGTGACTTAATTAAGTCTTTCTACGTCTTCTTAAGATGATGCAATGCATCACGATGCTATCAAAGCACAACATCTGAATTTTCATGCTTGTGGCTGCTTTTAGATTTTGAAAAAAAAAGAAAAAAAAGGATAAATCCGAGCATTTTAATATTATCACGTTTAAAAAGCTCTATATGCCTAAACCTTGCATACATATACGCACATAAATACACAGATCTTTTATTTTAGTGAAATAGAGTCACTCAAATGAAGTAACTGTGCTTTTGTTTGATAATGATGATGATAATAGGCGTTTATATGAAAATAAAGAGAGTCCATCGTGAGGAGGGATCATGTCCCTCGAAGTGGATTTGCACTGATTTTTGTGGTTTCACAGTCACTGACATCAACACGATGGGAGTTCAGTGGGACATTCGTGGCCTTCACCACCAAACGCTCACTGTTGAAACTAAGCCCACGTTTCACAAAAGTAAAATACTATGACAATAAACGTGACAATAAACCTCAGATTGTCTAATTTTGTGCACGCTTTGGCAAGTAGACGTGAAATCTTTGGTTTAATTGCCGTTTCGTTTCAAGCCGTTTTTTTGGACTCCAGTACAGTTATTTCCCCCGCAGTTTTCCACCTTTAGCAACGTTCTAAATATCAAAACAGCAACACCTTCAGTTTTCAGTTTCGCTTTGACAACGATATATTTTTTTTTGCAAAATAGTTTTCCATCTATGTTTTGAAGTAAAAACAAAGACGTGCGGGACAACTTTAGGCACCCCCTGAAGAAACAAAGCACACAACAATCTGAAGTTTTCCCCTCGTTGCTGACAAACTAGTGGGTCCAAATAAAAGCAATGGCACCTTAATTATTTTAATGGACAATAAAGTTTTACATTTTACCGTTTACACGACATTTATAGGGCAATAAAAGTCACAGACAGTTACTTTGGCCGTGTCACACTCTCGCACTCCAATACAGACAGACATAGACACACACACACGGACACACACACACCTTTGCACACGCTAATAAACATTCCAGAGTTTGGTCCAGCTGTCTTTACCCGGGTCATGCTGCGTTTTTCTCTCCTCGTCCTCCGTTTTGGGCTCCGGCTTCCCTCCGAGCTCCTCCACGGTGCCGAGCCGCTCGAGCACCACCTCCCCTGGGCTGTCGAAGCTGGAGTCTCCGGGGCTGCCGTGCGAAGGCGGAGACTGCTCGGGTTTGACCGCCTCGAACCTCGGGCTGCCACCGGAGAGGTCACCCTGAGCCGGAACGCATGCGGGGAAGGTGGACAGGGAGGCCTCCGAGGCGGGGGTCGAGCCCTCCCAGCAGCGGACGAACCTGTTCTCAGAGCCGGCCGTGGGGGCGAGGTGCTCGGCTTGGCTCTGCGTCTGCTGGCCGTAGTAGGGGTGGTGGTGCCGGTGGCTGTGGTGGTGGTGATGGTTGAGGAGGGGGTGCGGGTGGAAGAGGCCGGGGCTCGGCTGCAGCTGCGGGGACGGGGACGGGGAGGACGCCGACGTGGAGGTGTTGCTCCACGAAGCGAAGCTGCTCAGGCCGGTTGGTTTGGTGGAAAAGTGGGAGAAATCCGGGATGTGCGGTCCGCCGGTGCCCTCCTCTTCCTCCGCGCCCCGGACTGCCTTTGCACAGCCGGCCGACGAACCCTGCAAGCCTCCCGGGATGAAATGTGCACCGTACGGCTCCTCGGTCTGGAGCCCCATGATGGAATAATAATTCGTTAGCGACATGTTTATTTTATTATTTCAATAAAAAAAGACACTAAAGTGGAACAGTAAAACGTTAGATGGGCTGGTATAGTGGCTTACATCCTCCCCTAAAATGGTAGTATTTTTTTTCCCTGCCCTTACCTTCTCCTCGGCTGCCCATTGGTTACATCGGTGATCACATGGTTGGACTGTATTTACCCAGTATTAGAAATAAATCAAACGAATCCCTGTGGCTTTGGAAATGCAGCAAGAATGTTGCCACATGGCTTTGAGTGTGGTGTGGAATTTTGAAAACAGTGTTCTTAAAACGTTGCACGAATGCAAAGAAGGAAAAACAAAACAAAACCAACAAAACAGTTAACAAGCTGTGTGCGTGCGTGCGTGCACGCATGAGTGCGTCTGTGTTTCGGTGATGCTTCTTAGTCACCGAAATCCTTCGTTTATTTCAATCAATCAATCAATCAATCAATCTATCTATCTATCTATCTATCTATCTATCTGTCTGTCTGTCTGTCTGCTTGTCTGCTTGTCTGTCTGAACTTTGGGGGGTGTGGCTTGAAGCCGATCGATGAAACAATGGTCCCCGGTGCAAAATGCACATTTCTGACCGTTTCCCTGCACATTTAAAGCGCCCCCTTCTGGATATATAAATCCATGGGCTTGATGTCTCACTTGTCCAGCAGCAACAACGGCAGTGAGATCAGTGGACATCAGTGTCTTGACGAGTTTAAGAGATAACGAGAGAGAGAGAGAGAGAGAGAGAGAGAGAGAGAGAGAGAGAGAGAGAGAGAGAGCACTTTATCAGAAACATGAATCATCGCTAATAAAAGTTTTAACTGGATCTTTCAATTCATGAATTCATTCTGTGGTTGTGACTGTTCGCGGCTTGGAAGCATTTTCCTTTTTCCAAAAAAAAAAGAAAGCTATACAGATACTTTATATGAGGAACTGCTTCTATTAATTTCTTGTTGTAATTTTTTCTTTTATATTAATGTTCTACATTTAAGCTTCCACAACAGGACTTGACGTTGTTTTTTTTTTTTGTTGTTTTTTTTTACAATAATAACCACTACGCTGTGCTCGTAATTAAATATTAGTATGCCGTAAATGTTTAACAAGCTCCCATTTTGTAAAACGCAGCTTATAAAAGCACAACAGGAAGTGTGCTGCCAATTTTGGGGGTTTATATTTATGCTGGCAGCTTTCAACATTTATCTTATTGATGTAATGCTCAGTAGTTGTAACACTTATACAAATTATTTCGCACGTTTCTTGACCAAACGTGCGCGTTTCTTCCTTTAAAATCTTTTATATTCTTAAATATTTAGGGGGAACAATTTGATACATTTATCTTTTATTTCACAAAAAACCTTCCACATCTGTTTCGCACAAACTGAATATTGCACCGCAGGATCATTTTCAAAACCATTTTGTTTTTGACAATTCTTTCACCCTGCCCCTGTTTGTCTGTGACCGTTGACAGTGAGGCTAAGAAACAAAAACTTGGGCACAAAAGGAAGAGAAACACATTTGTGACCGAAGAAGAGATCCAATTTTCATTCCACTCTTGTCGGTGCTCCCCCCCCACTAAATTCTGCCCAAAACCTCGCCCGGCACTGACTTTAACTTCTCTTTCAATGAGTACACATGTCAACGAAAAACCTTCTTCTGGGACTACTTTGTGAAATTACTTAAAACATATCAATAAATCAGGGCAAAAACACATCCGGGCTCAGCAGTCCTGTGGTGGAGTTTATTGGTCAGGAAGAAAAGCCCCTGGTTGAAACCAGAAACACAATCTCTCCTTTCATCTTCTGCTTTTTATGTCATGCGCTAACGCACTAACGCAACCCCCGCTCTGTTTCACGCACTCGCGCGCACGGACACACACACACACACACACACACACACACACACACACACACACACACACACACACACACACACACACGGAGAATGTGGTGAGACAAACACAGAGACAGCAGACTGTCTGTATTGCCCCCACCCCAATAAAAGTCTTTATGTTGAGGAGCTTGTGGCTGCGGTTCAAGGTTCAGCTGCAGCCTTGGACTCACGCTGCTTTCTCTCTGTCTGTTTGGGTCGGAACTCCGTGACTGACATGGGGAGAGAACAAAGTGAAGTGTAACGTCGTCTGAACTTTGATAATCTTATTTTCAGTTTTGAGTTTCAACATCTACAATTGTATAGTTGTTGGTATTTTGTGTTGAGATGGGATTCTCCCCCAATTCCAGCCTTGTTTCTCCTAAATACATGCATTTGGTGCGTAAAAAAAGTGCACCGCCCACTGCAATAGTCTTATTTTGAAATAATTGCTGTAAATGGAATTTGCATGTGGAAAAATCTTGTGGGAGTGATACTTGAGGGAATTGGAATTTGCATTGCATTTTAGCAACCAACTGAAAGCAGCCATTGATTAAAGACATTTTCTTTATTAGTTTGGAAGTATACTGTGAAATCAAAAGCACAACAAAGTTGCATCTCCGTGTCCTTCTTATTTAAAGCATGACTTTCAAGTCCTATATTAAATAAAGCTCCCTGTGAAAAATGTACAAGTCTTATAACACAAAACACATGATAACATAGCAGTGCTGCAAGTGTAAACATGAAAAATAGCAGTAAAGTGACATATTGTTAAAAGACTGTAATGCAATTTTAAAAAGATTTTTCTGAAAGAGAAATCTCAAAAACATAAAATTAATTGATTGAAAAATGATTGTCTTTCCTGAAAGGATAGGAAGGACATAGTGTGCACGACCTTGTCCAACGCTACTCACTTTCAAGGTGACCTTCAAGCAGGAATGCAGCTGTAAACAATTCCACACGATAACAAACAAAATAATGAGTTCAGTTGTTAGCTTTAACATTTGTACACACACACACACACACACACACACACACACACACACACACACACACACACACACACACACACATCCAAAGAACATGAATTAAAAATAGCACACAACTTATAGAATTGGGCGTGTAAATAGCAGTATGTGTGTTTTCTTTGTATGAAGCACTTTAAAAATGAATGAATGAGAAATAGGATGTGTGCTCCTTAGCATGACGCCTGAGGCAGAGACAGCTTAGTTCGTCACATTGTACAATGTCTTGAAAAAGAAAACTGTATTCCGAGGGTTGTTTTCCCTCCTCCACAACGAACTCAATATTTATTAGTGGAGAGGCGTTGCTTGCTATGGAGCGCGCCGACCTTTCTTGCTGCTGCATGTGCTGATAACCTGCCTTGCAGTGCCTGAAAACAATGAGAGCGTCAGTTCAAACCCGGTCGGCCTCAGAAGAAAGCCTGCCTTTTGGCTCTTTGTGCCTCGTCTGTCCATCCCAAGAAGTGGTATCCAGCGTAGTACTGCATCCTCTCTCTCTTCAGCTTTTTCTCTTTCATCCTTCTGTTCTGGAACCAGATTTTCACCTGTCTAGTTTTTCAATGAAGAGGGAAAAGGGAAAAAAAAAAGGGGGGGGGGGAGGTCACCACTATGGTACTTTCTTTTTTCTTTTTCACATCTCCTCTTGGGAAAAAAATGAGTTTCTGTAAGAGATAATGACTGAGCAATTTTCCAATGCAGAATTCAGAAGCTGTTGCGTCCCTGGTATGATTGGGGACACTTTAATAGAATTATCCCACTCCACATTCAACACGTGAAAGAAATCAAGTATTTTATAACCACATTATCTTTTTTTTCTCTTGTTCTTGGTTCAACCAGAAGACATTATTATCCTTTAAAAAAAAAAACAGCCATGATTTTAAATGAAAGCAGACACCAGTATGGTAAAGGCATTACGCCACAGAGTTGCCACAGAGGAAGAACACCTGCTGTGGGTGAAGTAACAGTCACCTCAGCCCCTAAACCCCAACTGCAGCAAGGTTGTCCCTTCGCAGCTGCGTTCCAGGTTGGAATTTTTAACTGCACGAATCCACGTGCGGCACAGAGGACTAAGATTATTATATAGCTTGTGTTTTTTGGGATACAAAACATGTGTGGGAAGGCAACACACCGGTCCGTCAGACTCAGGAGGCGAGACAGCTGAGTGCGCCTGTCCTTGCTGACGTAAATGTTGTAGAGGAACTCTCTCTCCAGCTCTCGGATCTGCTGCTTGGAGTACGGGCATCTTCTTTTCCTCCTGGCACATGGCTTCCCTGCTGCAGAGGTGGAAAATGACAGAGGCATGACAGCAAATGGTCACTAATGAGATGGACAGACAGACACTCACTGTCCCAATAATGCAATAATAGCTGCTGTGTCTGTCTGCCGGTCATTTCATCCAGTCACTAATACAGTTTTTTAAAAATACAATCCGTTCCCACCACATTCACCAGAGTTGACCCTCGCTCGGGCCTTCAGTCATGGTTAAACTGGCTCTGTCTTCTCATGTGACCTGACAGTCAGGGAGCGTGGATATGAAATGGCCCACAAGAAAAGCCAGAACATTAATTAACATGACTGTTGTGAAAAGAAACTGACCCAATTATTTGCACGGCTGAGCAGTGCTGGAGAGTTTATTTGTATTACACACACCAGAGCAGCTGAGGCCTGCCAGAGAAAGCAGACAACCAATTAAACACACACACACACACACACACACACACACACAAACACACACACACACACACACACACACACACACACACACACACACACACACACACACGGTGATTTGTTCATCTTTTGCATCAGTTTGGTGTTTGCACAACAAAAGACACTGGATGCTGTATTATTAGATATTATTCTCATAACGAAGCTGTGGTTGATGTTAAATTTCACTGCTTTTAATAGGGATTATATGACACCAGCCAGCAGAGTAAAATTGGCCACACTGGCTCCACACAAAGCCCTGTGGTTTTGTGGTTTTATGCACTTTGGACAATTTCTCCGTCCTGCAATGAAATTATGCCCCAAAAGTATTTTTACACCACATTGAATGAGTAGCCTAAAAGCTCACACAATATATTTTGCCTATATGAGGAATGTTTGATATTTCAAATGGTAAGGTTTTTGTGGTTACTCTTCTTCCTGTTCATCTCGTTTTTGTTGATTTTTTTTGTTGTTGTTGCGATTGATAAATATATTAATACAAAATATGCTACGTCACGCTGGGCTGAAAGCCATTGTAAAGGTCAAGGTTTGGGAGACTCACCCGGTGTTTGATTGTCCCCACAGCCGCGGGTGGACGGAGCCTCCCCGACCTCCTCCTCCTCCTCCGCGGCCCGCGGTGAGTCTTTCCCCGCCCTCACCTCGCTGCTCTCCCCGCCGTGACACGTCTCCCACTCGGCGTCCTTCCTCTTCTGGACTTCCGCCGTCGGGTCTCCCCGCTCCGTAAATTCAACAAACTGGTCGAAAACCGGCGGCAGCACCCTGTTGCGGCCCACCGGGACGAGCAGCTGCGAGTCCGGGGTGAACGCCGGATACCTGTCCAGGACCCGCCGCGGCTCCCCGGCGAACCCGCGCTGGAAGCCGGGGGGGGCGTACAGGAGCCCGTCGCCGGAGTTGAACGCCGGAAGTAAACTCTGCTGAGCCGAGTCCAGGTTGTAGCATGTCGGCGACGGGGGAGCGATGGGACGGTTCGCCTGGTAGAGGCTCCACTCCCACGGAGTACGGCACTGCTGCCGCGGCTCGGGCTCACACGGGCTGCGGTACTCGGTAAGTCTCCTCCCCGCGGCGCTGCTGTGGTCCAGCGGTGAGGTGATGTGGCCAAAGTCAGAGGGCGATGGGTAAGAAATTCTTGGTAAATACATCGATGACTGTCCCAGTGGGAAAAAAAACAAAACTATATTTTAATCAGATCTTTAAACTATAATTTAATCAGATCTTTAATAAGCATGAAAACGTTGTTCCCTTTTCCACATTAAAAAAAAATAAAAAAATTTAAAGTTCTAATCTAGCCCTAAATCTGACCAAAAGCCTCATCTCCTTGGCAAAGGCTATGATGCAGCCGCCTCTCAATGTTGTTTGAAAAGTGATGAATTCATACTGTAGTTTTTGACCTCGTGCCTGCCCCAAAGTGGGTCTGCTGAGTGCAATTAACCACGCATACAGTAGGTTACAGGCTGGGCTGCATGCATGCGCACACACAGACCAGCCAGAACAAAAGTGAACTCTATGTTCAGACTAATAGCTGGCAGAACACAATAATCTCACAGCTGGAAGGCGATCATATATAGCTTTTTCCAACACTTTAATTCGCAGAGCCCGCAGGCTGGTGGACCAGATGTTCCCCAGAAAGTTGATTGGGAAGGTGCACCAGGCCCCCCTGGTGGAGCCTGTACTTCAAAGTCTAGTTGAGACATAAATAAATGGGGAATGGCAAAATTGCATTTTAGATGTGCGGCGCCAGGCAAAAAGAGCTTTCTCATATATGTCTTCATTATTCATTGAGCATCAGGTCGTAAACCAGGGCTTCCATTCATCTCTGATAATCAAAAGTCCAAAAAAGGGTGATTAGAAAATACCTTTTTGGCAAATGCGCTTTGAGCTGGCAACCAGAAGAAATAATGATGCTTGCTGCTAGTTTGGTGCAGTGAAGCTAATCAGCTCTAACGTTCGACACTGAGTCAAATGACCCGAGCCGAGCCGAGCCGGTACCGGTGGGAACTGGTGGCTGAAATGAACAAACAACAAAACAAAACACTGTAGCATCAAAGTGATCCAAGTGGTCCAGACTGAGATTTGCTTTGGCTTTGGATCTGGATTGCATTCTAGAGTCAGTTGGGAATACATTGAATTTGGCAATTTTGCTGAGATCACATTAAGAGACTTATCATGAAAAAAATGCAAATTTTCTGCTTTTCCTTCACCTGGGGCTAAAGTCTGTGTTATTTGTTGTAGACGATGTACTTGTGGATGTTTGTGACCAGGAAATAGTTGTTATATAAAATCTCGCGTCATGATTGCACCCTTAATGTTTTCCCACCACCATACAGTTTTGTTGACAACTGTGGTAATTTCACAGCACCGCACATGATGTGGAGAATTGAAATCACTCACATTTTCCACGTTATCATGAACATCGCGGGGAGCGTTGCAAACAAGGTGGAACATCTCATCAGCTCACACCCTATATTTGACCGCCACCTCATTTTAGCATCTTCTGATTTTTGACGGCCAGTTAATCCCAGTTAATCCCAGATGAGGAACTGCAGGTTACATGGAATGCCTTACAACACAGGATGCATGCAGCAACACAAGACAAGTTGTGAGATGGCTGTAGGCCGTTAGCTTCTGATTGTATCAGATCTATAACACCCTCACGGAGATGCATACACAATTGGCACTCTGTTACAGAGGGAAAAAAAGACATTTCAGGGTTTTTCCCATTTATGGCCTAATAAAATACAAGTGTCAAAACAGCAAATGTCCGGCCTTAGTCAGTGCTTATTGGTTGACGTATGAATAGCGTATCTAAAAATGCATGGGAAAGGCCTAAGACAGACGTCACATAATGATATGTGTGAATTAAAAAAAAATGCCTTCCATAACATGCGTAATGTCATTAGACACGGCCTGTTATCCGGACGCCGTCAAGTGATGGCCGACTGCATGAGGTCAGTATTTCTAAAGAAGTTCTTGGTGAAACCCGCGTGTTCACAATTAACGACAGACACTCTGCAGTGTTCTTAAGTGTTCATCATGCATAGTGACCATGTAATGCGCTCAGTTCTGATGTGCTCCTAGACGAGCCACAGCAGCGCCGCCCGTCCCAGTGAAGTGCTGCTGAATATAGATGCATGTGAACACTGACGCTGCCGCATGGAAAGTAACGTCTCTACAAGCTGGATTAAAACCTTTCATCACATGCAAGGATTTTCTAAAACTTGGCTAAAGTATCATATCACAATTTAAAGGGACACATAACTATGTTATTATTATTATTATTATTATTATTATTATTATTATTATTATTATTATTATTATTATTATTATCATTATTTTCAGGTTTCAGAAGGCTGGGCCTATGTGTCATTGCTATTTGTGACATCACAAGTAAATGATTTCAGAAAGCAGTGTACTTAATGAAAAGAAGACCAAGCAAGAAGAAGTCAAGGATGGACTTTTCTCATTTGTGGGAGTTCACTGACAGTCTAGAGGCTACACAATGTAATTAAACACTGGCAAAGGGAATTATGGGTAAGAGGCCTTTAAATCAAAAACCCTTTCTATTTTGTGATTGAGGGTAAGGTGATGTAGGCCAGTCGTCTTTCTTCACCTTCTGGTTGTTGCTGCTGTTGTAAATGTCGCTGCTGTCACAGTGAAACACACCGAGGCGCCATTAACACTTGAGGGCAGAATGGCGTCTGTCATACAGCCAGGGTAGAGCTGGCGGGGCAATGCATCCTGGGACTCGGGGACTTGTGCTGTTTGCTCAGGCCCAACGGATTTTGGACTCCAACCAAAACCCAGTCAATATCGTGCAGTTGGTGAGGAAAGAGAGTGCAGCTATTCTTAACGCCGACAGCTTGGCCTGTTTGGTTTCTGGTCCCGTCTCGTAAATTTGCTTGATTTGACTCATAAGTTGCCAAAAAGTGCAGGACAGAATAAAGCCGTGGAGACAGTCGAAGCGCATCAGGGCCATATTTTGGTCAGCGTGTTGCATTAGTGGCAGATGTGAATCACTTGAGGTCATAAAGCAACATAAATAACCAGGCTTTTTGGGATTTTCCAATTATTCTAAGCATATATTTAAGACTATACTTAGTGGTCAAATGAACTGAATCAGATGGAGATATTTGATCATTTCAAAGACCTTCTTCTTCTTTCTTCTTTTTTTCTTTTAATTGTCCTGCATGTTATCTCTGTTACATTACTAAACATCTGTTGACCAGCTACATCTCAATTGTCTTGTCATGTGTCTATTTAGAGGACACTGGTGTGTCATATGAAGGTGGAAATAGTAAATCTCGGACGAGAGAAAGAAGTGAGTTTTTAATGAGTGGGGATTTTTTTTTTTTTTTTTGTCCTGGCCTGCATGGTTCCGTTATTATTTCTGCAGCTTGTCTGCAAATGAAAGTGAGCTGTTTTCAAACAAAACCCGAAAGACTATAATATGCAAATCTATTGCGCACGCGAGTTACGCGCCGTTAAGCCTTTTACGAGACAACAAATAAATAAATAAGACACCAGGCTCCAACTTTATGTACATTTCTAAATTTTTAATAAGCTACCGGGAAAATTGCCATTCTGATTTCCGAGTCAATAATTATTCGACTCTTACTGGCTATTAGAGGCCTGGTGGCCGCTGGTTTAAGTGAGGTAAATGAGTCGTTGCAAGAACCTCGATCCGACCAGGACATTTAAAACAACATGTTTTTAAATATTAACTAATTGAATAGACATCTGAAAAGTTAAAACAAAACAAAACAAAAAAAATCTAAACGGAAAAAGTGAATTTATAATTACTCAGTAAACAACTTTAAGCGAGTTGTTGTCACTCTAATGTCAATAAATAGGTGGATTGTTCAGGTGGCTTAAATAACAAAAAGATAAATAAAATAAAATAAAAATAAATGAATGCGTTTTACGTTTTAATTGCTAAAATGTGGAACAGCAAAAAAAAAAAAGACATTTTTTTTTTAATATGTAATAATAATAATAATAATTAAGAACATTATAAATAGTGAGTGTCCAAAACAAATTTTGTTTTCCTTGTCTGACGAACACATTTTAATACGTGTCTGTTAAGGTGTGCGGTGGGAGAGAATAGGTTGTAACATCAATTTAATATCGTCAAACGAGAACAATTTCGCGTCTATTCTGGATTCTCTAATGGGGTCGTGCAGGCCCCAATGAAAACCTCGTGCTATAATGCGCCGAGGATTCTCGCGGCTTTTCAAATGATCCCTTACAGTATCGTGTGTTGGTCTAATTTTGACGGACGTACTTCCGCTGTTGTATCACATCGTAGGAGCACATGTTCTTATAACCCTCTAAACAAACCCCGAGTCTACCGGAAGCAGGTGTGCTAAAATAATCCAAAAGGTCCACGCTGGTGTTTCAGTTCAGAGGGTTCGATTTAATAAAATGAAGTGAATTAATCAGACATTACTCTTGCATCAGAATTGCTCAGCCTGTGTGTGTGTGTGTGTGTGTGTGTGTGTGTGTGTGTGTGTGTGTGTGTGTGTGAGTGAGTGAGTGAGTGAGAGAGAGAGAGAGAGAGAGAGAGAGAGAGAGAGAGAGAGAGAGAGAGAGAAAGTGTGGGCAAAGGGGTTTTTATTAGGTCATAAACTCCAGAGGAAGCTGCGAACATTAAAACCCTGCACACTGCATTCTGATGTAAAAGGAGCTCAACCGCGATTTAAGAGGGGACCCAATTTCAAATGTTATTTAATGTTAAATTCAAATCGTTGAACGACATAAGCCCCCATGACACGCAGTTCCAAATATTTTTATATTGAGAACTATAGTCTATGTAATTATCCAATTTATTTCCAGATTGCCGCAGAATGTCAATATGCTCTGATTGAGAGGTGTGAACCCTCTTTTCCAGGCTGCTATCACCTGGAACGAGATGTGTAGGCCCATGTAAGAACTGGCCTGGACCGAATTACTGGAAAAAAATAAAAATAAAAACCAAACAAAAAAAAAAAACGCACACGCGAAATGAAGTCCACATCAAATCCTTTATTTTTCAAAGTCTGCATGTGAGATAAACTGAGAGGTTTGTGACTGAGACTCGTCGTGATGTCGTCCGTCCGACACCAAAGTAAAAATCAAAAAAAAGAAAAGAAAAAAAGAAAAAGAAAATGCTGCTATCTAGTGGCGGAAATTGAGAAGTAGCTCTGCAGCTGCTGCACTTATGTGTTCAGTTTCATTACCAACCTTCATATAGCTTCATGAAAAAAATAAACGAAATAAAAAAAACAAGGACAATGGGTAATATTTACGGCAATAAATGGCGCGAAAACACAATTGCTTGCTCGTAGCTAACTTGTTCCTCGTTTTCTGACGTCAATAATAATCCATAATCACAATTTTGTGCTATTTCGATCACGAAAACAATTTTTTTTGGCGAGGGGCAATAAAATAAAATAAAACAAAGAAACTACACAAACGTAAAGCACTCTGGGGCGAACGCAGCGGCTGCTCTGACGTGACGTCATCGGCGTATGTGACGTCATCACGCCGCGCCAATAATAACGTTCGTGTGGCGGTTGAGAGATGTCAGACGTCACATGTAGCGGCTAAACCGCGAGTGCACAGCGCATATTTACCACAGAGGACCCAATTTAAGGAGGAAAAGGGTCGTTTCGTGTGAGTAAATTGTTACAATTGTTTGTCCTTTGATGGCGACGAGCTTCAAGGAAGCGGGCGCTGCCAACCGTGACAGTAGCGCGGTGCGTAGCGTTTGAAACGCTCCACTCAATTGTTGTTGTTGATGCGGTTGTTAGCCGAGTTTGTGAGTCGACCAACATCTTTTCTTAACGCCATGGCTCACTGAAACGAACCGCAAAGGGTAAAGCCTGCTTGGGGAAGGTCACAGCAGCGTCCCCGTGCGTTTCCGTGACGCTGCAGTTTGAAGCTAACCGTCAAGTGCTTTTTTTTTTTTTTTTTTTAATTGCGTGGCTAAATTAAGGTTAGCAGCAACTTAGCCTAGATAGCCCGAGCTTTGTGATACATGAAATATGTTCCGTTGTGTCTCGAGTGCATTGTCACTGTTGATGTGAATATATGGTCACTCCATCCTCCAGGGCTCTGGGTCCAGTGTGTGGAGTCCTGCTAAAAGTGGGAGGTAACTGTTAGCAACCAAAATGTGCTTTAATGCATCCCAAACAAGCCGTGGTTTGAATTTAGGTGAATTACTTTGATAGTTTGTTCGTTCATAGGAGACGCCAACGTCATTGTTTGGTGGTTTCTCTACTTTTCCCACTATGTGCTACTATGGAGTGACAGCCATCAGCAGGCAGCCAGACTTGATTCGAACAGGTGGGGTTAGTTTGATCTCAGGATATTCAGTGTCCCCCTCCCCCAGACCTTGCAGGATGAGGCTTCTCTTCTCTTGGACACAGTGGGGTGATATAAAAGACACAATGAAGCAAGATTTGATTTTCTACGTTGTACTGTGAGTAAGCAATGGTTCTGAGTTACTAGGGTCATGAGATTTAAATGCAAGTAGGGAACAGATTCTCTGTTTTTCATAAAATTAGGAATCTGAGGTTGAGGAGCAGCCACAGTGTGTTAGAATCGGTGTATTGTTATTCATCCAGTGTGGTTATCATGCTTGAAATGGATTTGACTTCACTAGGCCACTGAGCCACATGACACATAAGATGGTGACGAAGGCAAAGCTAGGCTTTGACTGAGAGGTTTATTGAGGATGATTTTTTTTTTTTGGCTGATGCTAAAACTGGTGTGTCAGTACAGATCACTGGGCCACATTACCTGTATGTGTTCTGTTGGAAACATGAATGCTCAAAATAAATATGCTGAATATGTAAAACTAATAATAGTAATGATAATAATAAGTGGGTCACTTGAAGTCAAAAGGTAGATCAGTGCAGGATGACACAACTCTAGAGTGGATGTTACCTTTTACCCAGAGAGATAAAACTCCTCAGTTTGCCCAATCAGTGTGACTGACTCATCCTTTAAAAAACAAAAAACAAACAAAAAACAAACAACCAATATGACAACATACATTTAACAAGCAGTTCTTACAGTTTATAGTGTAATTTACGGTGTGATTGTGTTCAGTCCTGCAACTGTTGCTCTCTTAAAGTTGCAACCACAAGCAAACAGTTTTTCGTTGTTGTTGTTAATAAAGACTGCCATTGTATGCACTAATAGTATAGGCACCTTGTTAAATCCTTCCTGTAATGTGTTATGTAAATCTGAAAAGCAGTGCTTAAGGATTATATGCTCCGTTGACATGAAACATTTGTTCCACAGTGTGAAGCAAAGGGAGCTAGGAGGAGACGGCTGTAGTTTGCAGGGATGGGGGCCCTGATATCTCGCTGGAAGGTAAGTGGAGGAGAGGAGATACGGTGGCTGAAAAGATAAAGAAATGACTTCATGGCTTGAGGCCATTTCTCTGAATGACCATGCTTCACTTCAGCCAAGACTGAACAGCCAGGATATCTGAGTGGTTCTCTTTACATGCATTTTATGGATTCAATTCACAGCTTTTTTTTTTTTTTCATTTAAAGCCGCTGTTTCAAAACAAAACAAAACCTTTGCATCTTGGTTTTGTATTCCATTCCTACAAGGACAGGGTTAAAACATCTTGCTAAGTGTTGAATGTTCTAAATATGTTGAGGATCATTCTGTTTTTTTTTAATCCCCTTTTCAGACCAAGGCAACCACAGTGGAGCAGCTGGAGAACCTCGACAAGGTCGAACACATTTCCTATTTGTTAATCTTAAGCGTTTCCCTGCGTTTTGGGTTTGGAGACTTCAACTACCAGACTGAGAAACTGCAGTGTTAGGAAAAAAAAATTAAATGTTTCACCCCCTTTGTTCCATTGTAGGACATTAAGGAGCTGGAGGACTTTAGAGCCAAAAACCAGCGGCTGCAGAAGGTGAAGGCACCAGGAGTTCACCAAGGTTTTACAGTTGTGTTCTTGAGTTCTGGGTTGTTGTTCACTGCCTCCCTGTATGTATGTGTGTGTGTGTGTGTGCAGCTATGGGTCGGCCGGTTGCTCCTGTACTCCTCGGCCCTGTACCTGCTGACCTCTCTGATCGTGTACTTCATGTACCTGCCGGAACACTGGTTGCACAAGCTGGCCATGGCCCTGCAGTTCTTCCTGTACCCCGTGCTGTGAGTTGCCCTCGCTGCTCTGCACTTGATACGATTTTTGCCGAGACGGGCGCTCGCAACTCAACTCTCTCTCTGGCCGCCAGGGTGTGGTTCGTCAGGAAGCTGTTGATCTTCCTGTTTTCCAAACGCACCGAGAGGAACAGTAAGTTGTCCACAATTAACGCTCTAAATTAGTGTCACCCGAGGCTCAGCCTGCCAAATAGTTATTTGTGGCCGTCGTTAGATCATCTCTACTTGATAGTTATTTGTGGCAGTCATCAGATCAACATGATTTAATTAAAGCACAGTGACCTCAGTTATTTTTTGCTCATTTCTGTCAGATGATAAACTGGAAGAATTGAAGGTTTCCAAGAAAAAGATTGTAAGTGTTTAAACCTTAATAATTTACATCTTCTTCTTCCTTCTGGGGAACCATTTCATGTCGCCACTATCTAAAGAGTCTGTTTTTAAATCTCAACGTTCAAATGATCTGTGCTTCCAGCTGGAGGACGTGATGGAGACAGAGACGTACAAAAATGCCAAAATCATCCTGGAACGTTTTGACCCTGAGGCTAAGAGAAAAGCTGTGAGTTTGTATATATTTATAAAGACTATATCAGTGTGTTTTATTGGTACATTTTGAATTGTAAACCTTTATTTTGTGAATTCTTTGCTGATTTTCCCCCTCTTGTTTGCTGTCATGGTGCAGGAGCTGGAGTCCACTCCAGTCCGTCCTCAGATGACTCCCAGGCCAGGGCAAGGTATGACAACCCAGACTGATGAAATGTGCCCTAAAACGTGCTCCAGACTGCGACTGAAGTGCTTCCAAATTTCCTCGTCCACGCAGAGATCCGCCAGAGAGGCGTCGCCCTGAGACCCATGCCGATGGGCACCCCAATGGGGATGCCTATGACTCCCGCGGGTGCTCGAACTCCAGGGGCCCCACCAGTGGGTGAGGGAGCACACAGACGCGTTCATTTACACCCCAAAACAAAATCATCCACCGGTCTGTCCTCATCGAAGACGATCAATCAGCCACACGTGCGACTGCAAGCTGAGTTTGCGCCTCCAGTGACTCTGACGGAGGTTCTTGCAGACGCATGTCTGTATCTTTATCCAGTGTCGCTCTCCCTACAGAACGTGTCCCTCTTTCAGCTCCAGGAGGACCGCCAGAGAGATCGGCTCTGTCTGCCTCTGTCCAGCAGGGGGCAGTACCTCGGACTCCCTGCACCCCTATACCAGGCATCGGTAGGTTTATATGTATATATATATATATATATATATATATATATATATATATTTTTTTTTCTTTTCTTTTTTTCAATCCATATTGCCATGAAAGTTCCTATGGACACATAAGAATATTTATATATTCTGCACTTTGTCATTGCATTAACAGTTCCAAGCATTTTTTAAACAAAATGTGTGATGGTGTTTGCAGGCATGCACCCACCAGGTCCTCCACTAGCCAGACCCATTCTGCCCAAAGACAGAGGAGCTATGGACCGAGTCATCGAGTACCTGGTCGGTGATGGACCCCAGAATAGGTGAGGAGTGTTTGTTTGTTTGCCTTGACAGGTCTCCCAGTTTACTGTCTGTCCACAAGAGGGCGGTGTTTGGTCACTATAGGTCCAACAATTGTTTCTGCATTTGTATGAAGAGGACGTTTAATTGGGGAAGAAGGCATTTGGTTGTGTTCTATAGTTGTTGGTTGTCTCCTCCAGATACGCCCTCATCTGCCAGCAGTGTTTCTCTCACAACGGCATGGCCCTGAAAGAAGAGTTTGAATATCTGGGTAAGAAAAGAAGCGCAGCGCTGTATTTTAAAACCTGAAGCTCCACCCTGGAAGTCACTGTTGTTCTTGGTGGATGAACTGATGCGGTCACATTGCTCGTCCTGTGTCTCTGTAGCTTTTCGCTGTGCCTACTGCTACTTCCTGAACCCGGCCAGGAAGACCCGCCCCCAGGCTCCCAGGCTTCCAGAGTTCAGCTACGAGAAGAGACTGAGGGCAGAATCGCGCTCGCCTGGAAGGAGGCCACATTTGGCCACAGACACGGAGGAGAGTGCGCCACCTTCAGGAGGTAGGAGATCAAACCGTCCACAGCTGGTTTAACTAAAACAGTTTGTTTGAATGTTTAAATCATGTCTGGACTCACACTTATTTTTTAATGTCCATCTGTCCAACGTTCTCACTTCCTGTTTTTAGTGCCTCCAACCACAGTAGTTTAGTAGACCTGTCTTATTTGTGTTTGATTCGTCTGCTGACATCAACCTCAGTCCTGTCCTGACTTCCACCTTGAAGTCGTGTTGATGACAGAGTTTCAAGTTTAAAGTCACTCTCAGTCAGTTTCACCTCCTGACCTGGAGATCAGTAGGAAAGAGAATCTAGACGAGTTTACTTTGCATTAGCATTATCAGTTTAAAGAAAAAGTTAAAAGGAGTAGAGGAAGAAGAAGAAGGAGCCCTCTAGTGATTGGTCGGTTTAACGGTGTGATCTTGCCTCTAGCCAAAGCGCCGGCTCCGTGGAATATGGTCCACAGTTTCCGTGTCCAGCCACAGAGCGCTCAGACCCGGCCGCTGCAGAGCCCAGGTTGCCCTCCGCCCCCTGCACTGTCTGATCGGGGTCAATGTCCACTGAGCTCTGCTGATCTTACGCACAAACACTGGGTCAATTTTGTCCACGATTGGACTTCCAGTGTGTCAGAGTGCAGGCCAGTGCCGGTCGCTGATCACTGCCTCAAATCAAACCAATTCAAACTCATTTCTTTCCTTAATTGTTCTCACCTGATCTGGGTTAAACCTGGTAGAAATTTGGATGTGATTCTATTTGACTCTAGTATATTAATCATCATCATCATCATCATCACTAGCTCTCCCCAATATTGCCAATCCTTCAGAAATAATATTGTTTGATCCAGATACGGTCGACACTGGCTGCAAACGTGATTGATCGATCATACAGATTCTCTTTTCTTTTCAATCAGCATGTTTCTTGTTAAAGCCGTTGTTGTTGTTGTTGTTGTCTTGTGCGGTTTTGTGCCTGCTCATTAAAGCTTCATTGAGACAGAGTGTCTAAGATTACAGATTTTTATTTCGGATCGTTAGTACTGTGAAAGAAGCGCCCGTTTCTTCTTGATTTGCCAACTTGTCTTAATTCCTTGTTTGATTTATTTTAATTGATTGTGGACGTCTGGCATGAAAGTTTTTCTTTTCAATTTGTGTTTCACTGAACTTAATTGTTTTTTGTGAAGCTGCTGTTGGATGGAATAATGATGGAATAATGGAGATTGATTTTAATTGTCCCGCTATGAACCCTAACAAATGGAGAGCTCGTGCTCGTCGGCGGTGATTCTAACTCCCCGAGCTGATCATTTGTTTCTCTGAAAAACATCTTTTTCTTTTTTTCCTCTCACGCCGTCGTTTTCCCCCTCCTGACCGATCGCTCTCCCGTCTTGCCTTCGTCTTCCACAGATGAGAGAGAGCTGGAGGAAGAAGAGGCACCTTCTCAGGAGTTGAGGCCCGACGTGGAAAAAGAGGAGCTGCCCCTGGAAGAGGAGGAGGAGGAGGAGGAGAAGAAGGAAGAAGCGGTTGAGAAGGAGGAGGAGATGGAGATGGAGGAGGAGATGGAGGTGGAGGCAGGGCAAGGTCACGGTGAGACAGAACCTCCGCCTTCTTAGTTCTAAACAGACCCGAGAGGAAGAGGACCTGCTGCGTTCCGACGGTACGGTCGGGCCAGGACGGGGAGGACGGCTCCTCAAAGCAATAGAAGATCTCCTGCCGCGGGTTTACAATTGCGGCGACTCCCTCCCTCTCTCTCCCAACTCGCGCGTGTGCTTTGGTTTGCAGCTACGAGCTTTAAATGCATCATCGAGACCCCGCATGCTGACACGAAGCAAATAAAAGGCGTCTGTTGAAACAAACAAACAAAAAAAAAAACAGGTAAATTCTTTCAGAGAAAGTTATCATAGTGCAAGACTCCATCTTATTTTGTCATAAAACGTCCTCGGATGTTGCCAAATCTGATCACGGCCTTACAGGTTTAGCTTCATGGAAGTTGTCCGATAGAAGATTGTAGTTTGGTTTTTTTTCTTCTTAAATAAAGCTTAAGGTTTTATTCCACCGTAGCGTAGCTGGCTTGACTACACACTGTTTGCTGTGGAGATTTTTCTCTTAGTATTATTGAGGTTTACTTTGTTTTAAGATTGAAGGAGTTTCCTTTATGTTTTCAAGAGCTTTTAGTTGACATAACGCGCAACGCAGTCAAAGTCCTGCTGATGGCGCAGTTCCCTCAGTGACCTCTGGTCCTGCTGTTGCTACCTTCAGCTTCCTGTTTTGAAGGGAATCTCAGATTTTAAAGCAGCTTTTTTTTTTATTATAACCGAGTCAATTACTGAAACCTCACTTGACAAACTTGAACATGTGAGGCAGATGTCGTGGTGCAACAAGGACAGTTGTTGTTTACGCTGCTTGCCAGTGCCATTCAATTTCAGGAGATTTGTCAAATTTCATTAGGAAAATTAGGAAATTAGAAGTTTTCATTTAATTATTGTTATTATTAAGTTCTTTTCCCCCTCAACAAACACTTTGTAGGACATGATGGGTTATTTATGAATTGTAAGACTCATGCAGTTGACACAATCAACTAGCCAACCTCCTCTTGCACGCACACGTATGAGGACCATCACAGTTTTAAGCAGAACTAGTTTGCTTTATTTAGTTCAAAATTTCATATTTTTAGACTTGTCTGCGCTCTCAGAAATAATGAATTTTCTCCTGCTGAATGGCGGACCTTTTTTTCTTTTTTTTTTTTTTTCTTTTTCTAGGTATGTAGCTTTGTGAGTTCATGTATTAGCCTGGGTATCCACAGTGTTCCCCCACATTTTATAGATGTTTTGAGTAAAGTTAAGTTGAGCTGAAGATTGATTGACTGCTGCCAATCCTGTCAGTTTCTCTCCTACGTCGGCCTTCATCACCTCCTGCCAGGATTGACACTTGCCAAAAGCACTGCTCTTTGATGTGGTTCTTGACAATTTGCACTGATATTCGTGTCGCATATTTATTATTATCGTTTTCTTTTGCTGTGGAGGCACTGCTACGCTGTTTGGCTTTTACGGCACAACACGGCCGTCACATGTACGTAAAGGTATCGACTTGGTTTGGGCTCTGTGGCAGTCACGTCTGTTTGAATATTTAATGCTCTTCTTGCTTTGATTCGAAGCGTGTTTGAGTCTGTGCGTCTTCACTGTAGATATCGGGTGCTACCATTATGTCTCTTTTGGTTCCTGCTGAAGTTTTCATTCTGAGGTATTGGGTTCCATTAGGCTGTTTTTAATTCAGCTTTAAATGGATCAAAAGGAAATGGCAGATGTCTATGCAAGTGTGTACGTGTTTCATCACCCTTTCTGTAGATGTCTAGCTGCAGACACTCATCCTTGGTATGTGGGGGGGGGGGGGTCTTTAAGGATTTATTGACTTAACATCCTTTTTTAATGTGCATAATTTTTTAATGAATTTATTCTTGAAGTTTACCACTTCCTGTATTTATTTCCAATCAATTCTTGACCTTGCATAACATCAAAAGAAAGAAATTTTCACTTTTTTATCTCAAACTCACGTGTGCACAGACAGAGTTGCCTTGACGAAAGTTTACCGAGTGTTTACAGAAGACAGTGCTTAAGAGTTTGAAGAAGTCCAACTTCTCCCCAAAACGTTGCCAACATTTTGATTCCATCCCATAATTTGCCCCCAACTGAACAGAACCCGTTGCGTTGTGTTGCATCCTGTTTTTTTTGTTTTTTGTTTTTCCCAGCTGACCTTTGCTTGGCTGGATTCCACGGGTTAATTTCATTTCACCTTCTTGCATTTCTGTTTGTACTTTGTAGTTTTGTTTGACTTGGCTAAATTCATTTGGCACATTTGTACGAATGCTGGTTGTCACTAAATGTTGGCATGCGAGCCGAATAAACGTTTTAAAACAAATGTAAAGAAAAATCTATGCATTTTCTTCTTGTTCTTTTGCCCTTGTTTACCGAAAGGTCACGACAGGCATTCAACAGTCATTGTGCGACGCCAAAACAAAAAAAGGCGAGGCAGCGGATCATCGTGTACAATCGTTGTACACTTTTTATTTTTCACATCTACACAATTCTTTTTGGTATAAAAAAAAAAAAACTCCAAATGATGAGCTGAATAATCCGGCTCTTGATGAAACCAAAAACTCATCAAAGAGAAAAACAGCTGCGAAATTAATTACGTTGCCGTCGTCTTTTCACACAGGCAACATGGCACCTGTAAAATTTTAATATTTCAGTGAGGTGGAAATCACCCTTCTCATCGCACCGTGGTGTCATCATCTCAATGTGATTTGAGGTGACGGATGAGCCGAAATAATTAGAAAGGTGGCTAGATTCATCACTAAGTCACAACAGTCATTTCTACTTGTGTAATTATTTTGCCATAGTCCTTTTGGTGTGACTCAAAGTGAGACCAACAGACCCCACAATTAAATCTTATTTACAATATTTGTTCTGAGGTACACACAAGTTTGCTCTGTAAAGTCTGGAAAGTATCACATTCTTGTCTTGCCGCACGGCGGTGCGCATTTGGCGCCATCTAGTGGACCGAAAAATCTATTTTTTTTTATTATTGTGTACAAAAAGTTGAGTTTGTAGTTCCAACATTTTCAAGTATTCATGTAGAAAAGTTTTGCTACTTGGCATCTATTAATTGATACAATACCACTGTGCAATAAATTGCAATATTAAACAGTATCAACCCCCCCTCTAATAAATACAGCAGAGTTAGAAGAAATGAGGACGAGTCAGTTGCAGTCCGACACATCATTTCAAAATCTCAACTGTTGCAAATGTAAAGTCACAATGAATGTCAGGCAAAAACAAACAATAAAACTTCCAGAAAGGAAGATATCTTGCCTTCGTTCAAACTTAAAAAGTCTTTGAGTCACAACTTATAAACTTAAAAAGTCAGCAACGGGATCATTTCCATCTTCTCAAAATGTAAAGCACATAAATCCTGCAAATGAATAATCTGTTTTCAGTTTATTCTCAGCACAGCCAACACCAAAAACACTTTTGTCGATGTCTCTTTTTTTTCATTGTCTAACTTTTAATTAAATCCTCTCACCCAAACTTTGATCAAGCTGCCAAATGGAAAACAGAATGAAAATCTTGTTTACATAACGGTCACAACAACACTCACAGATCCCATCAGAGTGTGCCGCAGTAAAACCACACTGTACAACAACAACAAAAAAATACAAATTAAACAATGGAAAACATTTTTGGTGACGAGTGATTTCAAGTACGACCCACCGAGACTCAATCCAAAAAACCTCGACAAGCCTCGGACGACACCGTGAACAGCGGTTTGTGTGCGAAAGAGGCGGAGAGAACAGACACAGCATCGGATCGGGTGCGTCTCGTCACCCCAACTTCGACTCCCGTCGTGGTACTTGCCGACGAGCCGTTCCCAGTTGGTGCTTTCACCCCATGTTGAGCTCGATGAGTCTTCCAGCAAAGACAGCCAACGTGCCGACGAGGCAAACGGCCATGAAGACGCAGAGCAGGATGTGGTCCAGAACCATTGCCACAAATTTCCACTCCTCGGCAGCCTGTCGAGGGATGAAGTGAATAGGCAAGGAAACCAAAGTTTGCTTCAGATTTGAAACGCTACGTTCATTTATTTATTTGTGATTACATTCTGATTTCATGGACATTTGATCTAATGATTGGCGTGCAGATGTATTTTTTTCTCCAAGCCTATGTGTAACAGTCGTAGAACCGTAGTCTTTTTTTTTTTTTTTTTTTGGCAAAAAAGCATTTCCGTTTGAAGATTACTTAAAAAATGTTTTAAAAATGTTTACCAAGGTGCTTTGCAGTCACCGGTACTAACAGCTAGTTATTGTTTGCTTACTGATTTCATATTTAACTAATAACTCCTTGTCTGTGTATTCTTTTTAATTGGATAATGTTACTGAAGCAATAGCATTGTTTGCCATTTGCTTTTTTGACCACCAGAGGGTACTAAACGTTAGCCATTACATTGTTCCGTCGATGGGTCATTTTGAAGAGAACCGACAGAATCTCCACACGGGAAGTCCTGCATTGGAAGTGAACTCGGGACCCTCTGGCTCACCACCAGTATACCATCCTTGTTTGATATAACGTGTGGTCAGATAGTCATCTTACATTGTTTGACTCCTCGTTGGACTTCATGGTCTCAGCGATGTACTTCACTCCTTCGATGGCACTGCGAACGTCAGGATTTTTGGTAATGGGAGACTGGTAGGTGACACTGGTGCGGGTTGGGTTGCCTGATGGTGAGAGAACGTTGACAGGCTTGCAAGTTAAAAGGATGTGAGGCCATTAATCTGTGTGGCCAAAGTGCCCATCGCGGCCTTACCCGAGATGTCCGAGATGTCCATGTCGGTGGGGAACAACCTCTTCTGTCGGATCTCCTGACTGGGACGCTTCATCGTTGAAAAAAACATCATGTTGGGGATGGTTTCGATGAAGACCTGAGAAACATATTAGGGGTTGGTTAAAAATCCTTACTGATGGTGACCCAAAGATCACCAGCAAAAACAGAAAAGAAACACCAACCTTCCGGATCCAGGGAGGCATGGTGTGCGTGCTGGGGGAGCGGTGATGCGTGTTGATGACGATGACGGTGATGATGATGGAGGCGATGACAAAGACCATGGTGAAGAGCATGTATTTCCCTATGAGAGGAACGGCGCTGGAGGTGGACGGGATGAGCTCCACAATAACGAGCAAGAAGACAGTGAGGGACAGCAAGACGGAGATAGACAGAGTCATCTTTTCACCTGTGGAGGTGGAGGAGACAGAGCAAGAACCACAGTTGGGATCCAATCACACAGTTGCCGAGGTAAAACCTTTTCTGCCAGAGGCACCTTAAACCTCAGCTGTGCATTTACTTTCAACACTAGACTTCTTTCAGTTGAATTTGCAATCACAGTTTCTCTTTTGTTTCTTGACGACTTTTCCATGAAAGATTTCTCACCGGAATCCGTTGGCAGGTAGAAGACAAGTCCAGTGAGGAAGGAGAAGAGCATGCAGGGAATGATGACGTTGACGATGAAGTACAGAGGCAGCCGCTGCATCAGGAAGTGGTAGGTGATGTCCAGGTAAGGTGTGTCGGGACAGCAGGTGTAGTAGACCCAGTGTTTCCAGTTCCGGTAGTCCTTCAACACCCACTCACCCGACTCCATGAAGTTACTGAGGTCAGGCCGATCGCTGTCCTGAAGTTGCAAAAGTACAAAATTAAGTAAAGTAAACTGGGAGCAATATTGCAACCCTTTACCCTCATTTTGCCTCCAGTTTTGCAAACTCACAGGGTTGATGGCGACCAGCAGGCCGTCGTATGTCCATGTTCCCAGCTTCATGCTGCAGTTCTGCACGTCGAATGGGAAGTGCAGGACGATGATCTCGCAGTAACTCTTGAAAATGGCTGGAGGGTTCCAGTTGATCAACCCGGTGTGGTCCAGCAAGACTTTAGTCTCGTGGATGATGGCGAAGTCGCCGTCAGCACTGCCGGGGACAGCAAGAAAAAACAAAAGAAGGCCTGTGAGTGACAGCAGTGAAAAGGCGTTAAAAGACACAACAGCAGTGTGGAGACAGAGCGGGGAGGATTACTTGTTATACAGCACTAGGTCCGGTTTCCATATGTCGGTTGATGGCACTCTGATCTTCCTGATACCTCCATAATCTTCTGGATTCCACTTCAGGTTCACATCGATCCATTGCTGTGGTAGTAGTAGACACAACAATGTAGCTTTAACCGTGTGTATTACAGCAGAGTAGTGTGCCTGATTTAATGCTGTCTGAGTATTTCTTCAATGCTTAATAATGGTTGTCAAAGATCAAAGGTAGCCACTATGTCACAAATCCTCCCTTGTTGAGTCACAGGAACCCGGTAACTGAGCGCCAGTGTTTGATCTGTAGACGTCGCCATTGTACGTTACTGGAAAATAGCCATCAAGTTGATCTGACCTGTCTGAGACGGACATTGCTGGTCACGATCTGGTTGACCTCATCCTGGAAGACAGACAGAACCAAAAGAAGCAATCGTTAGGATTGTTATGTTCGGATTACTGATGAATAGCTTGGTAAGAGGGAACATTTTTGCACATGTAAGATCATATAGTTGGACCAAGACGTGCTGAAAGTACAACTCTTGCAAATGACGTTCCATTTCTTTGAAGTCACCCCTGACTCTGCCAGTTCTTGCACCTGTGCATACATTGCTACCTGTGCCTGTGCATGCACATAGCAAACGATGAACTAGAGCAGCTATAAACGGCAGGAGCAGCCGTTTCTTTTTTTTATTATCATTGCTTGGCTTTGCCCGGTGGTTTGCTTGGGGAGTTTGCGGTCCTGGACACAGAGTTCTGCCAAAACTGACACCATGAGCGCGTGGTCCGGCTGACTGACACTGTCCACGTGAGCATCGGAATAAGTAGAGCCTCCCGATACCTGGTGACTCTTTTCTGAGTGCTCAGGGGTTTAAAGGTCCAGTGTCTAACATATGGCTTGATTTATGATTTTTTTGTTTGTAAAACCTTAATGTACTGCCCACAAATAGATCAAAACAAGTGTATACTTGCAGTACAATGAAAGTTATGGTATCCCTCCCAACAGAATGGTTCTTATGTATGTACATACTACTTACTACTAAGTATATACATAGGTCAAGGTTCTTGCTCCCAGTTGTTCTTTAGTTCCTTAGTTGTCATCTTGCACCGCCATATTTCTAAGGCAGCCAGTCTGGACAATCCAACCTGTCTGAGATCGTGTTTCCTACTTAGGGTGAATGCTCGCGTCCTCAAATAAACCAATGAAAAAGAAGATGGACAAGGTATCCAGGTTTGTGTGCTCTGGCCACTGTAGTTAACAGGCAAACTTGGAGAGGGTGGGTGAGCGAAAACAACGCTGCAATGTAAAATGTAACCACTTGATGTTGCTGTTTCTTCTCAAAATATTACACACTGGACCTTTAAAGAGTTCTCCTTGGTGTGATGGCAAGAGTGGACTCTAGTTGGGCAAAACTGGTCAGTTTGAGGTTTCAGCATCAATTGTATTTGTTGGATGCGTTAGCTTAGCATGTGTTTTGTTCATAGCGAAGTTCGTTGTTGTTCAACAGTCCTGTGTTGGATCGGCATCATCAACAACAACAAAATCCCAAGAAACATTTTGCTATGCTTTTGTGCAACAGGCATAGCAGTAGTTCGGCCTTCTCTGCAGCAAGGCGAAATGCTTCTCCGTTCTAATGCAAAGCACTCGTGAAGGGCAGCTACTAGCCGACATGTCTCACCACACTGATGAGCTGGATCAGCTGCAGTCCCACGGTGACCACCACAGCTTCGCTGAAGTGGTTGACAGGTCGGACCACCTTGTTGTAGCCGGTGAACAGGTTCTTCACCAGTCTGCTCTCGTCCTCCGAGCACAGCGTCGGACCTACAGGACACACGCAGACGTGCAAGATTAATCACGTTGTCGCCGTCGTTTATTTTTAAGTTTCTTTTTGGCCACAGTGACTTCCTACGTGTAACCGCAGCCAGCTGACGGCCCGGCGGCCGGCTGGGTGCCCGCGAAGGGCTTCAACGCCGTATAAAAACCGGGATCACAGCTGAGTCGAGGAGGAACCGTGATTCACCGGACAAACGCGTCCCTCGATTGGCAGGCGGCAACCCGAGAGCCGTCAGTGTGACTCAGAGAGGTGGCTTTGATCGGAAGAGGAAGAGGAACAGAGGGAGGGTATCATCACATGCACGGGGATCAGACAAGTGAATGGGATTCCAGACCGGCGATAAATAAGCGTCCCATAATCTGCCCTAAGTGCTGCGATAGAGACGTGTTTTGCTCGCGGATCCCCGGTGTGGATCTAATCGGAGTGCTAAGAGGGGAGTTTGGGAAAGAGCGGCTCCCTGTCAATCCGCTTGACATTTAGTCGGCATCAGTGAGGGCTCAGAGAGTTTAACACCTCTTCACAGGAAAGCAGGCAGACAGGCAGGACTCATGGTGTCAGGCTTACATCATCGCTCTGGAGTCCCCTGAACCCGGCTGGGCATAATGAGAATAATCCAGCATGGCTTCAATGACAGAGTTAGAATCAATAAGCAGAATCAGGATACTTATTAATTAAAATGGGTTTGTTGGTAGTTGCCCTTTAAGGAATTAGAGCAAAGTACAACCCCCCCCCCACCCCCCCCAGTTATATCTATGGTTGCTTCTGTCTTCATTTCTGTCTAATTGGCAAAATAGGCAGTGTGTTGTTGTTTTTTTTGTTCGGGTGACACCAGTCCTGCTGGGATCAGCGCACCGCACAGTAGTTTCTATACTGGAAGCTGTTTTTGGTTTGATATGAGACAGCAGATCAGCACCGGTGTCTCCTGACCTCGGGCTCCATCCATTGCATGTTATTTCTGGAATCTGCTGGCGGCCGGCAGCAGTCGGCTCGGAGCTGAGCTGCTCCCGGAGTCTTGTTTCATTTCGCCAGTGACAGCAGAACGCCGATATGCACACATGTACGCCCGTGCACACCAGGAAACACACGTGCACATCCGCAGTTTCAGCCTGGTTTTGCCCGACTTTTTGATCCCTGATTCTGGAGACGTCCATCCCTCTCTCCCTCCTCCCTTCCCCCCGGCTGGCCACTGGCTTTCTGCCCTCGCCGGCTTCCTGCTCGCTGACTGAGTGCCGTCCCGCCGGCTCTCTCTTTGATGTGGCCACGTTACAGAAATAGAAGGGAGGAGCAGCAGCAGCAGTAGCAGCAGCCACTTGGAGCTGTCACTCACCCCCATCCCCCACAAATCCTCCCTCCTCCCATTGAACTCCGATTTCCGCACGGGAACCCCCGCTGCCAGATAAACTGGCTCGCTGCTCGCTGTTTTTTTTTCTTTCTCAATATCCTATCAGAAGTGTCTCTGGCATGGAGGATCTTTCTTCCATTGCAGACTCGCTGTCTGTGGCGGCCGGGCCTGTGGGCACGTGCCAGCTATTGACCAACTGTCACCGCCGTTCGCCAAAGTGAATTTGCTCGGCTGACGGGGCCCCTTTTAAAGTGGATTGAAGAGAAAATGGCAGTGGCCGCGGCGGCGCCGGTCACTTGACCCCCCCCCCCCCCCCCCCCCGTCAGACTGAACTTTGCCTGTTTCCGCTGGCAAGAATCCTGCGTTTAAAAAACACTGTCAGCTTGACGCTGTTGATGCCGTTGGCGCATGGCTGATCAGCTGTGGCAGCCGCCAGGGTGGAGGGGAATTATTCTTGGACAAATCAGCAGGGATTTACAGATACGCTTACGTTGTTTACATTCCGGTCTCGGATATGCAAGTTTCATTTTAGTGTTTTGAAGGACTGAATTTGAAAAAGTTAATGGAAATAAGGGGGGGAAATTGGTCCAAAAAAAAATGTAATGTGCTTTCTTGGGAAGTGATTGGTCTTTCTAACGCAGACGACAGAAAACGCTCAGAAACTAATGATAAAGTCCATTGAGAAATTCCAAGGACAACATGTCACTGATGAACAGGGCGGATTTGTAGCAACAACCACTACATACATCACCTTTTGTAAGCAGCTATTTATTCTATTTTTTATCATGTGACTCACTCAGACTCGGAATCCATAACCCTAATGCCTCGATTATGTTGTTATAAATCACTAGTTTGTGGCGCGTGTCTCTGCTATGATATTAGCACTTTTATTGGCTCTTATGGAGACACGCAACCATTCATTTGGGACTCCAACTTTATGAGACTGCCACTGCCTTTGGAGGTGAGTCCCTCCTCCCTCCTGACTGCACCGGAGCAGAGCAAACAAACACAGCAGCGGGCGCACAAACAGCCTGATATGATTAAGTTTTAAAGCCTCGTCTTGTATGAAGATCTCCATCCGTTCGACCCGAGACAAAACAATCTGGTTTGGAGGCCGGAATAATCAGTTTGATATATATCGACACGCCGCAGCCGGTGAATATATTCTTCACAAAGTGGATGTGTAGCATCTGGGGGATAAAGACCTTCAGGTGATTTACTGATCCGCTCGTTTTTATTGCAGCGCTGCCGGCGATGCAGATAATGTCCAACTGGTGGTTTACAGGCAGAACTACTCATCCTGACACACCAGCTCCTCCATCTGCTAGTGGCAGCAGCGGCGCTGTCAGAAACCTGTTTTGACACATTAAGCTGCAGGAGAAATTGCAGAAGTGCAAAGGAAAGTGAAAAGAAATTCCAATTCTGTAGCCAACCACGTTATTTAGATTTTATATGGGGAAGGAACTGAGGGATTAAGATTTGACCAAACATTCAAATTAAAGGTCCGGTGTGTAAAATGTGGTATTATTATATTGGTGAAACCTTAACATACTGCCCATAAATTCCTTAATAAAAGTTTATACTGGCAGTACAACAAAAGAGTTTTCCTACCCTTAGAACGGTTCTCATATGTATATGTAGGAATATACATATATATATATACATATATATATACATATATATTTAACTCACTGGACCTTCAACAGTCGGTGAAGCTCCTCTCAATTCTAGACTTTTTCTGACTTTTTTTTTTTTTTTTTTTCCGAATCCCGACTTGAGGTGCTTTCTGTCTGATGGAAGCGGATCAACACAGTGAACACTGAGGTCACGTGATCTAAGAGCTCTTTACACCTTTAGCGTCATCCCCCCGGATGTTTCCGTGATGACTCAACAACGCCACAGCTCAAATTTATCCTCGGACATTTGAAAGTGTTGCAGCCAAAGTCTGGCAGTGAAACGTGTGTCCATGACGACCTCCAAGAACCCTGGCGTGCACGCGTCTCTGCTCCCGTGTGCATCGGTGTGTGCAAGTGACTTTGTCTCTAGTCCGAGAGCGGAACGTTGATAACCCTTGGACAACAGTTAAAACTACTGCTAGTAGAGAACCTCTCCCTCCTATGATGTCACTAGTGGCCTCAATTGTTTCCACCAAATCACTTCACGGAAACGTTCAAAAATTCTATTTTCTTAAAATCCGCTTTGGCATTTTGCAAGAACTCAACTGTTGTCGTCTGCAAAAGTCAACGTGAAGGCAGAGGCGAAACTATTCCAGAGGTTTCATGCACTTAATAACGTGGATCGGGTCAAAGGTTTTTCAGCAGGTGTGAATGCAGATATTGGCCACCTCGAAAAACGAAATTGCCGAACAGTATAAATCTCTCTCTGGCACGTCAGCTACAGTAAATCACTTCAATGTGAATACAACAAATGTCTTTTTTCGGCCACCTGAAGGACAAACACACCAACTGACTGCGGGAAGATGCTGTGCAGGATTCAGAATTGTAAAAAAAAAAAGAAAAAAAAAAGACCGTCTGCCCCAGTGGGTCCTCCTCCTCGCCCCCTCGTGGTCTCTCTCATACATAAATATGACAGAGCACTTTGATTTCTCATGTAGTCTGTATTTTTGTATTCATGAACTATTCCACAAGGCCTCCAGGAGCTGTAACGGTGTCTCGCTATTAAAATCCAGGATAAATAACCTTCCATATAGCCTCATATCAGCCTTTTCTTATTTACCGGGATTGCCCCCGTCCCCTGCCTCCACCCCTGCCCCTCCCCCCACTGCCGGTGAACACGGTGTCTCTCTGCTGTGTTGTTTCCCAGGCCATGTGTCTGTCTGGAAGCTGGCTCCTGTTTCTGAGCAGCGCACGGCAACCCGACACACCGATTCCCCACTGGGAGCAGGACTTCATCCGCACTGGCCATGAATCCTGGCAAACAAAATTCCTCCCTGCTGCGATATGTGCACGCCAAACTCCTCTTGAAATATGTACCAGCGTGAGTGCGCGCGCACACACACACACACACACACACACACACACACATACGCACACTCTTGTGACTTTATGTGCTTCAGGCAGGTGGTAGTTTTTATTTTATTTTAATTATTTTTGATTTAGATTCTTTCTTTCTTTCTATCTCTGGTCGTTTCTCTAAAAAGTTGAACGCCTGGGATTTTCACTCAAGGGGGAACCAGCCGATGCCTTTCTCTCCTATCGTGTATTTCCTTTCCTATCACACATCGATCCTCCCTGACATGACAAACAGACAGACAGACAGGCTCACACACTCACTCACTCACTCACTCACCAGCGAGTGCGACCAGCAGCAGGATCTGCACTGTAGGAAGGTTCATGGCTGAACCGGACGTTCACCACCACCGTAGCCGCTCGGAGCTCCTCAGCATCCGTCTGACGATGCGTCGGCAGTCAGCCAGCCAGTCAGCCAGTCAGCCAGTCAGTCACTTAGTTAGTTAGTGGATTGACAACAGCAGCAGCAGCCCATTCAGTCAGTCGCTTTACTGGCCTGCAGTTTGGAGTTAAAGTGAGTGGTGGGAAGGTTGGACGGGCCAGTAAGTGAGCTCTGCCCCCCTCTTCACCCTCCACGTGCCCCTCCCCCTCCCCTCCTAGCCTCACCCCCCAGTCAACTCCCACCTCCCAGTACAAGACAGCTGGGATTGTGTGTGTGTGTGTGTGCGCGCACACGTGTGTGTGTGTGTCTATGTACCCAACAAGTATCACCACCCATCCACCCAGCCAGCCATCCTCTGGCACACCGCGGTGTTTTTCAGCTGGTGCTGACTGGATGTATCGCGTCTTGTATCAGGGGCAGCGCGAAAGAGGAAGCAGACGGAAGTGGCGGTGGGTTGGGGGAGGGGAGGGGTGTGTTGGAGGTGGTGGTGGGGGTAGATGAGGGGCAAAGGGAGGTGGGGTGGGGGTGAGGCAGACAGGCGGACAGCTGAGAGCTGTCACTGACGGAATGGCAAGCATCCTCACACATGCGCCTTCCTTCCCAGAGTCAGAGTCAGAAACACACACACACACACGCACGCACACACACACACACACCGTAACCCAGCGGCCTGCCAGCATAAATGGCCTGGATAGGAAACAAGTGAGTGTGGAGAGACAACGGCGGGTTTCAAGTTTCACTGTGTGTCGACGTCCATAAATACCGAGAGGCAGAGCGCCGCTGTGCTTTGCACTGTAGAATAAGGTTGCGTGTTTGATTCCCAGACCCCCTCTCTTTCAGTAAGGAGTCTGCATCTTCCCCGTGTTCTCACGTGTTTCCTCTCCTGGTTCTCCGTCCGCCCGTCCGTCCTCCCTCAGGCCACACAGAGTCGTGCCTGTTTGGCCGGTTGCCAACTCCAAATTGTCCATCTAGGTGTAAATGTGAGTGCGGCTGCTTGTTTGCGCAGAGGCCCCTCCGGCAAACTGGTGACTCACCCACCCCAAGACAGCTGGGACGGACCCCTGTAACCGCGACTCTGAGTCCAGGAGCAGCGGTGATAGAAGCAGGGACGGAGAGCCGGGTCTCTTTATGACCGATTAGTTCAAAACTCCTCCTCATCAATCCAAAGATGTAGCAAGCTGGATGCTTTGACATTTTAGCAAGAGTTTTTCCATTCCATGGCAACAACTGTGCAAGTGAGCACCTTATACCACCCTGAAGGTTCTGCAAGGAGTTTTTGCTGCAATGTCATCTGAAGTTTTGGTGCACCGAGATTCAGAATGACCTGCTGGACCTCTGATGCAGCAGGACTTCCTGAAACCAGTTTCGGATTATCCTTTTTTTTGACTGGTAATTAACTTCAATCAATGAGCCTGCAACTGTGATACAACCCTTTTCAGACAAACTGTGGCTGTTTTTTCAGTGCAGGTTTTATTTTCTTCCTCTTCAGCTTACATTAAACAGTTTAAACTTGAGAGTGTTGTCATGTTGGCCTTCCGCCCATCGTACCAACAGACTCCGGTCACGACTTTGTTATCTGCACGTCAACTCACCTCCAGCCTCTGAGGATTTAGATGAGAATCTGCCACTAGATGGCAGTATGACACTGAAAAAAGGGGGCAAAGACGACATCATGGCCTCTGCTGGTGTGTTTGTGTGACTGTTGATGGTGTGTGTGTGGTTTTGCTCTGTATCCAGGCAGGATCACTATCCGATTACCGCTGATCAGCAAGGGCAGGGCAAAATCAAGCCTAATTTATCAAATATCAATCGGAACAATCATAAAATCTTGCAAACCTGTGTAAAATGACATCATGTCCATCAGCAGCTTGGACTAAAACCCATTAACCAAAGTTCATCTATGCATTAAAGTGAAGCTCATCCATTTGACTGTCATCTGTGACGCAGTGCTGAAATACCAAAAGGTCCCACAGAAAGTCTCCAATTTCTGGAGCTGGTTGATTTATTCAAGGCAGGTCTCGCCTAATTGAAATGGCAGATATTTCATTTCCCAGCTGAAATGTTATTTACTTGTTGAGTGAAAGGTTTTTCTTTTTTTTTCCTCAAGCGAGGAGGGACACTTTGCGTTGCGAGAATTAATTGTGGATATTTCTCAGAGGAAGGTGCTTTTCTCATTCA
Organism: Nelusetta ayraudi; assembly: GCF_046127955.1. NCBI lineage: Eukaryota > Metazoa > Chordata > Actinopteri > Tetraodontiformes > Monacanthidae > Nelusetta > Nelusetta ayraudi. Next base: position 461,648 of record NW_027466180.1, on the reverse strand, counting down.
AATTCACTTTTCAATGAAAAGACTGTCAAAACAAAAGCTGCTGCCTGAGAATAAATTAAAATTATGATAATAACAAAATGGAAAATGAGGTGGAAATAATATAATGACATAAAAAGTAATGAAAGGAAAAAATAGGATGATGTCAGCACTTCTTAGTTACTTTTGTGGTTTTACAGAAGTGAGTGAATGTTTTATCCTTTTAAATGTGGATCTGGGTCATTGATGTTTTCATAACCTGTCTGCCGGCCTGTATCCTATTATTTTGTTTTTCTGTGTGCGCGCGTGTTACCGCCACCAGGATGAAGGCGACACCTGACAAAAGACGCTGCTGCGAAGCGTCTCGGCGGACAGTCATCCCCTTCCTAACGCAGCTCAGTGTCAGACAGAAGAAGAGACTGAGGTAAAATGAGGGTTTGGCGCACAATCGTTGCTTGCATGTTTTACACAAAGGAGTCGAGCTGTAATACCCTGGCAAAAAAAAGAAGAAAAGAAAAGCTGTAATTGTTATCAGATAGCTGTCGCTGCTTCCTGTCGGTCTGCAAAAAGGGAATTCTTGGAATCGTTCTCGGATTCAGCCCACAGGCCTCGAGTTAAACACACGTGCTGTAATTTAATTTAATTTAGGTGAATTACGCCGAAATTCCTGCAGACCTAACAAAGTGTGAAGACGACAGATCTCTGACTGCTGTGGTTCCTCTGTGACGGTTCCACAGTTGGTAAGTGGAACCAGAGTTGAGGGGCTGCTGGTGGAGGAGGAGGAGGAGGAAGAGTATTTGATGTTTCAAGCGTGGAGGAAGCTTACAGATAAACTCTGAACGCCTTCAGATAAAAGCCGCGGCAGATTGCAGCAGCTGGCTGAAAGCTGTGCGGTAAATCGCCGGCATTCCCAGCAGCGGCGGCCGTCGTGGAAAAAGACCAAAGGGAAAATACGTCGGACATGTGTCGGATGGAAGCGTTTGGCTGCGCGAGGAGCCCGGCCGTGATTCCCAAGTGATGCATATCACACCGGGAGTCGTCCACGGCGACGGATCGCCGTGTTAGACATGAAAGTCAACGACAGACGGGCGGTAAAAGGGGGGAAGAAATGGACGGCAGGTTGGAGATGTGCAGCCAGGATTTTCAAAATAAAAATGCCATCAAGTTCAGGAACGTACCAGGTTTGAGGTAATCAGACACAATTAATGTGTACTGGCAGTGACAAAAGACAAAAGTCAATCCTCAATCTTAACAGGATTTCTTTTTGTTTGAATTTGGTAGTACTTTGTTTCAATTTCATAATTTTGTCGACACTTTCAAAGTAAATATCGCTACTGAGTTTTGAGACAATACTGAGTGCAAAGAAACAATCCAGTTTATTATGCTGTTTTCAAATATGCTTCTATGTTTGTGTTATTTCAATTGTTTATCAATATGACAGATTTCAAGGATCCCATATTTTCCATATCTGTTTTTTGCCCAGCAGTTTCACAGACTTGCAAGACCAATCATCCCAAGCCCTCCAGAAAACATCTCTCTGTTGGGAACCTCCTCCAGATTCAAGTTTCCTGCTTAGATTTAACAAAGTTTTGCATAATACGGGACCTTGAATGTTACCTCCTGCTGTCACGATGACCCAAACCCGAACCTTCAGGCTTCAGCAGTGTCAAACACGTCCACGCTGCGTGTTTCATAGAAAGCATTTAAAGGTAGGACAGCTGAAGACAAATAAAGCCTGTGAACGCACCCCAGATTCCCGAGCGGTTGGGTCCTTGAAGAATTCTAATTAGCCTGGATTCCTGGCTCAGATTATATTTACTTGCATCAGGTCATTTGTAGGGAGAACAGAGAGAGAAGAACACTGATGCTTTTTTAATTTACCTACATTAACTTTTGGGTCCCCGGTGGGCTCAAGGTAATATGACAATGATGGGGACGGGGGAGTTTCCCAAAGTTGTGGACACATTTAGCAGCTTCCCTCTGTAGTTTCTGTAGTTTTTTGTTGGGATTTAAACAACACGATTGGAAAGCAGCAGGTCTCGTTAAGCAAAAGTCAAAGACGAGAGTAATTTAGATGGATTGGTTTCAGCCTGCAGGGGGGAAGTAGGAGTAAATCACAGCGCACGTCTTGATGCTTGAACTAAACTAAGTTGAAATGACTTTTAGTCCACCTGGGAATTTAAATTCCAGCTGTTTGAATTCTTTAATTGGATAAATAAAAGTCCACATTATGTAAAATAGCATCCAGACTGGAAATAGCAGTTCCTAAGGGTGTGTGTGTGTGTGTGTGTGTGTGTGTGTGTGTGTGTGTGTGTGTGTGTGTGTGTGTGTGTGTACGTGTGTGAGAGAGAGTGTTTAATTGGGTCCCGACCAGTCTAACCACTGTGGAGAACTCATCACTGCCTGGTGATAAGCACAAAAGACAGCAGGGTCACTTGTGCACATTTTTCCCCCCTCACTAACATATCATCATCTCACCTGCTATTGGCTGAAATCACACATAGATACACACAAACACACACACACACTCAATTATGGCGTGTGACAACACACATATGGACACATTAAACACACTCGCGCAGATGTTAAAAATGAGAATGTGGTCGATATCACACACCCACACCCACACATATACACACAGCAGGTAGGTGTGTGTGTGTGTGCGTGCGTGCGTGCGCTCACCACCTGATGTGTGGGATTTGATGGAGCAGAGCGAATCAATTTCTGCCACCAGGGAACATCTCAGACGTGGATGGAGGCAGTTTTATCGCAGACATCTGACATCAGTTGCTCATGCGAGCAGCGTTTAAGGAGTTCTGAGCAGTGGCTCAGACGTTTTCCCATTGAATAAATAAAAAAAAACACTCCACTAATGGGCGGGACGTCCGCAACAGGTCCAGACTGAAGGTGCATGAGAAGCAGCTTTTTAATCTTTGCCGCGGTGATGCTCGATTCACGCCTCAAGTGACCTGTTTCCATTTATTTTCCCTGTTCAGATCAGCAACCTTGACTAGGAAGAAGAATAAATGTTCATTCATTTGGTTTGGCTCACGTCAAAGATCTTTTCCATCTGCAAAAAAAAAAAAAGATGTAGCAGAAATTCCAAAGTTTGACGTAATTGTCTTTGTTTTCCACAGTAAAGATTCTAAATCAAAGCCATATTTCCAACGATCTGGTAGGATTATATTGGTAGGGACGGATTAAAGTCTAATTTTATGTAAAAGAAAAAAAAATGTATCATATTTTGGCAGAGCCCAAGATTTGCAAGATTTGCAAGATTTGGTTTGAGGTTTGGCTAATCCAGCCGCTCGTCCTGACGGAACGAGTTCAGTTTGATTCCTGAAATTCAAAACTCTGTTTCATCAGGAAGGTTCGTAAGTATTAGAGGTGCGAGAATGTTTCACACTTTCAATTAAAGTGACTGATTTTTTTTCTTCTATTTCCACCTTTCCTCTCCCTCCCTCCCTCCCCCCGAGTGTCTGTTGTTAAAAAAATGGAAAAGAAAAGCAGCCGCCGCCGCTGTGACAACTTTCATCACGACGGACGGACGGTCGATACTTTTGGCTTTATTATGTTTCCAGGGATGTTTGGCTGAAGGCCACCGAGCTGCAGAGCCGCTCGCTGCCTGCTGCCCCGTAACCGCGTCAGGTCAGCCAACCTCCACTCAGAACCTCCACGGTCGACGTGGCTGCACTGGGTTTTAAAAGAAGAAGAAGAAAAAAAAAAGCGAGACTCACCCATGGGAGACATTTGTACCAGAACTTCAGACAAAAGGTCAAGGAGTGCAAACAGGAGAGCTGACAGTGTGAGAGCCGAGCTGACAGCAGCGGCAGAGGCAGCGGAATATAAACAAACAGCGACAGTTGGAGCTTTTATTCCGAGTCGGTTTGGTGCCTTTAAGAAAATAGAGAAGAGCCGAGGCGGTGTTGAGAATTCGAGGTACCGTGACTTCGTTCTGCCTCTCAGAATTCTAACAAATGGGCCCGATGTCTGCGAGTGTCGGCGGGTTTGTCTTTGTTTGAGCTGCTGCGTGACTGCTTTGCTTTTTCATTAATATTGTTTTTTTTTGCTTGTTAAAGAAGTCACGCTTGACATTCAGCTCGTTAGACGTGATGTGAGTTCGAGAGCGGGAAGTGAATTAATGTCAAATGACGGCGAACGTACTCGTCGCTGACAAATGCGCAGCCTTGACTGAATCGTCACTTTGTTGCATTGTTGTCACAGCGTATTTCTTTGCTATCATATAACATTGTATATTTATCAAATTAAACTACAAATCAAAAGGTGACATAAGCTGCGTTTCCATTACAGTTTTTCTCAAAATAAAAGATATTTAAAATTTTAAAAAGTACAATTGCGATTTGCAGGAGTTTCCATTACCAGTTTTTATTGCGATATTTAGGTTCTGCACAATTCTAGGGGTGATGGAAACGCGGCTATAGACTCGCTGGGGGTTTAATTCTCACCTCCTCACCTGCTGACTGCTGCCCTCTCCTGTCCGGTCTTGCTGCTCGGCCAGGTGAATGTCATGCCATGTTCACACCGTCAGTGACACATTTCCTGATGTGAACCAGCAACTGCAATTATGAGACTGGCCACATGTCCTTCCATCCATCCATCCATTTCCAATACCCGCTTCCTCTGGCACTCAGGGTCTCGGGGGTCTGCTGGAGCTTCTCCCAGCTTTCATAGGGTGAAGGAAGGGTGACACCCTGGACTAGTTGCTGCTTCATCACTGGACCACACAGAGACAAACAACCATTCGCACTCACATACGCACCTATGGTCAATTTCAACACATGCACGCCTCACATGCATGTTTTTGGACTGTGAGAGGAAGCCGGAGAACCCAGAGAGAACCCGTGCAGACACAGGGAGAACATGCAAACTCCACACAGAATCCAGCCCACAACCTTCTTGCTGTGAGGCAGCTGTGACACTATGGCTGCACGTCACTGCCTCGAAATGAATGGCTATCATGTCACACTTGCCTCCGTCCTTGTGTTTGCAAAAAAAGCTGCTGTTGCTGAATGAAAAAATTCTGCGCTTCATAGCTGATGAAAGTAAAAAATAAAAGCCCACATCTTGACGTGAATAAACTAGCAAATTAGCAATCAGAGCGAGTGTAAGAGTGGCAGTTTTTTTCTCCCAAACTTTTATTCCCTCATCTATCTGTCGGTTTAAGAGCCCAAAGAAAGAGTTTGCCCAGGCAGAGACAAAACTTTGAACAGCCTGTCTGACCAATGACAGCTTGAGGTGGCTTCTGATTGGCCGATGGCTAGTTTCCAGTGCCGGAGGTTCAACTGTCAGCAAACAGTCACCTGGGATCTCTGCTGAAGAAGCGATGAGCGCCGACAACTCTGATGTTTTTGGGCCCCACCAAACCCGCCCTCTCCCACGTTGGTTTTGTTTTGTTTTTTGTTTTTGCTTTGGGCTGAGGAGCTCACATCACGTCGGGCCTCGTCTCCTGCAAAAGCAGCTGGAAGCCGCGAGGGGCTAAACACCAGGCCGACCTTGAGGAGATTGTTTGCCGGAAGTGTGTGCGTCCTCGCCCCTGCGGTGAGAATAATTGAACCGATTCCCCTCGGAGCACATTAGCGATGCGCGGCGGGGTCACTGGGTTTGACCCTAGCCGTCAGACGAGCAGCGTGTGGCGGCGAAGCAGAGCGGTGGGTGGGGACGGAACAAGAAACAGCCGACAAGAGTGATCTTTTCATCTTGAAGCAGGAAGAAAAAAACAAAACAAATGGGAGACCAAAGGCGGGAACAGAGACGAGCTGAAAAACACCAAAAAAAACAACAACACACACAAAACTGACTGAGAAAGAGAGAAAAGGACGCGCAAAGGCGACGTGACGAGTGAAGAAACAGCAGATAGTCTCATCTCGGCGGGAGGAAAAAAGCAATCTGAATCGATAAAGAAAGGCGCGCGCGAGAGAGAGAGACGGATGACGACTGACAGAATGTAGTGAGGAATAAATAAAACAAAAGCAAGAACGTTCAGATGGGAAAAAAAGCTTGCTGCAACGAAGAAGGAGGAGGAAGAGACAACGCTGAAGTTGGCACCACATTCGGCGCGGTGCTTCTTAGGTTTCGATTCCACCTTTAAAAAAAATCCGCAATTTGACTGCTAGATGGCTGTGCTTATCCCAACACTGTTCAGCATATAAAATTCAGCGAATCATTATGTGTATGTTGAGGTGGATTTTTTTTTTTTTTTTTAATTATACAGTAGAAATAGACATGTGAGGTATCATTGTAGAGCACGGGAGCTCTAGTATCAAAATCAGTTGACATATTTCACGGGAAATCATTTTTGGCCTTTTGGGAACTCCAAAGTTGAGAACTTTACCATTGACATCACAGTATTTTTCAGTTTTTCAGGTGGATTATTTCCCAAATTATACAGTAGAAATGGAAATGTGAGGTATCATCGTAAATAATGATATTTTTAAGTTTTTCAAGTGGATTATTTCAAAAACTATACAGTTGAAATGGACATGTTTAGGGTTTCTGCTGAAATTAGGGTTAGGCTTTCAGGGTTCCTCATGGGCCAGAAGCCCCAAACTTGGCGTGGACAGATCTATGGGGCTCCTGATGAAAGAGCAAGTGGCCCCATGTCTCTAGGACAAAGTTGAAATTTCACCCCATAGACTTGCATTGAAATAAGGCTGAAGCTAGGGTTAGGGTTAGGGTTAAGGTTAGGGTTAGGGTTAGGGTTCCTCAAGTACTAGAAGCCCCAAATTTGCTGTGGGCGCTTCTTGGGGGCTCCTGATGAAAGAGCAAGTGGCCCCATGTCTCTAGGACAAAGTTGAAATTTCACCCCATAGACTTGCATTGAAATAAGGCTGAAGCTAGGGTTAGGGTTAGGGTTAGGGTTCCTCAAGTACTAGAAGCCCCAAATTTGCTGTGGGCGCTTCTTGGGGGCTCCTGATGAAAAAGCAAGTGGCCCCATGTCTCTAGGACAAAGTTGAAATTTCACCCCATAGACTTGCATTGAAATAAGGCTGAAGCTAGGGTTAGGGTTAGGGTTAGGGTTAAGGTTAGGGTTAGGGTTCCTCAAGTACTAGAAGCCCCAAATTTGCTGTGGGCGCTTCTTGGGGGCTCCTGATGAAAGAGCAAGTGGCCCCATGTCTCTAGGACAAAGTTGAAATTTCACCCCATAGACTTGCATTGAAATAAGGCTGAAGCTAAGGTTAGGGTTAGGGTTAGGGTTAAGGTTAGGGTTAGGGTTCCTCAAGTACTAGAAGCCCCAAATTTGCTGTGGGCGCTTCTTGGGGGCTCCTGATGAAAGAGCAAGTGGCCCCATGTCTCTAGGACAAAGTTGAAATTTCACCCCATAGACTTGCATTGAAATAAGGCTGAAGCTAGGGTTAGGGTTAGGGTTAAGGTTAGGGTTAGGGTTCCTCAAGTACTAGAAGCCCCAAATTTGCTGTGGGCGCTTCTTGGGGGCTCCTGATGAAAGAGCAAGTGGCCCCATGTCTCTAGGACAAAGTTGAAATTTCACCCCATAGACTTGCATTGAAATAAGGCTGAAGCTAGGGTTAGGGTTAGGGTTAGGGTTAGGGTTAGGGTTCCTCAAGTACTAGAAGCCCCAAATTTGCTGTGGGTGCTTCTTGGGGGCTCCTGATGAAAGAGCAAGTGGCCCCATGTCTCTAGGACAAAGTTGAAATTTCACCCCATAGACTTGCATTGAAATAAGGCTGAAGCTAGGGTTAGGGTTAGGGTTAGGGTTAAGGTTAGGGTTAGGGTTCCTCAAGTACTAGAAGCCCCAAATTTGCTGTGGGCGCTTCTTGGGGGCTCCTGATGAAAGAGCAAGTGGCCCCATGTCTCTAGGACAAAGTTGAAATTTCACCCCATAGACTTGCATTGAAATAAGGCTGAAGCTAGGGTTAGGGTTAGGGTTAGGGTTAGGGTTAAGGTTAGGGTTAGGGTTCCTCAAGTACTAGAAGCCCCAAATTTGCTGTGGGTGCTTCTTGGGGGCTCCTGATGAAAGAGCAAGTGGCCCCATGTCTCTAGGACAAAGTTGAAATTTCACCCCATAGACTTGCATTGAAATAAGGCTGAAGCTAGGGTTAGGGTTAGGGTTAGGGTTAGGGTTAAGGTTAGGGTTAGGGTTCCTCAAGTACTAGAAGCCCCAAATTTGCTGTGGGCGCTTCTTGGGGGCTCCTGATGAAAGAGCAAGTGGCCCCATGTCTCTAGGACAAAGTTGAAATTTCACCCCATAGACTTGCATTGAAATAAGGCTGAAGCTAGGGTTAGGGTTAGGGTTAGGGTTAAGGTTAGGGTTAGGGTTCCTCAAGTACTAGAAGCCCCAAATTTGCTGTGGGCGCTTCTTGGGGGCTCCTGATGAAAGAGCAAGTGGCCCCATGTCTCTAGGACAAAGTTGAAATTTCACCCCATAGACTTGCATTGAAATAAGGCTGAAGCTAGGGTTAGGGTTAGGGTTAGGGTTAGGGTTAAGGTTAGGGTTAGGGTTCCTCAAGTACTAGAAGCCCCAAATTTGCTGTGGGCGCTTCTTGGGGGCTCCTGATGAAAGAGCAAGTGGCCCCATGTCTCTAGGACAAAGTTGAAATTTCACCCCATAGACTTGCATTGAAATAAGGCTGAAGCTAGGGTTAGGGTTAGGGTTAGGGTTAAGGTTAGGGTTAGGGTTCCTCAAGTACTAGAAGCCCCAAATTTGCTGTGGGCGCTTCTTGGGGGCTCCTGATGAAAGAGCAAGTGGCCCCATGTCTCTAGGACAAAGTTGAAATTTCACCCCATAGACTTGCATTGAAATAAGGCTGAAGCTAGGGTTAGGGTTAGGGTTAGGGTTAGGGTTAAGGTTAGGGTTAGGGTTAAGGTTAGGGTTAGGGTTCCTCAAGTACTAGAAGCCCCAAATTTGCTGTGGGCAATTCTTGGGGGCTCCTGATGAAAGAGCAAGTGGCCCCATGTCTCTAGGACAAAGTTGAAATTTCACCCCATAGACTTGCATTGAAATAAGGCTGAAGCTAGGGTTAGGGTTAGGGTTAGGGTTAAGGTTAGGGTTAGGGTTCCTCAAGTACTAGAAGCCCCAAATTTGCTGTGGGCGCTTCTTGGGGGCTCCTGATGAAAGAGCAAGTGGCCCCATGTCTCTAGGACAAAGTTGAAATTTCACCCCATAGACTTGCATTGAAATAAGGCTGAAGCTAGGGTTAGGGTTAGGGTTAGGGTTAGGGTTAAGGTTAGGGTTAGGGTTCCTCAAGTACTAGAAGCCCCAAATTTGCTGTGGGCGCTTCTTGGGGGCTCCTGATGAAAGAGCAAGTGGCCCCATGTCTCTAGGACAAAGTTGAAATTTCACCCCATAGACTTGCATTGAAATAAGGCTGAAGCTAGGGTTAGGGTTAGGGTTAGGGTTAGGGTTAAGGTTAGGGTTAGGGTTCCTCAAGTACTAGAAGCCCCAAATTTGCTGTGGGCGCTTCTTGGGGGCTCCTGATGAAAGAGCAAGTGGCCCCATGTCTCTAGGACAAAGTTGAAATTTCACCCCATAGACTTGCATTGAAATAAGGCTGAAGCTAGGGTTAGGGTTAGGGTTAGGGTTAAGGTTAGGGTTAGGGTTCCTCAAGTACTAGAAGCCCCAAATTTGCTGTGGGCGCTTCTTGGGGGCTCCTGATGAAAGAGCAAGTGGCCCCATGTCTCTAGGACAAAGTTGAAATTTCACCCCATAGACTTGCATTGAAATAAGGCTGAAGCTAGGGTTAGGGTTAGGGTTAGGGTTAGGGTTAAGGTTAGGGTTAGGGTTCCTCAAGTACTAGAAGCCCCAAATTTGCTGTGGGCGCTTCTTGGGGGCTCCTGATGAAAGAGCAAGTGGCCCCATGTCTCTAGGACAAAGTTGAAATTTCACCCCATAGACTTGCATTGAAATAAGGCTGAAGCTAGGGTTAGGGTTAGGGTTAGGGTTAGGGTTAAGGTTAGGGTTAGGGTTCCTCAAGTACTAGAAGCCCCAAATTTGCTGTGGGCGCTTCTTGGGGGCTCCTGATGAAAGAGCAAGTGGCCCCATGTCTCTAGGACAAAGTTGAAATTTCACCCCATAGACTTGCATTGAAATAAGGCTGAAGCTAGGGTTAGGGTTAGGGTTAGGGTTAAGGTTAGGGTTAGGGTTCCTCAAGTACTAGAAGCCCCAAATTTGCTGTGGGCGCTTCTTGGGGGCTCCTGATGAAAGAGCAAGTGGCCCCATGTCTCTAGGACAAAGTTGAAATTTCACCCCATAGACTTGCATTGAAATAAGGCTGAAGCTAGGGTTAGGGTTAGGGTTAGGGTTAGGGTTAAGGTTAGGGTTAGGGTTCCTCAAGTACTAGAAGCCCCAAATTTGCTGTGGGCGCTTCTTGGGGGCTCCTGATGAAAGAGCAAGTGGCCCCATGTCTCTAGGACAAAGTTGAAATTTCACCCCATAGACTTGCATTGAAATAAGGCTGAAGCTAGGGTTAGGGTTAGGGTTAGGGTTCCTCAAGTACTAGAAGCCCCAAATTTGCTGTGGGCGCTTCTTGGGGGCTCCTGATGAAAAAGCAAGTGGCCCCATGTCTCTAGGACAAAGTTGAAATTTCACCCCATAGACTTGCATTGAAATAAGGCTGAAGCTAGGGTTAGGGTTAGGGTTAGGGTTAAGGTTAGGGTTAGGGTTCCTCAAGTACTAGAAGCCCCAAATTTGCTGTGGGCGCTTCTTGGGGGCTCCTGATGAAAGAGCAAGTGGCCCCATGTCTCTAGGACAAAGTTGAAATTTCACCCCATAGACTTGCATTGAAATAAGGCTGAAGCTAAGGTTAGGGTTAGGGTTAGGGTTAAGGTTAGGGTTAGGGTTCCTCAAGTACTAGAAGCCCCAAATTTGCTGTGGGCGCTTCTTGGGGGCTCCTGATGAAAGAGCAAGTGGCCCCATGTCTCTAGGACAAAGTTGAAATTTCACCCCATAGACTTGCATTGAAATAAGGCTGAAGCTAGGGTTAGGGTTAGGGTTAAGGTTAGGGTTAGGGTTCCTCAAGTACTAGAAGCCCCAAATTTGCTGTGGGCGCTTCTTGGGGGCTCCTGATGAAAGAGCAAGTGGCCCCATGTCTCTAGGACAAAGTTGAAATTTCACCCCATAGACTTGCATTGAAATAAGGCTGAAGCTAGGGTTAGGGTTAGGGTTAGGGTTAGGGTTAGGGTTCCTCAAGTACTAGAAGCCCCAAATTTGCTGTGGGTGCTTCTTGGGGGCTCCTGATGAAAGAGCAAGTGGCCCCATGTCTCTAGGACAAAGTTGAAATTTCACCCCATAGACTTGCATTGAAATAAGGCTGAAGCTAGGGTTAGGGTTAGGGTTAGGGTTAAGGTTAGGGTTAGGGTTCCTCAAGTACTAGAAGCCCCAAATTTGCTGTGGGCGCTTCTTGGGGGCTCCTGATGAAAGAGCAAGTGGCCCCATGTCTCTAGGACAAAGTTGAAATTTCACCCCATAGACTTGCATTGAAATAAGGCTGAAGCTAGGGTTAGGGTTAGGGTTAGGGTTAGGGTTAAGGTTAGGGTTAGGGTTCCTCAAGTACTAGAAGCCCCAAATTTGCTGTGGGTGCTTCTTGGGGGCTCCTGATGAAAGAGCAAGTGGCCCCATGTCTCTAGGACAAAGTTGAAATTTCACCCCATAGACTTGCATTGAAATAAGGCTGAAGCTAGGGTTAGGGTTAGGGTTAGGGTTAAGGTTAGGGTTAGGGTTCCTCAAGTACTAGAAGCCCCAAATTTGCTGTGGGCGCTTCTTGGGGGCTCCTGATGAAAGAGCAAGTGGCCCCATGTCTCTAGGACAAAGTTGAAATTTCACCCCATAGACTTGCATTGAAATAAGGCTGAAGCTAGGGTTAGGGTTAGGGTTAGGGTTAAGGTTAGGGTTAGGGTTCCTCAAGTACTAGAAGCCCCAAATTTGCTGTGGGCGCTTCTTGGGGGCTCCTGATGAAAGAGCAAGTGGCCCCATGTCTCTAGGACAAAGTTGAAATTTCACCCCATAGACTTGCATTGAAATAAGGCTGAAGCTAAGGTTAGGGTTAGGGTTAGGGTTAAGGTTAGGGTTAGGGTTCCTCAAGTACTAGAAGCCCCAAATTTGCTGTGGGCGCTTCTTGGGGGCTCCTGATGAAAGAGCAAGTGGCCCCATGTCTCTAGGACAAAGTTGAAATTTCACCCCATAGACTTGCATTGAAATAAGGCTGAAGCTAGGGTTAGGGTTAGGGTTAGGGTTAGGGTTAAGGTTAGGGTTAGGGTTAAGGTTAGGGTTAGGGTTCCTCAAGTACTAGAAGCCCCAAATTTGCTGTGGGCAATTCTTGGGGGCTCCTGATGAAAGAGCAAGTGGCCCCATGTCTCTAGGACAAAGTTGAAATTTCACCCCATAGACTTGCATTGAAATAAGGCTGAAGCTAGGGTTAGGGTTAGGGTTAGGGTTAAGGTTAGGGTTAGGGTTCCTCAAGTACTAGAAGCCCCAAATTTGCTGTGGGCGCTTCTTGGGGGCTCCTGATGAAAGAGCAAGTGGCCCCATGTCTCTAGGACAAAGTTGAAATTTCACCCCATAGACTTGCATTGAAATAAGGCTGAAGCTAGGGTTAGGGTTAGGGTTAGGGTTAGGGTTAAGGTTAGGGTTAGGGTTAAGGTTAGGGTTAGGGTTCCTCAAGTACTAGAAGCCCCAAATTTGCTGTGGGCGCTTCTTGGGGGCTCCTGATGAAAGAGCAAGTGGCCCCATGTCTCTAGGACAAAGTTGAAATTTCACCCCATAGACTTGCATTGAAATAAGGCTGAAGCTAGGGTTAGGGTTAGGGTTAGGGTTAAGGTTAGGGTTAGGGTTCCTCAAGTACTAGAAGCCCCAAATTTGCTGTGGGCGCTTCTTGGGGGCTCCTGATGAAAGAGCAAGTGGCCCCATGTCTCTAGGACAAAGTTGAAATTTCACCCCATAGACTTGCATTGAAATAAGGCTGAAGCTAGGGTTAGGGTTAGGGTTAGGGTTAAGGTTAGGGTTAGGGTTCCTCAAGTACTAGAAGCCCCAAATTTGCTGTGGGCGCTTCTTGGGGGCTCCTGATGAAAGAGCAAGTGGCCCCATGTCTCTAGGACAAAGTTGAAATTTCACCCCATAGACTTGCATTGAAATAAGGCTGAAGCTAGGGTTAGGGTTAGGGTTAGGGTTAGGGTTAAGGTTAGGGTTAGGGTTCCTCAAGTACTAGAAGCCCCAAATTTGCTGTGGGCGCTTCTTGGGGGCTCCTGATGAAAGAGCAAGTGGCCCCATGTCTCTAGGACAAAGTTGAAATTTCACCCCATAGACTTGCATTGAAATAAGGCTGAAGCTAGGGTTAGGGTTAGGGTTAGGGTTAGGGTTAAGGTTAGGGTTAGGGTTCCTCAAGTACTAGAAGCCCCAAATTTGCTGTGGGCGCTTCTTGGGGGCTCCTGATGAAAGAGCAAGTGGCCCCATGTCTCTAGGACAAAGTTGAAATTTCACCCCATAGACTTGCATTGAAATAAGGCTGAAGCTAGGGTTAGGGTTAGGGTTAGGGTTAGGGTTAAGGTTAGGGTTAGGGTTCCTCAAGTACTAGAAGCCCCAAATTTGCTGTGGGCGCTTCTTGGGGGCTCCTGATGAAAGAGCAAGTGGCCCCATGTCTCTAGGACAAAGTTGAAATTTCACCCCATAGACTTGCATTGAAATAAGGCTGAAGCTAGGGTTAGGGTTAGGGTTAGGGTTAAGGTTAGGGTTAGGGTTCCTCAAGTACTAGAAGCCCCAAATTTGCTGTGGGCGCTTCTTGGGGGCTCCTGATGAAAGAGCAAGTGGCCCCATGTCTCTAGGACAAAGTTGAAATTTCACCCCATAGACTTGCATTGAAATAAGGCTGAAGCTAGGGTTAGGGTTAGGGTTAAGGTTAGGGTTAGGGTTCCTCAAGTACTAGAAGCCCCAAATTTGCTGTGGGCGCTTCTTGGGGGCTCCTGATGAAAGAGCAAGTGGCCCCATGTCTCTAGGACAAAGTTGAAATTTCACCCCATAGACTTGCATTGAAATAAGGCTGAAGCTAGGGTTAGGGTTAGGGTTAGGGTTAGGGTTCCTCAAGTACTAGAAGCCCCAAATTTGCTGTGGGCGCTTCTTGGGGGCTCCTGATGAAAGAGCAAGTGGCCCCATGTCTCTAGGACAAAGTTGAAATTTCACCCCATAGACTTGCATTGAAATAAGGCTGAAGCTAGGGTTAGGGTTAGGGTTAAGGTTAGGGTTAGGGTTCCTCAAGTACTAGAAGCCCCAAATTTGCTGTGGGCGCTTCTTGGGGGCTCCTGATGAAAGAGCAAGTGGCCCCATGTCTCTAGGACAAAGTTGAAATTTCACCCCATAGACTTGCATTGAAATAAGGCTGAAGCTAGGTAGGGTTAGGGTTAAGGTTAGGGTTAGGGTTCCTCAAGTACTAGAAGCCCCAAATTTGCTGTGGGCGCTTCTTGGGGGCTCCTGATGAAAGAGCAAGTGGCCCCATGTCTCTAGGACAAAGTTGAAATTTCACCCCATAGACTTGCATTGAAATAAGGCTGAAGCTAGGGTTAGGGTTAGGGTTAGGGTTAAGGTTAGGGTTAGGGTTCCTCAAGTACTAGAAGCCCCAAATTTGCTGTGGGCGCTTCTTGGGGGCTCCTGATGAAAGAGCAAGTGGCCCCATGTCTCTAGGACAAAGTTGAAATTTCACCCCATAGACTTGCATTGAAATAAGGCTGAAGCTAGGGTTAGGGTTAGGGTTAGGGTTAAGGTTAGGGTTAGGGTTCCTCAAGTACTAGAAGCCCCAAATTTGCTGTGGGCGCTTCTTGGGGGCTCCTGATGAAAGAGCAAGTGGCCCCATGTCTCTAGGACAAAGTTGAAATTTCACCCCATAGACTTGCATTGAAATAAGGCTGAAGCTAGGGTTAGGGTTAGGGTTAGGGTTAGGGTTAAGGTTAGGGTTAGGGTTCCTCAAGTACTAGAAGCCCCAAATTTGCTGTGGGCGCTTCTTGGGGGCTCCTGATGAAAGAGCAAGTGGCCCCATGTCTCTAGGACAAAGTTGAAATTTCACCCCATAGACTTGCATTGAAATAAGGCTGAAGCTAGGGTTAGGGTTAGGGTTAGGGTTAAGGTTAGGGTTAGGGTTCCTCAAGTACTAGAAGCCCCAAATTTGCTGTGGGCGCTTCTTGGGGGCTCCTGATGAAAGAGCAAGTGGCCCCATGTCTCTAGGACAAAGTTGAAATTTCACCCCATAGACTTGCATTGAAATAAGGCTGAAGCTAGGGTTAGGGTTAGGGTTAGGGTTAAGGTTAGGGTTAGGGTTCCTCAAGTACTAGAAGCCCCAAATTTGCTGTGGGCGCTTCTTGGGGGCTCCTGATGAAAGAGCAAGTGGCCCCATGTCTCTAGGACAAAGTTGAAATTTCACCCCATAGACTTGCATTGAAATAAGGCTGAAGCTAGGGTTAGGGTTAGGGTTAGGGTTAGGGTTAAGGTTAGGGTTAGGGTTCCTCAAGTACTAGAAGCCCCAAATTTGCTGTGGGCGCTTCTTGGGGGCTCCTGATGAAAGAGCAAGTGGCCCCATGTCTCTAGGACAAAGTTGAAATTTCACCCCATAGACTTGCATTGAAATAAGGCTGAAGCTAGGGTTAGGGTTAGGGTTAAGGTTAGGGTTAGGGTTCCTCAAGTACTAGAAGCCCCAAATTTGCTGTGGGCGCTTCTTGGGGGCTCCTGATGAAAGAGCAAGTGGCCCCATGTCTCTAGGACAAAGTTGAAATTTCACCCCATAGACTTGCATTGAAATAAGGCTGAAGCTAGGGTTAGGGTTAGGGTTAGGGTTAAGGTTAGGGTTAGGGTTCCTCAAGTACTAGAAGCCCCAAATTTGCTGTGGGCGCTTCTTGGGGGCTCCTGATGAAAGAGCAAGTGGCCCCATGTCTCTAGGACAAAGTTGAAATTTCACCCCATAGACTTGCATTGAAATAAGGCTGAAGCTAGGGTTAGGGTTAGGGTTAGGGTTAAGGTTAGGGTTAGGGTTCCTCAAGTACTAGAAGCCCCAAATTTGCTGTGGGCGCTTCTTGGGGGCTCCTGATGAAAGAGCAAGTGGCCCCATGTCTCTAGGACAAAGTTGAAATTTCACCCCATAGACTTGCATTGAAATAAGGCTGAAGCTAGGGTTAGGGTTAGGGTTAGGGTTAGGGTTAAGGTTAGGGTTAGGGTTCCTCAAGTACTAGAAGCCCCAAATTTGCTGTGGGCGCTTCTTGGGGGCTCCTGATGAAAGAGCAAGTGGCCCCATGTCTCTAGGACAAAGTTGAAATTTCACCCCATAGACTTGCATTGAAATAAGGCTGAAGCTAGGGTTAGGGTTAGGGTTAGGGTTAAGGTTAGGGTTAGGGTTCCTCAAGTACTAGAAGCCCCAAATTTGCTGTGGGCGCTTCTTGGGGGCTCCTGATGAAAGAGCAAGTGGCCCCATGTCTCTAGGACAAAGTTGAAATTTCACCCCATAGACTTGCATTGAAATAAGGCTGAAGCTAGGGTTAGGGTTAGGGTTAGGGTTAGGGTTAAGGTTAGGGTTAGGGTTCCTCAAGTACTAGAAGCCCCAAATTTGCTGTGGGCGCTTCTTGGGGGCTCCTGATGAAAGAGCAAGTGGCCCCATGTCTCTAGGACAAAGTTGAAATTTCACCCCATAGACTTGCATTGAAATAAGGCTGAAGCTAGGGTTAGGGTTAGGGTTAGGGTTAGGGTTAAGGTTAGGGTTAGGGTTCCTCAAGTACTAGAAGCCCCAAATTTGCTGTGGGCGCTTCTTGGGGGCTCCTGATGAAAGAGCAAGTGGCCCCATGTCTCTAGGACAAAGTTGAAATTTCACCCCATAGACTTGCATTGAAATAAGGCTGAAGCTAGGGTTAGGGTTAGGGTTAGGGTTAGGGTTAAGGTTAGGGTTAGGGTTCCTCAAGTACTAGAAGCCCCAAATTTGCTGTGGGCGCTTCTTGGGGGCTCCTGATGAAAGAGCAAGTGGCCCCATGTCTCTAGGACAAAGTTGAAATTTCACCCCATAGACTTGCATTGAAATAAGGCTGAAGCTAGGGTTAGGGTTAGGGTTAGGGTTAGGGTTAAGGTTAGGGTTAGGGTTCCTCAAGTACTAGAAGCCCCAAATTTGCTGTGGGCGCTTCTTGGGGGCTCCTGATGAAAGAGCAAGTGGCCCCATGTCTCTAGGACAAAGTTGAAATTTCACCCCATAGACTTGCATTGAAATAAGGCTGAAGCTAGGGTTAGGGTTAGGGTTAGGGTTAAGGTTAGGGTTAGGGTTCCTCAAGTACTAGAAGCCCCAAATTTGCTGTGGGCGCTTCTTGGGGGCTCCTGATGAAAGAGCAAGTGGCCCCATGTCTCTAGGACAAAGTTGAAATTTCACCCCATAGACTTGCATTGAAATAAGGCTGAAGCTAGGGTTAGGGTTAGGGTTAGGGTTAGGGTTAAGGTTAGGGTTAGGGTTCCTCAAGTACTAGAAGCCCCAAATTTGCTGTGGGCGCTTCTTGGGGGCTCCTGATGAAAGAGCAAGTGGCCCCATGTCTCTAGGACAAAGTTGAAATTTCACCCCAAATTTGCTGTGGGCGCTTCTTGGGGGCTCCTGATGAAAGAGCAAGTGGCCCCATGTCTCTAGGACAAAGTTGAAATTTCACCCCATAGACTTGCATTGAAATAAGGCTGAAGCTAGGGTTAGGGTTAGGGTTAGGGTTAGGGTTAAGGTTAGGGTTAGGGTTCCTCAAGTACTAGAAGCCCCAAATTTGCTGTGGGCGCTTCTTGGGGGCTCCTGATGAAAGAGCAAGTGGCCCCATGTCTCTAGGACAAAGTTGAAATTTCACCCCATAGACTTGCATTGAAATAAGGCTGAAGCTAGGGTTAGGGTTAGGGTTAGGGTTAAGGTTAGGGTTAGGGTTCCTCAAGTACTAGAAGCCCCAAATTTGCTGTGGGCGCTTCTTGGGGGCTCCTGATGAAAGAGCAAGTGGCCCCATGTCTCTAGGACAAAGTTGAAATTTCACCCCATAGACTTGCATTGAAATAAGGCTGAAGCTAGGGTTAGGGTTAGGGTTAGGGTTAAGGTTAGGGTTAGGGTTCCTCAAGTACTAGAAGCCCCAAATTTGCTGTGGGCGCTTCTTGGGGGCTCCTGATGAAAGAGCAAGTGGCCCCATGTCTCTAGGACAAAGTTGAAATTTCACCCCATAGACTTGCATTGAAATAAGGCTGAAGCTAGGGTTAGGGTTAGGGTTAGGGTTAGGGTTAAGGTTAGGGTTAGGGTTCCTCAAGTACTGGAAGCCCCAAATTTGCTGTGGGCGCTTCTTGGGGGCTCCTGATGAAAGAGCAAGTGGCCCCATGTCTCTAGGACAAAGTTGAAATTTCACCCCATAGACTTGCATTGAAATAAGGCTGAAGCTAGGGTTAGGGTTAGGGTTAGGGTTAGGGTTAAGGTTAGGGTTAGGGTTCCTCAAGTACTAGAAGCCCCAAATTTGCTGTGGGCGCTTCTTGGGGTCTCCTGATGAAAGAGCAAGTGGCCCCATGTCTCTAGGACAAAGTTGAAATTTCACCCCATAGACTTGCATTGAAATAAGGCTGAAGCTAGGGTTAGGGTTAGGGTTAGGGTTAGGGTTAAGGTTAGGGTTAGGGTTCCTCAAGTACTAGAAGCCCCAAATTTGCTGTGGGCGCTTCTTGGGGGCTCCTGATGAAAGAGCAAGTGGCCCCATGTCTCTAGGACAAAGTTGAAATTTCACCCCATAGACTTGCATTGAAATAAGGCTGAAGCTAGGGTTAGGGTTAGGGTTAGGGTTAAGGTTAGGGTTAGGGTTCCTCAAGTACTAGAAGCCCCAAATTTGCTGTGGGCGCTTCTTGGGGTCTCCTGATGAAAGAGCAAGTGGCCCCATGTCTCTAGGACAAAGTTGAAATTTCACCCCATAGACTTGCATTGAAATAAGGCTGAAGCTAGGGTTAGGGTTAGGGTTAGGGTTAGGGTTAAGGTTAGGGTTAGGGTTCCTCAAGTACTAGAAGCCCCAAATTTGCTGTGGGCGCTTCTTGGGGGCTCCTGATGAAAGAGCAAGTGGCCCCATGTCTCTAGGACAAAGTTGAAATTTCACCCCATAGACTTGCATTGAAATAAGGCTGAAGCTAGGGTTAGGGTTAGGGTTAGGGTTAGGGTTAAGGTTAGGGTTAGGGTTCCTCAAGTACTAGAAGCCCCAAATTTGCTGTGGGCGCTTCTTGGGGGCTCCTGATGAAAGAGCAAGTGGCCCCATGTCTCTAGGACAAAGTTGAAATTTCACCCCATAGACTTGCATTGAAATAAGGCTGAAGCTAGGGTTAGGGTTAGGGTTAGGGTTAAGGTTAGGGTTAGGGTTCCTCAAGTACTGGAAGCCCCAAATTTGCTGTGGGCGCTTCTTGGGGGCTCCTGATGAAAGAGCAAGTGGCCCCATGTCTCTAGGACAAAGTTGAAATTTCACCCCATAGACTTGCATTGAAATAAGGCTGAAGCTAGGGTTAGGGTTAGGGTTAGGGTTAGGGTTAAGGTTAGGGTTAGGGTTCCTCAAGTACTAGAAGCCCCAAATTTGCTGTGGGCGCTTCTTGGGGGCTCCTGATGAAAGAGCAAGTGGCCCCATGTCTCTAGGACAAAGTTGAAATTTCACCCCATAGACTTGCATGGCATTAGGGTTAGTCATAAGGCTGAAATTAGGGTTAAATAACAAACTCTTTTTTGTATTTATTTTTTTCTCTTTTCTTTTTAGTAAATTTCTTTTTTCTTTTTTTTCCTTTTATAAACAAGATTTATATAGCCTGGGCTCCACAAGTTTTATCTGGGCCTTGGAAAAAAGAAAAGAAAAGAAAAGACAGCAAAGCAAGAAGACAGAGGCAAAGAGATGAGGAGGAGAGAGAGAAAACAAAGTGAGAGAAAACCAGAGCAAACGTGTTTTCCTCCTCCGTCTCTTCTCCTCTTCGCTCTTGTCGGTCGTGTCGGAAAAAACAAACAAACGGCGGATTAAAGGGAAACTCAAATAGAAGAAGGTTCAAGGGGCCGCGAAAAAATTGTTTCCCAATATACCCAATAATAATAAATAAAAAATCTATTCTGCTGCAGAAAGAAAAATTCCGTTTACTAGGATGGCGAAGGCCAAACTGACCTCGGAGAAACTCAACAAGTGCTGTTGGAAAAAAAAAAAAAAGATTTTGATTTTTTTTCTCGTTTCCGCTATAAAATGTGAAGCTTGCCGTCATTGTCGCCCTCCGCTGCGGACGGACGGACGGACGGAACCAATCAGGAGCCCAATCACGACTGACCCATGGCGACCCGGTGCTGCCATTCACTGCGACGCTGCTCCGGCTGCTGCCCTGGACTCACATCCAGACACTCAGTGGACAGAGAACTCTGGGAAAACCAGGGATTCATCAGGGAATTCAGTCCTAATCTTCAAATTGAAATGATTAATACATTTGAATGAATGTAAAAATAAAATAAAATCTGTATATATAGAATAAAATATATTATAATTTGATATATTTACGTATATTATAATTTTTTTGTAGTTTATTATTATTTTTTAACATTATTATTATTATTATTATTATTATTACATTATAATCCTCCAACACAGTGTGCTGATTTGTCAGATTTTTTTTTTCTCTGCTATTTTTCCTCCTCTTGACCTTTACAAAGATGTGCTGTTGTCAGACGATGTCAGGCTGTAATCGCCTTCTCCTTCCCCCTCGGTGGCATTTGGCCCCGCAGACACTGTCGGCGCTCAGATTAAAAGGGATAAACACATTTTTTTTTTGTTTTTTTTTCCCTTCTCAAGCCTTTTGTGGATGCAGAGTCCCTTTGTGTCAGCCAACGAGAGCCCCGTCGATGACGGACGTGAGCGGCAGCGAAAATTCTTCCACTTGGGTGTCTGTATGTAGAATAGATAAAAACCCAACTGAGCGATGCCCTCTATCTGTTGTGAACCAGATGTGGATGTGCAAGGAGCCGGTTTGTTTTGGTGAATGGGCAGTGCAAAACTCGCACAAAAACTCAGGATCGATGGGACCGAGCCTGCCCTTGCAACCACCTAGCCTGGCCATGCATATGGGGGTGTGCGCACACGCACACACACACACACACACACACACACACACACACACACTCCCTTTTACTCTGAAGAACACTGAGTAAACGGCTTTGGTGACTTTATCCTAAAGGGCTGTGTGTGTACTTGCTTGCCAGCCCGCTCCAGCCCCGTGTATCTCGGGCCCTCAGACTGGTGGTCTCTGCTCGATGCTGCCCTCTACTGTGTTTTTCCTCTCCCTGCACAAACTCCCTCTGTTCTCCTCAGCTGGCCCGGCAGCCCTGCTGGGGTCTGTGCCTTTCATCTGGGTGTCACTCACCTTGTCACACCGCTCCCAAAGTCTCATTTCCCGGGCCGGGGGGCATCAGCAGCAGGCCGCCCGTCCAATTATCGGGCCGTCGCCGCCAGTTAGCCGGGAGATGGCCGACGTCTCTGCCTCAAACCTGCTCTTCACGCACGAGACTCGCTGGGCGATGGGTTTTGTATCAGGAAAACTTCTGACCATTATAAGTGCAACATGCATTATTTTTTTTTTCTTTTAGAATTTCAGACCAGCAGTCAACCGAGCAGATGGACGGAAAGCAAAACTATCAAAGATTTGATTTCAATGAAGGTTTGGCAATAACTTGACGCCGTTGGATTGTGTTGTGTTGTGTTTGAATGGCAGCTGAATTGTCTAATGAAAAAAAATATTTTGAGACAATCAAAGGTGTATCTCTCTTTTTTTTCCAAGTTCAAATTTGTTTCATGGTGACCTCGAAGCCTCGCCTTGGTTTTTTGCGGCGGGAATGCGAGACGAGCGGCAGCAGATGTGATGGATGGTCTGGATTTTTCTAATTTGGCGTCGAGTCGTTGAAGATTTTTTATGCTCCTTCTTTTTTTTTTTCTTGCCGTGTTGCCGCCCTTTAATACCTGATTAACATTCTAACCCACCGCCGCTCTGTCAACATGGCGACTGTTTGAAGTTGGATCACACAAAGAGAGCAGGCTGGACATCAGACCTTTGATCTAACTGGCGTGCGTGTGCATGTGTATGTGTGTGTGTGTGTGTGTGTGTGTGTGTGTGTATTTTGTGCTTCTTCCACTTTAGAGGGAGACACTTGAGCAAGATAAAGGCTGCAGTAGAGAGACTGGCCTTTTGATTCTAACCTCCAGTGAAACTGTGTATGCGTGTGTGTGTGTGTGTGAGGGATGGATGGAGAGACTGGCAGCACAAAGAGATTGTGGAAAAGGTGCCACTAAAAGTCTCAAACTTTAAAGACAACATCTAAATAAAATATTTGCATGTCTGTGATCGAAGAAAAATACAAATAATCAAGAATGTTCTGAGTCTGAATCGAGAAGAAGAACTTTTGTTGCAGCATCGGAGTGGAACTGGTCAACTTTTCTTCTAAAATAAAATTCCTTCATCGTCGTCTCCTGAAGATCCAAGCAGCTTCATGATTCTTCATCACTGGCGTGTTGCAAAGTTGCCTAGTTCTCGGCTACACGCGGTGCTGCTATTCCACCACTAGGTGGAGTAGTTTAGCACCTCGGAGATTCAGACACAACTGGGTATTCTGTTTTTCCCCCCCGCTCTATTGTTTAGTTTCATATGGCCTCATCATTTCGCATCAGGAGGCGTCACTCTCTTCTATCCATCTGTCTCTCTTTGCTGTTCCCCACCCATGACGTCACACTGCTCTGAGGTTCCGTCCGCGGCCAGAATTGTTTTCCCCCTTCAAAGTCCAATCAGCTCCAGGCAGCACAGCTCCATGCTTCTAACTGGCGACCCGTGTCACCACCTGCCTTCCCTTGTGTTTTTTTTGTTTTTTTGAGAAACGAAAGAGAAAGGTAGAAATGTGCCCAGTGCACGCTGCTGCTGCAGCAGCAGCAGCAGCAGGGGTCACTTTCAACCAGCCACATCCAATTGGCATTCACAGTCAGTCGGAATCTGCTCCCTTAAGATCAGCTTTGAAATACATCACGCACATGCACACACACGCACACACACATACACATTTTGAAGGTGTTGCTCGTGGAAATAGAATCTCTCTCTGCAGAAGCTGCAGCAGCAGCAGGAGTAGCAGCCATTTGTACTGGTTTAGTTGTCAGCAGGGGAAATAAGTATTTTCATCATGCTGTTGTTTCCGCTCCTTCTTTGAAACGATATCAGGACGTCATTAGCGGCCCCACTCGTTCCCCCCCCCCCCCCGCCCCCCCGCACCACCCCACCTACTCCCACCCACCCCTCCACCCCCCAACTCCCCGTCGAGCTCCGTCCCCACCCATCATCCAGATTGATGTGGCAAACATTCCTCCCCGTCCCCCCGGCGAAGCCAAATTACACTTCAGGTAACGGCAAAGGCAATGGGGTCAGCTTGTAATCTGCTAACGCATAATCACTCTCATGCATAATAGAAACGCCGCCGCTGCCGCTGCCGCCGCCGTGTAATAATGAGGCGCGACGCGGAGATAGCCGCTCGGCCGCGCTCATCCGTTATCCGCCGCAGACGTTTTTCCAATTCGACGTTTCTTGGCACCCGACCGATGCTTTTATCCCCGGCTACTTACTGCCAGGACGCAGGCCAAACACAAATAAGAGCGGGTGGGGAAGGGGTGGAGGGTTCTTCTTGGAACGACTCTCCATGCTACAAATCTGATCTGCAACTTCTGCAACCTTTTTTTCAAAAAAAAAAAGTCTTTGCCCTTCTCTTGCTGGAAGAGACAAAAGACGGCTGTAAATCTGCCAGACGGTGGTTTTCACTCCAGATCTGAGGCGACTTTGGATGGATAAGAGCCATTTTTCCTTTAGAGTCCTTCAATATTAGACAAAAACGGCAGATTTCACCGCTTCTGGACGGGATCCTGTTCTTTGAGTAGCCAAAAAAAGGAATACAAAAAAGTGTTTCCGCCGGTATCAGCCGATTGGTTTTCCATCAGGAGGATCTCGGCCCTTCTGTTTGACCCGACGGCGCCCCCTTCAGTCGGCCGCCCACTTGGTCTCTGGTGGTTTTCCGGGAGGTCATGCTGTGGAGTCCAGCGGTGCGTCGGAGCCGACACGCTGACATGCTTCCTGAACCCGATAAGCTTCACCCCTGGTTCTTATCTCTGGTTCCTTTCACTCGGATCGCTCACTGTGTTTCGTCGAGCTCTTTCTTCTCTGATGAAAAGCAGGCTGCGGCCGCCAATGAGGGTTTCCAGGGATGCAAGAAGAAGAAGGAGAAGAAGAAGCGCTCGAGTTCTTGGCCAACCACACTGGCTTCCAATAAATCAAACTATCAATCATGAGCACAGAGGATATTAAGTCGTTTTCCCTGTGGAATCATAATTTTTGGGCTTTTCTCAGATGTTTGTATGCCAACTTTCAGCGCTGCCAAGGAATTAAAATATCCCCCACGCAGCTTTCAGTTATTATGAGACAGTTCCATTTAGAAATTAACTTTAAAATGTTATGTTTAAAGAGGTCCCCTATTACGGTCATTTCCAGTTTTTACGAAATACATTTTTTCTGGTCTTCCTCCAACAATAAACAAGGCCTGCTTGTTCAAACAAAACTCCCAACTTGAGCTTCTCAGGCCTCACAGAACCAACCCCTCTCTCTCTCCCCCGAGCATGAAGTGGCTGTTCTCACTCTCTTTTCATAGCAGGACTCCTTTGAAATAAAAGTTTCTTTTTTTGGGTTGAAGGTTTTTAGTTTCTCCCCACCTGGTTGGAGGCTGTGAGGACGGAAGGTGTTGATTCCGTACTGAATATAAATCCCTCTGAGGCAAATTGCTTTTGCAAACCTGGGCGAGACAAATACAATTTGATTTTGAATTATATACGTACAGCCATTCATTTTGATTCTGCCTCGGGTTGTGGATTAGCATTCGCGAATGTGAGTTGTTTTTTTTCCTCTGCTCATGAACAGGTATTTTACTGTGATTTTTTTTGACAGCATGTGGAAAATGGGCAGTGTATAAGAAGTGGCAGCGACGACGACATTCGCATAAGTGGCGGCGGTGCTGAAATGCGTTAAAATGAACAGTTTCCAATTCAGTTCCCTGATTGCTGGGTTTCCTATGAACGACATGAATTGCAGTGTAACATAAAGCTTTTGTGTCTTTAGAGAAGTTTTTTTTTTTTTTTTTCCCCCGACAGAAAAGCTTTGACAAGTTGCGTCTTTGACAAGTTGCATCGTAGCGCAGAACCTTGAATCCACACAGCGTTTTTTGTTGTTTGTGTTTGTGTTGTTTGTGTGCGTGTGATGTCATTGGCTTTGTCGGCTCTGCTCATGGAAAAAAAAATCAAGTAAGTGGAGTCGAAACTTCTTTGTCGGAAACTGTCGCAACAAATAAGTCAACGACTCGCCGACTGCGGAGAGTTTAGAACGTGAGCGTTTCTCTTCTTTTTTTCCCTTCTCCTTCTTCTCCTTCTTCTTCTTTTCCAAGCGTCAGCGAGGTCGTCCGACAAAAAAACGAACCCAAACTTTCAAAACGTTTCTTGGGCTAAAATTGAACGGAGCAAACTGCGCAATTCACATTTCACAGTCTGACAAATCGGCGCATTACAAACATATTGAGATGCAGATTCATTCATGAGGCGCCGCTTGTAGTCGAGGCGCCGCTCAAGCAAGTAAGTACTTTGCCCTTTTTCTTCTCCACCGCAAGGTTGCGGTAATTACGGGTGTTTTTCACCGGAATGCGTTGCAGCGGCGGCGGCAGCGGTGGGGTTATTATTTCGATCGGAGCGCCAGAGGAAGCAGCCGGTAGCACTTTACAGCGCCACGTGGAGGGGGTGCGGGACGAGCGAGAGAGAGAGAGAGAGAGAGAGAGAGAGAGAGAGAGCGTCTTATCTCAATGAGAAGCTCTTACCATGTTGTTTCCACTTCTCCAAGCCATCAGCGCCTCCCCAAGGTCAACGGCAGAATAAATACCTTTATGGGATGTGTTTGCCCGTTTTTTTTATGCGCTAAATATCCCCCCTGTATCTTCCTCGGGAAAAAGACCCCCAACACTTTCTGCAAGGTGCAATTTTTGTTTGTTTCTTTTTTTTCCTTTTTTTTTTTTTTCCCCTTCCACTGCATAAAAGCCAACGCTGACTGCTCGGACGTCTTCATCCACTCGATGAGCCACAGGGTTGCTCATTGGTGTCCTTCTCATAAAAATCCCAGCGAGCAGTTTAGCTAAGTGGAGCTTCTTCCAGCATGAGAATTCCCTCTGGTTCTGCTGCAGCATCACCACAGACCTGCTCAGCAGCAGCTTCTCTGTATTCCATCCTGGTCTTCTGTGTGTTTTTCATGACATGGGTGTAATCCCAAGCTATCTGCCTTGCCGTGCTAACAACACAGTGCGGTAACTGGAACTGCTTGTTATTGCGTCCAATTGATTTTTAATCTTTGCATATTTTTTTTTTAAAACTTGTTTCTCTCGATGGTTTTTGCTCCCTACAACCAAGCAGCAACCGTTTTCATTACACTCCTTCTTCAGGGCTTCAAATTTGCTTTTTAATTTCCAGACTTCCTGATAGGAAGAAATGCACATAAAAAAAAAATACTTTGATTTGTCGGTTTTAAACCATCAGCACGACGTCCCAGCAGCTGATGCCGGCGCTCGTAGCCTCGGACGACTGAAGAAGGAGAGACAATCATTCGTGGGAACTGCGTGTGAACACAAGTGCACACAAAAGCGAAACAGAACAACAACAACGGCAGCATCACACAAGAAAAAAAAAAACAACTCACTTCCTTCCTCTCTGTTCCGGCGGGTGGGTTAGATCTCTCTATCGTCTTCATCAATCTCTTTTGCCTGGCTCAAACGCTACAGATGTCTTGTCAAAACAAGATCTCGCTCACTCTTTTTTTCGCAGCTCCCCCAACATACACACACACACACACACGCACGCACGCACACAAACAAAACCTAGTCGCACCCATAGAAAAGCCACATAGCTTTCCAGGCTTAGCTAAATCCTCCTTTTGCTCCCTCGACATCAACACAAGTGCACACATACCTACACACTCTGCTGCTGCTGTGGTGTACGCACACGCACACACACACACACACACACACACACATACACACACACACACACGCACACAGCCCGTCGTCCTCCCGGTAATCTCTCCTTTTAGCGTCTCCTCTCTCCTATTATGTGGGGATTTTCTCTCTGATGGGAATTCCAGCAGAAGCAACACCGAGAGGCCGACTAATTAGCCATAGATGGATGAGTTCCAATGCAAGTAAACCGGCAGAAAAAAAGAGAAAATAATAAAAATTCTCTCTGCCGGACAAATCACTTTAACCCCGACCAGGGAGGAGACGGCTACTTCACTCCTGACAAGAGAGAAAACACATCTGCTGCGGCGCTGCATTTGCATTTGGGAAGACGTGAAATGAAATGAAAAAAAAAAAAAAAAAGGCAGGGGGGAGAGAGAGAGGGGAAAAAGCAGCTTAAATCTGGTCTTTTCATGGCTGCCAGAGCTGATTAGAAGGCCAGAGATGAATCGTGTCTCATTTGAGTCATTTATGAATCTAAGAACAGAAAGATTCAAGTCTTGTGAGGGCGAGAGAAAAAAAACTGTCAAGCATTTCATGCAAAATTATTCTAATCGAGCTTTTTAAAATGATCTCGTGCCTTGTTTTGAAGTAAACTGGACCAAAGCTGCGTCACGTTGGGTGTTCCTGTCAGCTTCCCCTGCAGCAGCAGCAGCAGCAGCAGCAGCTTTGCCTCTTTGCTCTAAATGAACGAAGAATAAAGAATTTGCGGAATCTTCTCCGTCTTTGAAGGTGTTTAACTCCAGAGTGTCACCAGGTGGCGATCAAGCAGAGCTTCCCCACAGCAGAGCCTGACAGGAAGTCAGCAAGGACTTGAGGCCATGTGATGGACCGTCAATATGAAAATACATTTCTTTTTGTCCCTGCTCACCAGGTGTTTCATATGTCACTTTGAAATGCATTTCAAACTTTACGAGTTCCCATCACAGTTGTTCTCCTGCTGCAGGTGATTGACAATTTAAAGTATTTCACTGAGGCACTGCAGGCTCATGAACCATGAAATATTAAATAAGATCAATTTAATAATTCAATCGGCAATAGATTAGATTAAATAGATTTTTAACAAAGTGCTTAATTTAAAAAGTCTTTGTTGACGCATTCAGAACTCTGACAACTTTGGCTTTTAAATCCTCCGGGCAAGTATGGAAAGAAGACAAAGACAAAAAAAAATGCAGATGAAGCGGATAAAGTTACGGGTTCAAATCTCATAAGAGGCATCATAGGGTTGAGCAGGTCAGAGGACTCAGAGGACTCAGAATCAGGGGATCGTGGGTTAAAATCTCAGAGAAAATAGTTTCATGTTAAGTAACTGAGGGTGTAAGATGGACACGTCTGAATCAGGGGTTCAAATCTCCAGAAAGAAATCTGTTTTAAAGGCCAAGGGCAAAAAATGAAGATAAATGTGGTGAGAGTAGTGAGTGACCTGAGTGTGACAGGCTGAGTGAAACACTCGGAACCATCAGACCTTTGCTTGGAATCTCGGACCCAAGTTGCTTTTTTAAAATGGCCACCGCCACCTCCACCTCCGCCTCCACCTCCTCTTAACGCCGCCTTTCTCTGACTCCAACCGTCCATTTTTCACTTTATCCTCATTTTTATTCTCTCCCTGACTGCCTTTTTATTCTTTCAACACCCTCGCTCTCCCCCTCCTGCCTGCTGCACGCTGGTCTCCTCTGGCCTGCTGTTTATCTGACCTCTGACCCTGGCCCATTCTCCCCTGCGTGTTTCCGTGATGGAGTGCACAAAGCAGCGGGTCTGGGGGATTACCTGGGCAGATTTACCCTCCCTCACTCCATTTCACTCACTTTATACCTCTCCGTTTTACTCTTTTATTTTCCTTTATCTCCACCGGTTTTTCCCTCTTCTACCTGCTTTCTTTACCTCCTCTTCCTCTTCTCCTTTTCACCTCCTCACCGTTCTATCCATCAGCGAATAATCCTTTGGCCCTCGGCAGGATTGTCTGGACCTGCGGCTCTCTGTTTGCGCCCGTCGACTTAATCTCGGCCCGCGATGTGGAGAGTTTGGCGGCGACGGCGGGAACGATCGCTCGGGAAGGTTTACCGGGAGGCTGGGGCGGCGGCGGCGGCGGGGGGGGGGTTAAATGGCCCCTCGGGTGGGAGGAGGGGAGGTA
>NW_027466180.1:412500-430000 GCF_046127955.1 Nelusetta ayraudi | reverse complement strand
GTATAGACATTCACACAGACCCACACACACACGTGTTGTACCTTTGGTCCGCACTGAGATTTGATCCCGTGGTCTCCAAGTCGAGAGTCAGTGTTGTTAACCACCAGGCCGTCTTCAGCGCTGATGAGTGAAGAAGTGTTTCACCTCTTTCTAGGAGGTTTTGGAGATTGACCAAGAACCTGGGAAGGCAGGACCCCACTTCTGGAATTTCTATTTCAATTCCTGTATGGGGTTGCTGGAGCTTACCATTAATTTTGTGCCTATTCTACACATGACTGATGTACCCCTGCAGTCCTCAATCAGGAGTGCTGGAGCTCAGTGGGCTAAACCCTCGGTTGTGTTGTTGGTGACCTTGGTTCGATTCTTGCTCCGGTCAACACAACCTTTCTTTTCAATTTGAAAAATTCAAAAATTCTAATGTGTTTCTATAGAGACATACTTGTGTGCTTCTTTGCACCAGACAAGCTAGCTCACTGTGTTAACCTGCTGCTTGTGGTGCGTGGGGACCTGGGTTCAAGTCCAGGTTAAGGCTACTGGTTGAGATTTGTTTTTGTTTTTTCCCCTATCTATGCTTGACTGAGGTACTGACTAGAACAGGAAGGAGTTCTCTTTGGGTCACACTGCAAGATGTTCTTCAATAGACAGCAGATAGCTCAGGGTGTAAGAGCGCTGACTTCTAGAGCCTGTGGTCGCAGTTTCGAGTCCAGCAGCAGACGAAGTTGCATTTTAAATTCCGATGCTCTCCCCCAAGAAGGGAAGATTACGGCTCAAGTAACATGTCGTGTTAGATACTGAAAACAGATTCGTAATTGGCAAAATTAGTTTATTATGAGTCTGCAATTAAAAAAATAAACAAAACAATACAAAATAATTTTATAGACTTGTATAGGAGCTTAGCAACATTTTATTTTCTAATAATTAAATGATGCTGGGTAGCAATTATCACCACGTGTCAAGAATATTTCACTGTCCTGCATTATGTAGTACACACCAGCCAAAACAAACCCTTCATTTCTTTTACATGTAATCTAAATCCCGTAAAATTAATCTGCCTTCTGATTTACTGCAATGTGTACAGCGGCACCGTGGACAACAACAGCGCTGAGCGATTTGCACACCTCAGAAAATGAAATGGCTTTAAAAATGTAATACGGCGGAATCAGCGATAATAATCCCCAGTGACCTCAGCCACAGCCGCGGAAGATGGAGGATGGATCAGTTTTGTTGCGAACGCGGTGAACAAGCGGAACATCAATTCCAAATGAAACCGTCGGCGCCATCTTCAGCCCCGTCAGCCACACGGTCGCGAAGCTGCTGCCGTCAATCCAGCTTGTTTGTTTTTCCCCGAACAATTGAATGTTAAAGCAGAAATTTTTAGGACGATAGACGCAAAGGGAAAAGGAGACGGAAGCCCTAGAAAACAGCTAATTTAGCCCGGTGTTTGTGATGTCCCGCTGAAACATTTTTTGGACTTTTGATGTGTTTCAAAGGGCACCAAAAAAGAAAGAAAGAAAGAAAAAAAAAAACACAAACGAAATTAAAACAAGGACCAACATTTAACCCTAACCTGAACCCTTGGCCAAAGGGGTTTAGCGGCTAATCATGGAGGGACATTAGTGCCCTATGTGATGTCACAAGGGGGTAATTTTCCAGTTCACAACTGTCTGTAAAGTGTAAGAAGCCGTAATTTTCTGGGGAGTTCCGAGAGAAAGCCGACAGAGTGAATTCTACCTCGACTCTGACTCACGGGGTGAATAAGGATGAATTCTTGCAAACTTTGTCCCCCTTTCATAATCACTGAATAAAACATCAAACTGAAGAAGTCAAGCGTCTCGGCCCTCAGGAGAAACTCAGACTGTGAATCTCCTCTCCTCTGAAACGGCAGACAGAGGGTGAGGTCACCTCGTCTGTGAGATAGCTACTCCAGACGTCCGTGAATAAGTAAAGGAGCTCCGGAGCAAGCACACACACACGCACGCACTCGCACGTACGCACACACACACACACACACACACACACACACACTAAGAATGATTTTTGAGTCTCTGTGGTTGATTGTAAGAAATCAATGATGCAGATTTCCAGACGTGATGCAACAACTTCTCGTTGACTGTAGGATTTTTTTTTTTCTTTTTTGTTTTTAATAAATTGAGTTTTTGCCCCCGGCGCAAAAGATGTGTGTTTTTTTTTTTTTTTTTACAAGTTTTGCATGCGCACTGTGTGACTGACAAAGTGCCGTGAAGGAAAGCTGGTTGGCTTCCAGCCGCATTGGCTGCTGAAACTGACCGACTTTCAAGTCATTTCAATGTCTAAAAAATAAAATCCAAGATAAGACGCTCACTTGCACAGAAACTGAGAATCAGGATGAGACTTCCAAGCGCTTCCAAGAAGAAAAAGAAAATTGTCTTTCTGGGCCGAACCGCTATCAAATATTTCCTCTGGATTCACGGCGGTAAAGGTGGATGACGGTGCCTGGTGAGCTCGGCCGCTGCTCCTTCGCTGGAGAATCCAGCTGTGACTCAGCAGACGCTCCCGACATCAGACGGATGGATGCTTCCTGTCTGAGACGCTCCCATTCTCTCCCAGCGAGCGCCTGACGGATGGCGGCTAACGGGAGGCTTTCAAGTCCAAACTCAACCCGGGGAGAGGATTTTCACGCTGTTACGACGACGGCGGCGGCGAGGGAAAAAATGAACGGATGCGGCGGGATGAATTCGTCACCGGCGCCGGCGCTCGTCGCCGTCTCACATCAAGATGAAGCGCCGTCGCTCTTTGTTCTGCCTCGGTTGGATCGCTGCAGTTTCCAGAAGGAGTCGGAACTCCGTTTGGTAATAGATGGCCGCCCGCCGCTTCATTCACTCCTGAGTTATGCGTTTTTTTGACGAATGGATGTAAGTGGAGATGGGAGTCAGGAGGAAGTTGCTGTGTCATCAAGTCAAATCGCTTCAACAAAATAGCCATAGATAAACCAACCAGGGAAATCACTTCATAGGTCTTTCGAGTCTATTTCCACACACTTGCATCTTAAACCATTTATTTTTATTCATTTATTCTTCTTCTTCTTATTTAGTGAGTCTAAAGTGAAGCGAAAGACTGACTTGTTGTGCTTCTGTCACCCAAACTGGGTGAAAATTGATGGACTATAACTTTATTCAGATGTTCAACACGAGGCAACTTGACTTCAAGGTCCAGTGTGTAAAATGTGGCTTGATGTATAGTTGTTAATATAGGTAAAAGCTTAACATACTGCCCATAAATACATTAAGAGAAGTGTATACTGGCAGTACAATGAAAGTCATTTTGTTTTCTTAGAACGGTTCTTGACATTTTTAAGACTCATTCTTGCAATCTTGAGCCTCATATATGCATATGAGATTATGTACAAGAATATACACACAGCAGGGGTCTTGCTCCCAGTTAGTTGCCATCTTGCGCTTGCCATATTTCTAAGGAAGCCATGTGTGGACAATCCGGGTTTGTATTTAGAGGGAACACTTGCGTCCTCAAATAAACCAACGAAGAAGAAGGTGGACGAGGTATCCCGGTTTGTGTGCGGAGGACAACGTAGTTCACTGGCAAACTCGGGGGAGGGGACGGGTGAGCGAAAGAGCGCTGCAATCTAAAATGTAACCACTTGATGTCGCTGTTTCTTCTCACAATATCCAAATATTAACACACGAAAGCTTCAATAGTTTTCAAAGGATTAATCATGACTGGAGCGCCAAGCTCCACGCTGTTCTGCTGAACATCATCATCTTCATAGTTTTATCAAAGAAACTATAAGAATTAAGAAAAACAACACAAACAAACAAACAAACATGGTTTTGCGTTGTGCGAGGTGTCAGTAATTTAAGCCTCCCCTCCTCTCTGTGCGCACATGTTGTCAGCCTCCAGCTAATCCACCTGGATGTGTGCGCGGCTGTGGGGGAGGGGAAATCCATGTGAGACACTCCAGCGAGTCTGGAAGTCGCATCTCACCTGCGAGACAGACCTCCGTTTACAGAAAAAAAATCCACACGCCACTCCTGCTCGGCACGCCGGTTGGAAAACACCCCAAACTCCGACAGTTAAGAGGATTGAGCGTCTCTGCCGTGACTCGTCGTCCTGTCAGGAAAACCAAGTGCTGCGTGACAACAACACAAAAAAGAAAAAAAAAAAATTGGCGTCAAGTGAAAGATTAGTTCTGAAAGTCGGGATTTTGTTCATCCGCCACGATCGCTGCGTGACTCTCATGCCGTCTTTTTTTTTTTTTTTTTGACAACGTCGAAGATTCAATTTGCCCGGCGGTGAATCATCGCCCGCTGACAGACGACACACACGTGTGCTACAGATGTCAACGCGGCGAGGCCAGATGTCTGCGTCTGTTTGATATTTCACGCTTCGTCCAGATGGGATGAAGCTGCAAATGATCAAGGTGGGGTGTGTGTGTGTGTGTGTGTGCGCGCGTGTGTGTGTGGATTGTGTGGGGGCAAGATGAGGCTGTAAAGAAGAAGAAGAAGGAAAAGAAGAAGAAGAAGATTTTTTTATACAGACACACTTTATGTACGGTGCTAATGAGAAATTATTATCCCAAAAACATACATTTAGACAAACAGATCCATAAATGAATAAAAAAAAGGGAACATTTCCACCCCCCAGGCCACCATCACCCTGCGGTTCCAACATGTGCTAATGACAGACAGACGGTTTTCCTCATATCGACATTCTGCTGTTTGGACCCCCAGAGTTGATTATTGCTGTTGGTGGTTTTAGGCAGATTGGGTTTTTTTTTGGACATGCAGCGCAACGTTAAATTGGGTTTAAATGTCAATTTGTGATTCTCAATCTGCATCAAATTTGTGTCAGTCAGCCCGTTTGCAACAGGGAACATAAATCTCTGCAGGGGGTTCGGAGCCTTTCAGAGCGTAAAATGCTTATATATCCCACATATTTTATTATATCTTTTTTTAGAATGTTGGCTCCTTCTGGACATTTTAAGAGCTCTTCTGGGGTTTCATAATTAATACAATCTCTTTCCAACAAAAAAGCCTTGAACTTAAGATGCTGCAGGGTCCCCCTCCTCTCTCTTAATACGCACACAAAGAGCTAATCATAATCACCGTGCTCATGCAGCTCCTGGCATTTCTCAAAGCGCTGCCTCCAGGGCAGATGGCGCCATTATATACTTTTGCCCTCCTGTTGTAAAATTTGTCTTTTGAATTTTTCAAAAAAGCACACGAGGCATGGTTAGGATTGCTCGCTGAACAAAGTGACACTCTGGTTTACGCAGCGCTGCGTTTCGGCCACCTGGATGTCACGTGAATGTAATTGGCATCATATCAGCAGAAGAAAAACCGCTTGGAAAAAAAGGGGGCCGTTCAATTAGTCGGGTGACAGGCTAATACGTAGCCTGACACGGCGCCCGGGATCTTTTCCCGAATCTCTCGGATTTATTTGACACATCCGTCCTGCAGAGATGGATAGTGTGATTGGATGGACCCTCTGGTTATTACATTCGAGTGCAGCAATCAGACGGCCACTTAGGTAGTTACACCGCCGGGCTTCCGATTGGTGCGAGCTGTTGCGTTTTACGTTGTTAGCGCGAGTGTGCTAAACTGAACTCTTGTCGAAACCAATCAGGCCCAGAGAGAAAAGCCTTTGCGGTGGCGGCAAAGCTTGCAGACCCTGCAGCAAGAAAAGCAGCTCCCCCTGCTGGTTCATAAAGGATTGTGATTCTGATCCACATTTCTTTAGCAGTAAATATATATTACAAACTTGCAGCATGTGCGTACTTCCTGCGTTAAAAAAGACGCTGATCGGACGCTGAATTGACTGACTGAAAATGATTTGCGCCTGGAGCTTTGCAAGGTCTCAGACCTAAGTGTCGATGGACTAGCTGCTACGCTAGCTCAAAAAACAAAAAGACAATTTCTGTTTTAATTACATTATTTCGACTCGGACGGCTGATACGTTTGTCTTTCACTCTCATGTTCAAGGTTGACTCGCGCCTCCAACATCTGCATACATTGACCCTGTAGGCTGGACGAAGGAGGGACTGAGAGTCTGGAACACATGAAAGTGGCGTGGACGAGCCTCTTGGGCGAACGCAGCCACTTCCAGGCCCCCTCATGTTCTTAATCTGCTGCTCCACTCACAGCTGCACTGGACTTCAGTGGCGTCCGGACGAGCCAGAATCTCTTGATTGAAGCGCAACGTTGCAATCGGGGAGATGGGGGGGGAATTACAAAGTGACCCTCATTATCTCTGGCGCGGCACGCCGATTGCCGATTGGTCGTCCTTGACCCGCAGCCGTTCGCGACAATAAAGCCGCCGCTCTTTAATTAACCCCTTTGCCACCAGTGTCTGTTGAAACGACCACAGGACACTGCCATGAAACCGCGGCAGCTTATGCTAATCATCCTCATTAGCCGGCGTGACCTTTATGAAAGGTCATATAGTTGGCCTGAATGGAAATGATGGCAATTTTGACCTTTTTTTTTTTTTTTTTTTTGGATTAGGGTTTTAATTGAATCAAAAGTTTGTCCCTTATAGGTCACGTTTGCCCAGGCAGTCGTGACCTATAAGGGACATAAACGATGGGAAACTGCAAGATCTGGAAAACAATTGTGTGATCGTCAAAAAGCTACATTCAGGTTTATAATCTGGTATTAAACGAGGAATATACCTGTTTGGTAACAGAACGATAAAACATTTATTACATACATAAATACAGATTTGAAAAAATGCCCATTAAAAATGCCCACTGTTCATTGTTCATTAAAACGTCTAAACTCCAAATTATTCATTAGATTCATTTGGATTTGAGATATTTTAAGGATTCATTTAATTTGGGATGTTTTAGATCGTCAGACACGTTAAGTTAATAAGAATGAAAAAAAAGGAGACAATTGGACTTCAGACGTTCTAAATGTAGCGGGAACTTTGTTCTTGATTCCACTGTAATTTAGCCGTGGGAGGTTCTGCAATTAGCCTGGTTCGCCGAGGAGTTTTCTCACTCATCCTAATTACCCACTTAAACTCTGAACGAGTCCTGTGGCAGTGGTCCACTGACCCTCCAGCAGGGAAGTCCTGGCGAGGAAACAGCCTGAGGGGCTCATAAAGATTTCAAGGTGCGCATTTTTGCTTTTAAAATCCTCCTCCTCTTTTTTTGTAGGAAGGAGGGACGGAGGGAAAGATGAGGGCGATTCACTCCGTCAGCCCGACTTTGAATAACAACGACGTACCGAGGCCATGGTTCACTACGGGTTGGTTTCAACTCAACCGTTTAAACACTTTTGTACATTTACACAACTGTAAACACACACACACACACACACACACACACACACACACACACAGGCACTCCAGGGTATTGAAGAAGGAAGTGGAGTAGAAAATAAAAAAGATAAAAAAACAGACTGCGCTGGCGGCGGTGTCCTACCTGCAGGGGGCAGCGACGGAGACCGAGACTCGAGAGACAAACTCCACGATCTCGGGATCCATAAAACATGAAGGCGCAGATGTGCTTCTGTCTGCTGTGAAGAGCCTCTTCAGGGTCGCGCGCAGAGATCCGGAAACATTTCCAGGATACAAAGCAGACACTCGACCTCGACGACGGAGCCGCCGCTCCAAGTTGAGGTGCATTTGCAGCGTTCCTGCTACTAATCTTTGGCGTTCTCGCCGCCTCTGAGTAGCGTGACGATGAAAGCAGGTCAGCGAGGACCTCCTCCCCGGCAACGCGACGGCAGAAGGCCGCGTCCAACTGCTGGACAGCAGAGAGCAGTGTGACGTCTGAAGGGGCGACTTCACTTGGAGCAGCTGAGGTCTGTGTGTCTTCTTCTCGCAGGAAGAATCCTTACACCTGCTCCTCTGACTCAGCGCGTCTTCCACGCCAGCCAATCGCATCCGAGGACTCAGGACTCAGGATGATTGTTCAGGATGTGGCTGTTTGCACTGCGGAACAAAAAAACCAAAAAAACAACTCAAAATAAACGTCTTCTCCACTTTGGCAAAGAGAAAGCCGAGCTGACTGGACTGTGCAACTGCGAGCGAGATCAGTGACGAATCTTCCCGTGATGAATGTTAAATCCATGTCTGGCGATATGGCAGGAGCGGAGAGTCCGACCGCTTCCAAGCAGGGTCGAGCTTGAAGAATTCTCCACGTTCAGCGCCACGGGAGAGTTTCTTTCTTTTTTTAAATGACGGAAATGATATTTGTTGGAAAATTAAATGGATTCGCTCTTTATTTGTCTCCGCGATGCGGCCACGTCCGACTAGTGCCTGAAAAAAAAAAAAAAGAAAAGCCCCACAGACCTTTTAATCAGGAATTGGCCAACTCTCACATTATCATTTTCCCACAAGTGCTTAAGAATCCAATGTATCCGATCCAAGAAGATTATTAATAACAACTCGGGAGGCTCAGAAAATCAAATGTTTTAGAAAGCACAAAATCATCGCCGTAGGAAATTTCCTCTTTAAAATCAATTTTCATCATTTTTTTTTTTTTATGTCTGCGATGCGCTCAGCAAATCTTGCTCATGACTGTGCAACCAATCACCTGCTGGCGATGCATGCAGTGACCAAGAAAGCTTGTTTGTTTGCTTCAACAAGTTTTACAATGCAAAAAAATAAAAAATAAAAAAATCCAAGCAGGAGAGGTTACTGTAGTTCGTGGCTCGAACCTTCGCCATCCTGCCTGTGTTATTGATCATTTCTTCTTCTTTTGTTCTTTGGTTGAAAGACTCTTCGCACCAACAGAGACGCTGACATGCAACAATTTGGAACGGCTGACATTGGTAATGGATGAAAAAAGCTTCTCGTGTTTCTTTAACAAACAACCCCCCCCCCAACCCCCCCCCCCCAAAAAAAAACAAAAAAAACAGCAAATGTGAAATTTTGCTCTTGCACAAACCCAGAGACGAGTTAATGAATCTCCAATCAGCGATGTGCGACTGCCGGCGGCGGCTGCTCCGATGCCGCCGCTACACAAACACGGCCTCGTCTATCTTGCATGAGGGTGTCGCGGTGTTAATATTGAAACGGGGAGCCGAGATTCAGAGCGTGTGATTAGCTGATGAATGGCGAGGGCGGCTGGCAGAGCCGAGAAGCCCTCCAGCCGGCTGGAAGAGTCGAGATAATCACACGCGCCGAGCCATTTAATATCAACGCGATGGATATGAAAATTCCTCATCCGGAAAAAAAACAAACAAGAGAGAATGATGATGAATCTGGGGATGGAATAATTATGAGGGGCATTAAACGTAAGAATTGGCTGAATAATTCAAGGTGTTGGTTCTGGTTGGGGTGGGTGGGGGGAGGTGGGCGGGGGAGGAAGGTTGGGTGGTGGTGGTGGTGGTGGTGTGTGTGTGTGTGTGTGTGTGTGTGTGTGTGTGTGTGTGTGTGTCAGCACAGTATCTCCGTCGTCAGACAATATTTCCCCAGATGGCATTATGTATGCACAGATTACGGCAGCACATTTGTGTAATTAGGATGATATTGGATGACACCTGCTAACACACTGGCCGTGTGTGTTTAATGCATCGTCGGGTCGGCCGACCTGCAAATAAAAAAAAAAAAACAACTGCTGAGAGACGAAGGAGGAGTTTCTCCTTTCTTCTGCCTCGCGCAGCATCATTCAGGAGGTGCGGCGGATTATTGCGCCGCCCGCCACATCTCGATACAATGCGACGTATCGGAACCAGATTAGAGCCGCTGTTATAAATCCAGCCGGCCTTTAATCCTCCGAGTGGATTTGAAGCAATTACATCTGCTGGCTTTGTTGCCGCGAAGCGACACCCGGCGTCCCCATACATGCAAATGAGGATCTACAGACTTTAAAAGGTGCCGTATGAAGATCGTCTAATATCATCATCATCGTAATAATAATTTCCGAGCTGCACGGAAATCATAATAATCCATCCTTTCTTTGGCTCGCCTGCTTTACCTTTCTGAAAAAGTGTGTGCGAGAACTTATAAAAAAAAAACACACAACAAAAAACATTACTTGGGTGTAGTGACATCACCACTAGCCAGGTGTTGGCTTCGCCCTCTTAATGCACCTCGGTTTTTTTGCATCCTTCGAAACGTGGGAGTCGTGATCAAGCGTCGGGAAGACAGAAGCCAGGGATTTATCCGGGGCTGCAAACAGAGGGTTAAATATCCAAATCAGGTCAGGCTGAATAAGAAATAAAAATAATATATGTACCATATACATACATGTGTGTGTGTATTTATAGTCTATACATATATATATATATGTATATATATATATATGTATATATATATATATATACATATATATATATATACATATATATATACATACATACATACATACATACATATACATACATCATACATATATATATATATATACATATATATATATATATATATATATACATACATACATCATACATATATATATATATATATATATATATATACATACATATATATTTATATATATATATATATATATATATATATATACATATATATATATATATATATATATATATGTATACATACATACATCATATATACATATATATATATATATATATATATATATATATATACATACATATACATATATGTATATACACATATGTATATAGTTATATTTACTCTCCTTCTTTTGGTTCGCCTCGTCTGTTGAAATATGAATTTTTATGGAACCTTCGGCCTTAACCTGCATCTGTGGCTCAGAGCTCTTTCCTTCCTTCCTTCCCTCCAGCGTGTTTGCAGACTCTTGAAATCAAAGGCTGTCAAGTTCTGTCGAGTACTAAACAGACAGATACATTTCCATAAAACTGATAGGAATCATTTTCATCGGCATCAGTGGCTGCGTGGGAAGCAGCTTTTGAGGTATTTCTGCAACACTTAATAACAAAAAAAATAAATGAATAAATAAAAGAAGAAGAAAAGACAGAAAGAAAGAAAGAATGAAAAAAAGAAAAAAAGCTCCTCGGCTTCTTCATTTCATATGTGGCCTTTAAAGCAGAAACACATCTGGTGTTCTGAGACGCGGCGGAGGAGTCGAGGCCAAACGTGAAGAACCGAGTCGTACGTTTTAATTAGCAGGCGGCGGCGAGGACGGCTAATACCTCCTAATTAGGCAGCAATCAACGGTGGGAACGTATTAAACGATTAGATTAGCTATTTCTGACATTCGAAAGTGCAATATGTTTTAATTAGGCCGGCAATGGAAGGGCTGAGGATATATGTTTTAATTAGCTGCGTCCCCTGTGGTCCTGTCGGCCCTCGGGGGGCCTTGAAACAGCACATCAGGTGGAGCGTTAATCAAAACCTGCGGAAAGGCAGACTAATTGTTTTCGTGCAGCCGCTCTCCTGTGGCACAGCGGAAATAATCCCCTCACATCGCTTGAGTCTGTTTCCTTTTTCTTCTTCTTCTTCTTCTTTCTTTTCCCCCTCCCAACCCTCCTTGGTTTCACAGCCGTTTGCGCTCAGGGTTCGCTACCACTTTGCGCCTGTTGGCCTACATCTCCTGGTTCCCCCCGAGGAGCCTGCAGCAGGCGCACGGCTCCATCCCACTGTGAAAACTGTTTCTTCCTGTTTGTTTTTTTTTTTAATCATATTTGCGCTATTTCTATCCCTCTGCGCAATCAAAAGCACGACGACTAGTCTCATGCTCTGTTGCGCTCAAAACCCAAGTTGAAGAATCTCAACACGAGGATCAATTGAAACGCGGTGAAGTTGAATAAAGAATCTGGTGGAAAAGAAAGAAACAAACCAACCCTGGTTGCTGCAGATCATCTCCACTTCCTGGATGCCCAGCTGCAAAGTGTGTGATTGGCCAAACTACACCACCTGTTGTCTGCTGCCGGAGACTGATTGGTGGATTCCACCTCTCAAATGACCTTTTTATTTTTTTTTTCCCCCTCCTCCATGGAGCTGTCAGCTCAGTGAAGTCAACTGACCTTTGACCCTAAGGACACGAGCACATCAGGCTCTCGGATCGGTGCAGACTATTACTTGTGTCACAACAAGCCGTCCTCTTCCTCTTTTAAAAAAATAAAATAAATAAATAAATCCCTGTTAGCTTGAAACCTTGTTACCGGATTCCTGCAGCCTGTTGACAGCAGAGGCATTAGCATGTGTTTATACAGGCAGAGTTAATTAACGTCAACGCTCCCAGAAGCAGCTCCAGCAGCTCGCAGCTCCAGCAGCTCGCAGCGGCGCCCCCTGCCATCAGGCTGCGTCCAGCAGGGTTTTTTATTTTTATTTTTCATTTATAATTTTTCAGATGACTAAAACTGATGGAAAAACATCAGACGGATCAATGCCAACATGACTCCCCCCACTTACTCTCCCACACACCCACACGCACACACACACACACACACACACACACACACACTCACCAAAAAATAACAAAGTAGAGGAGGAACTTTAAAGAAAAGGAATTAATTATCAGCTAACAGTGGCTAACAGCAGCTAACAGCAGCTAATAGCGGCTAACAGCGTCAAATAGCAGCTAACAATGGCTACCAGCAGCTAACAGTGGCTAACAGCAGCTAATAGCGGCTAACAGCATCAAATAGCAGCTAACAGTGGCTACCAGCAGCTAACAGTGGCTAACAGCAGCTAACAGCGTAGAATAGCAGCTAACAATGGCTACCACCAGCTAACAGTGGCTACCAGCAGCTAATAGTGGCTAATAGCAGCTAACAGTGGCTAACAGCAGCTAATAGCAGCTAACAGCAGCTCACAGTGGCTACCAGCGGCTAACAGCGACAGGTTTGCCGCCGCTCGCCGGCCGTCCTGGCAGAAGTAATTTCAGCGGGACAAAGAAAACACGAGTCCTTTTATTCGTCATTCGGCGAGACGCAAACGATGACAGATGAGGGCGCTGGCGTTGTGATCCAGCGGCAGCCGACCCCGCTCCTCTGTTCTGGGGTGTAATAGCAGCGGATAATAGCTCCTCAATTATTCATATTGGCCCCGGCTCTCTATTGAGAATACTGTCACACTGCCACTATACGTCTTGATCTAATTAGCCGCAGGAGCGACGGAAGACGGAGGCAGAGCAGCGGGACGGACGGAAGAGGCGGAGCAAGAAAAAGATGTGAGGGTTGATTTTTTTTTTTTTTTTTTTTTTTTTGGAAGACAGGAGGGAAAAAAGAAAAAGAAAGGAAAAAGAAGCGTGAGAGCCTGCGAGCTTTGTAAACACTCTTCAAACACGGCGGCTGAGTGTTTCCGGAAGTCACTCGGTTTGACATTGGTGTTTGTGCCTGTATCTGTCAGTGAAATATTTAATATACAGGCTGCGTCTCCAGAGGATTGGAACACGACTTCATCACCCTGTTGGAATCGGACGCCTGAGGGCTTTTTAATGTAATGTGCAGAGAAAAGCCTTCGGTGCAACTCTTTTTTTTTTTTTTTTAATGAGGAAACAGCTCAGCTCGATGGTGCGCAAGCTAGCAGTTAGCTTCCTGCTGTTGTCACAACTCCAGTCCCAAAGGTCCAGTCATGAATAGAATAGAATAGAATGCTTTTATTCATCTCACATTGGGGAAATGTACGTAATTATAGCAACATGAAGTGCAATAGAGGAGGAAAAAATAAAAGAGATAAAATAAAGTATTTATATATTAAGAAAGGAAGGAAAAACAACCGTTTACATCTTTATGGACAGTTACATGAAAATATGAATATGTTGGCTGGATTGGTTGCTTCGAAATAGGACTCAGACTTGAAACCTCAGCCACTTTATCTTGACTCACTTGATGCAAACCCCCCCAAAACCCCCAAAAAACTCAAAGTGAAAACCTGCTACGAAACAACTTCACCCCACCAGAAATTCAAAGGAGTTCAAACCCAGAAGTGGGAGAAATAATCAGTGACAGGTGCAGGTGTGAAACAGCCAGTCAACAACGTGGGCTCATAACTGTAAGGCGGAAAAAAGAAATAAGAAGAAAATAAAAAAACAACAACCAGATGAGCCCACAGAGAAAACAAAAGGCAGGAGAACCTCATTAAAACGCACTGGAGGAAGGAATCCGAGGACTCTCGACAGCTTCGGACGTCCAGAGCAAAAACTCTCAGATGAAAAACAAAAAACAGCCTAAAAACGACTGACAAAAAAATAATAATCCGGACCGTCAGTCAGTCACTAACCTGGCTCGGCTCGGCTTGGCTCCGCCCCCAGGATGCAATATGACTCCAGTTCATTTAAATGCAGTTTCTCAAACACCGCGCACACATCAAGTTTTTTCATCATTTGTCTATTGTGGACTTACAAACCTACAATAGAAAAAATATGAACTAAGTGCCTAACCCCAATAGAAAAAAATATGAAACGCTTTTCAGGTCAGAGGTCAAAGGTCGTCCAGTTTTTGTATAGCAGCCTAATTTGGGGGGTCGGGGGGGGGGGGGGGACTGCTTTTTGGACCGTCTGGAGTTTTTTGGCTGCAGTGCCTCAAGTGGCCACTTGGGAGAAAAAAAATTGCCGCGCCACTACATTGCCAGTCTGGTATCCAGTTCTTACAATGCATCCATGCTCCGCCCCTGTCTGGTTCTTTTTCTTCTTGTTCTTCTTCTGCTCTGTTTTCTCCGTCAACAGGACAGTCACATTACGCTCCCAGATTGCCATTCTTCCCGTCTATTCTCAGCCCCAGTGGCTGATAAATGAAGTTTCCAGTCAGGTTATGCTAATTGACCCCCCCCCAACCCGCCATCCTTTGCTTCCTTCCTCTTTGCCTCCAAAGTTCAATTACACTCGTCCAGCGCCATCCATCAAGCGGGATGAAGGCGGCCGTGGGGCGAAATTAAATGTGCCAATTTCAATTAGGCGCTGAGAGGGGGGGCGTGCGGGACAGAGGTGACTGTGGGGGAAATTGGTTGGCGTGGAGAAAAAAAAGGTGGAGGGGGGAGTGGTAGTGGGGGGCCGAGTCAAAATTAGAGGGGGAAAAAAAAAAACTTTGGAAGCCGGTGAGAAAAGCAGTCCTGCTGGCACTGTAAGAATTTAGGGCCTGTCGAGTAAGTGAGTAGCATATTTTAGCAAATAAAAAAACTAAAGTAAGAAGGAATGTAAAAGGGATCCCAAACTCAGTGCTAAACCAACTGCTGTCTGTGTGTGAATTGTTCTCCAAAACGTTTTCTGTGGGAGTTTTTATTTTGTTTGTTTTAAAGCTGCCGTGTGGAATTTAAAAGACATCCTGCCGTCAAGTAGCGGCAGCAGCAGCAACAGCAGAGGCGGCAGCAGGAGTAACTGGATCAACAGCAGCAGCAGCCGTAGTAAAAGCAGCAGCAGCAGCAGCAGCAGCAAAAGTAGCAGCAGCAGCAGCAGCAGTAACAACATCAACAGAAGCAGCAGCAGTAATGGCAGCAGCAGCAGCAACAGCAGCAGCAGCAACAGCAGCAACAGCAACAGCAGCAACAGCAGCAGCAGCATCAACAGCAGCAGCAGTAACAGCAGCAGCAGCAACAGCAGCAGTAACAGCAGCAGCAGCAGC
This sequence comes from Nelusetta ayraudi, assembly GCF_046127955.1. Classification (NCBI taxonomy): domain Eukaryota; kingdom Metazoa; phylum Chordata; class Actinopteri; order Tetraodontiformes; family Monacanthidae; genus Nelusetta; species Nelusetta ayraudi. The sequence continues at coordinate 414,542 of NW_027466180.1, read as the reverse complement.
AACAGCAGCAGCAGCATCAACAGCAGCAGTAACAGCAGCAGTAACAGCAGCAACAGCAGCAGCGGCAACAGCAGCAGCAACAGCAGCAGCAACAGTAGCAGCATCAGCAGCAGCAGCAGCAGCAGCACAAAGAAGCTGGATTGTTTTTTTTTCTGCTGGCAAAACAAATCAAGTGCTTTTTTTTTCCTCTTTCTTTTTTCCACGCCCTGTAATTAGCTCCTTGTTTATCACCCTGCAGGCAAAAATCCAACTTCCTGTCTGTTATGGATGCAAAAACAAGAACTAAAAAAAAGGGAAAATGACAGCGACTCCCCTCCCTCCCATCTAATCTTCAACGCGTTCTAAAATAAACGCTGCTTATTTTGTCAGGTTAAAACTGATCTAGTGCGTCTTCCTGCAGCGACGCTGTCTCCTCCCACTCATCTCGTCCCCGGAATAAAAAACACAAGCGTCCCCACTTTGGGCTCGACGCTCGCTGTCAGAGCGCCGCGTTTTTAATAAGCAGCAAAGCCTGACGACGCCTCTTTGTTAACGGCCTGTTATTGAAGCTGCTTCTCTTGGTGGCTCCTTCACACTGGAGCCGTCTGACGGGAACGACTGAGAAATAAAGTCCTCTCTAGCGGAGACTGGGAGAGGAAGAGGAAGAGGAGGAAGAGGAGGAACAAGAAATCGGACACTTTTTTCTCCAGAGTGTTCTGCGGGGTGGAGCTGGTTTAGTCTCCTCTTCCTCCTTCTCCATCTCCTCCTCCTCACTTCTCGTCCTCCTCCCTCTTCTTCTCCATCTCCATCTCCTCCTCCTCACCTCTCTTCCTCCTCCTCCTCTTCCTCCTTCTCCTCCTCCTCTTCCTCCATCTCCTCCTCCTCCTCACCTCTCTTCCTGCTCCTCCTCTTCCTCCTCCTCCATCTCCTCCTCCACACCTCTCTTCCTCCTCCTCCTTTTCCTACTTCTCCTCCTCCTCACCTCTCTTCCTTCTCCTCCTCCTCTTCCTCCTTCTCCATCTCCTCCTCCTCCTCACCTCTCTTCCTCCTCCTCCTCTTCCTCCATCTCCTCCTCCTCTTCCTCCTTCTCCATCTCCTCCTCCTCACCTCTCTTCCTCCTCTTCCTCCTTCTCCATCTCCTCCTCCTCACCTCTCTTCCTCCTCCTCCTTTTCCTCCTCCTCCATCTCCTCCTCCTCACCTCTCGTCCTCCTCCCTCTTCTTCTCCGTCTCCTCCTCCACCTCCCTCCTCCTCCTTCACGATCCTCCCTCCTCCTGCTCCCCTTCCTCCACCTCCTCCACCTGATACTCCACCAGAGAAGCGATTTGGAACTTTTAAACGGTTTCTCTGTGACTTGTATATCCTCTAATTGTTATTCATAGCTCTGTCAGGATGGGAGGCCGAGGAGGGGTCGTGGGGGAGGAGAGGAGAGGAGAGGTGGAGGAGAAAATGAGGGGAGGAAGGATTGAGACGGACAGTCTGATGGAGGTGGAGGTGGAGACGGGGAGGAAGGGGACGTTAGGTCTTCATCCTGAGGACGGAAGCTAATGGACTCACTTTTATTTGGGTTCAGGTCAAGGAAAAAAAAAAAAAGACTAATTACGGCTGATTCATGAAAGGATGACAGGATCGGTCCTGATCCGTCCTTCCAGCAACACAGACCTCAACCACATAGATTTTTTTTGTGTCAAAGCCGAGGGGGACAGGTGAGGGGCCGACTTCACCTCTAGGGGGCGACATCAATGTTGCACACTGTTCCCTTCCCACTGCTGCCTGGCACTCTTGCTGACCTTTTCCAGCAGGCGTCTCACAGACGTACACTGAGTAAAAAAGAGAAAGAAAAGAAAACAAATTGTCAGCTGGGCTGCAGTGATCAGAGCGCCGCTTGCCACTTCCTGCCCCCCCCCGCTCCACCGTCAACCTCCACTCAACTGTTTTTTTTCTTCTTTTTTTTTTCTTTCCTGTTAACGGCGCCATCTGTGCGGCCGGATTGAAATTCACCGCCGCGGGCCAGCAGAACCAAATGGTTGGCGTCCACCCCCCCCCCGGCGGTGGCGCCGGCGA
>NW_027466180.1:372500-407500 GCF_046127955.1 Nelusetta ayraudi | reverse complement strand
CAGATGGCGCCGCAGAGCCCAACGTTCCTGGTTGTCGTCACCGGATTGTCCGCTGGGCGGGAAAAAAGAGGTTTTGGATTTTGCAACATCACCAGTGTGAGTCAGCAGCAGTGCAGCAGGATACCGCCACAAAACCACAGCTTCGTTTTTTTTTGTTTTCTTTCCATTATTACCGTTATTATTACTACATTAGTCTACAGTGTCATTGCCTAACATTTTTTTTTTCCCCCACGACCGCCCGCAAATAAACAACCTAAGATTTTGGGTGTTTTGCTGTTGCTGCATAACCGTTGGGGTGGAGATGATGAGGAGGCAGCACTCAAAATGCAGACAACTCTGGTTTTCCAGAAAATAAAAAAATATTTATATTTAAATAATAAACACAACTAACAATGGGTGTCCACAAGAGGGAGAAAATGAGTTAAAAAGTCTCACGACTTACCAAAAGAAACCACCAGACATAGCCGGACAACAAACTCATGACAGGAACCAAACAAACAACAATCCGACTGAGACAAAGGGAGACGAGGACTGTTGATCAATGAAGGGCAGGGGACCACAGGTGAGAACAATCAAGGGCAGGGCTGACAACGAGATACAGGTGGGACAAATTAGGAAATAGGAAGCAAAACCCAAGACAATCACAACCACAAAAACAGATTTCAAAGTAAAACATGAGAATAAAAAGACACGACACAGAACCTTACAAACCTCCCATAGTGATTTGCATTTTCTCCCTCAGACAGTTTGGATGGACTCGAGCAACACCGGTGACCCAGAGAGCAGGAGACATGGATCTGTGATAGAAAGTAAATGGACGGACAGACAACTCCCCCCTGGTGTGCCACCTTTTGGCCGCGTTGGATATGGACATGTTGGAAAACCACGACCTGGTGACGGCTCAACAGGCCCAAACGTTCCTTTTTCTACATGTTTTTTCTATCGTTTCTTAGAACTTCCAACCAGTTGGCAGAGTGGCTGCCAGACTGAAGGAATAACCGAGTTACCGAGCGGCTGCACCACTGTTTAAGTAACACACGATCTGTCTGCCTGTCTGTCTGTGGTGCACCCAGGGACATCCATCCATCCAACCATCCATCCATCCGACCATCCATCGATCCATCCGACCATCCAGTTTGTAGACTGACTATTTCACACAGTGCACGCGCGCACACACACACACACACACACACACACCCTCATCCCCTCACTGGGAGCGACGGCAAAGAATATTTCCTTGTTTACTCGAGTGCCACTGGCACGATTAAAAACTAATCAGGCTGCAGGCAGCCTGGGACTCCAGCAGCAGCAGCAGCAGCAGCAGCAGCAGCCACAGAAGCAACTGGAATCATCCCGACAGGAGAGTGACGCAGGGCGATGGACCTGAGAGGAGGGGCAGCAAAAGTATATATATGTATATACATATATGTATATAAGTATTAGTATATATAAGTGATGCAATGGAAAAAAGTACTGGCCAGCACTGACTTTTCTGTAAAGGAGCTTTTTCATTGATTTTTCATGGAAACCAAAGAGGGCAGAGCGGCGCCCTCTATCTATTGTGAACCAGATGTGGATGTGCAGGGAGCCGGTTTGTTTTGGTGAATGTGTATTTCTATATTTATACATATGAAAGAAAATTTATCCTGTGGCGTGTGTGTGTGTGTGTGTGTGTGTGTGTGTGTGTGTGTGAGAGGGCTCTGAAGTTTCAGCCGCTCAGCATCCAGATGAAAAACACTGTTAAAGGCAAGAGAGGGAGAAAAAAACAGCAGCTCTGCTTGTAACACCTGCGTGAGCTGATATATCTATAAAAAAAAGAAAAAAAAATACTCAAATCCGACTCTTGTGTTTTACAACCGTATTAAAAATGTAAGATTCCGACAGCGCATAAAACCTGCATGCATACATATTTTAGTGCGACAAGCGCTCGAACCTTCTCTGTAAAACTTTTGAATTAGGAGCCAGAAGGGAGTGAAAAAAGCGAGAAAAAAAAAAAAAAAAAAAGGCAACAGAGAAAATCAAAAACTGCAATACCTGCGTTTACAGGCTCAGCCTCACCTCCTCTCAGTTTGGCCACCAGACTATTACTATCTATCAGAATCACATTTCGGCCCCTTCTTTTCTTCTATTATTCCTTTTTTAAGAAAAAATAAAAAATAAAAAAAAGGACCAATGAGATGTGTATGATGTGGTGATTGTTTACAGCAGCGCGCTGACGTCACACATGGAAGCGAAGGCGACGAGAACGAGGGGGAAAAAAAAGTCTTTGATGGAATTCCAAAGCGGAGGTCCCGATGATTCCGGGCGGGGGGGATTCCATCATCACTTTTCCGCCCTCTCACACTCCTGCAGTGTCTATTGACCAGGTTCTGCTGCGCATAATGGACCGTCGGGGGCTCCAAGGGGACTCACGGAGCTCAGGTATTATAGGATTTAAATAATAGGACGCGTTGGCTGCCACGTCAGGGGAAAAAAAATGAGAGAGAGGGAGAGAGAGTGAGAGAGAGAGAGCAAACGGAAAGAGAATAATCAGCACACTGGACCTGGAAATGATCGTCGGCTCATCACAGTACAACCGTGACTATGTTGTCTTGTGCTTTTTCTCTACACAGCAGATGAGGAGAAATACCAAAGAGAGGAACAAGATATTTTTTTTCCCCTTAAACGTGCCTAGAAGAGCGTCAGGAGTTAAACACCTCTGACTCTGAACTGCAGTGGTGGGAACGAAGGACGAGAGCAGAAAACAGACCGAGGCAAACCCTCTGTCCTCCTGAATAAATCATTCATGTTTTTCGAGTTGGAAACGGTTTTCCGAGGACAAGATGAAACTTGAGGCAGCAGGGAAAAAAAAAGCTTCTTCCCTTCTTTGGTTTGATCCACCGTGAAACCAGGAGAGATAATTTTGGTGTTTTCTGATGGGTTTCATACAAATACAGATTCCTCACTGGGACCTCGTGTGGATCACACACACACCCCTGCTGCACTCCAGTGTATAGCGCAATTATTATTATTATTATTGTTCAGCGTCGTTTTCCTCCGGAGTCTTTCCGCTGGGGAGACGTCTCTTCTTCACCCTCCAAACTCACGTCAGCTTTGGCAAAATATTCCCTTTATTTTTTACTCCCTTGAATGTTGGCTGCCCTTGTCGCAGCGTCTGTCTGCCCTCCTGGGTGGAAACTCCCCGTTTGCATAAACAGATGCTAAAAGTTCACCCTTTTCCCCTTCCCTCCTTTTGTTTTTGGTTTTAATTATTTATCCCTGCTGCCACTTCACACTTATTCAACTTAAATATCTTCTCTCTCTCTCCCTTTTGCCACACACACACACACACACACATATGTATATATATATATATATATATATATATATATATGTATATATATATATATATATATATATATATATATATATATATATATATATATATATATGTATATATGAAGATAAAACAAAATCCCAATTGATTCTTTCTTGATCCCTCCTCCTCCTCCCTGAGGGTTGGAGCTCTAAAAATTCTCCAGTCAAGTCGTTCGTCCTCAGAACCCCCCCTCCACCCCTCCTCCCGTGGGACCTCAGGTGCTTCAAACCTTCCACCTCTTCTCTCATTTCTTCGCTCACCTCTCCGTCTCTTACGGGTTTGAACAGAGCTCAGGCATGGGAAGCTCCTTTGGTATTAAACAGGATAAGACTGGTATGGTTTTACCAGGGTCGACGATTATCAGGCATCAAGGAGGCTGATAACGGATATTTGGAGCCGATGTTCATTTGCGGTACAAGGGAAAACATTGGCGTTTGTGTTACGTTTGTTACGTAAACGTCTTATCGGATTTGCAACCTACTATTGTTTGTTTGACTGAAAACTCAAACTCATCAGCAGATAGCAATATCCTGCTCCTGCCAGAGACAGCTTCAGGACACACTGTATCTTAGCAATATATCATTTTTCTGCTGCTTGGGATCTGTGAATGTACACAGAGGGTTAGACTCCAGACTTAAATGTAAAATTAGTAAATGTAAAGTAAAATAACTTGCTAGTCAAACAGCCTGCATTGCCAGACAGTTTCCTCTCAGACAGATGGTGCCCTGCAGTTTCTGCAACTTCTCATATGGCTGGCCTGCGTGCGCGCACACGCACAAACACACACACACACACACCTTACTTTTATCACTATTTTCCTTTCAATATGATCAGCAACGTGTTTTCAAGTGGCTAAACCGGGAAAAAAACACCAAACATCCTCCAAATTCTTCACTTTAATAATCTGGCAGCTGCCGCTAACATACTGCACTTCACAGTAATGCGAGTTGGAGACTTTCAAACTGCAGAGTGAGTACGGTTACCATTTCCCAGCATGCACCGCTTGTTCCTCCCAGTGAGCAGCAGCCGGATCTGCTTGGATTTGAGATGCTGGTCTTGTCGACCGTCTGTCTGTCTGTCCGCCGGCTGGTCCGCAGAGCAGCTGCACGAAATGCCAACCGGTGGCTGGAGGTGCAATATATAAATAAACTGTACCGTGCAAGTCGTTGTTGCAACAACACATCTAAAAACAATGCAAATAAAAAACAAAAACAAACAACAAATGCCTCGCGTACACCTTAATCATGAAACGTGTTACATTTCATTGTTGAACAGATGATGTTATATTGAGGTAATACTGCCCCCCCCCCCACCCCCCACCAGGTTAAATGGCAGAACTCCCACAAGAATCCAGATTTCTAACCCCCGGCGTATTTTATTTCCTCACTTTTCCTGGTGCTTTAGATTGTGCGACCATTTCTGCAGTCATTGCCATCAATCCGTTATTGGCAGGACGCGGCTGGAAACTGCATTGAGGAGACGGCCTGCAAAAGTCTGATATCACCTCTGCGGGTTTCACCTCACCTCCTCCTCCTCCTCCTCCTCCTCCTCCTCCACCACCACCACCACCTGAATCTTTCCTCTCACTTCCTCCTCTGTGTCTTTTCACTTCTCTCTCACCTTGTTGTTCATCCAAAGTGCGGCCTGACCTTTCAGCGTGTTGCTCCCCTAGGGGTGAATAATGAAACCTGAGTGTGTGTGTGAGAGAGAGAGAGAGGGAAAGAGAGAGACAGAGTGTGTGTGTGTGTGTGTGCTATTTGGAGGCATGACATTTCTTTACAATGGACGTGACTTTAAGCTGAAATGCCTCTCCGAGTGCGTGTTTTTGCGGATCCAATGGCTTAAAAATACAAGTCTGGAGTCTTTTGTCCTCGTATCTCTCACCTCCACACGGCAACTAAATAAACAAATGAGCACATTTATGAAAAAAAAAAAAAGGCTGCTGTGATTACAAAGGATGTCAGGTATAATCGGGGAGGGGTGGGGGGACCTTTCCCTCTCCGTTCCCTGAGAGCCTCTTCTGGGTTGAAACCAGATTTCTTCAGAATAATCTGAATTTCAAAGCTAACCTTTTCAGCAAAGTGTTTCCCAGCCAGTCCACCTCCCACACACTCAGTTTTCTCTTGCTAATGCCGCGATGCTGCGGCCGCCTTTGCAATTAAGTTAGAGGGTCATAAAGAAAATCTTTCGTAAAAGAGCGCTGAGCAGTCAACATTTCTTTTCACACTCGGGGCTGCATCTTTGCAGTTAATTAGATTTGTCATGTCACCCAGTGCTAGCTAGCTAACAGACCCCAATGTTAGCTAACAAGCTAATACCAGTGCGTGCTGATACCACACTGCATTTCTGCACGCAGCTAATTAAGTAGGTAGTAAGAAAAAAAGGCAACGAGCTTGAATGCTAACCAGTTCCAGAGTGTAAAGAGCAGAGAAGAAATACAGCGGGAACGGTCTCGTTTCCTAGCGTGTTCTTTTCTTCTCCTTCAGCTTGCGGTTGCATTTCTCAGGCTCACTGATGTCCCGCCAGCCGTCGCAAACACGCTGCCACACATTCCTCTCCGTCGTTTTTGTAAAAAGAGCATTTATTTCAAAGGTCTTTTTTTTTTTCGCTTCGGAGATTGAAGCACATAGTAAAGCAACGGTACAATGTTCAGAAAATATAAGTGTGATGCTGCAACTTCTTTTTTTTTTTTAATCTTATCTTTGTAACATGTTTTTGTTGTAATACTGGAATATTCTGCATGTATACTAAAATAAGAACTTTTAAAATTGTACAAATCGGTACCATAAAACTTGACAGAGAATAAAAACGAGGCGTTCTCTCACTGCAACAAACACAGATTGCTAGATTTTGTCTTGAACAGGGAGAAAGAACAAAGAAACGCCAAAAAATGATGATGATGATAACAACAACAATAATAATAATAATAATAATAATAATAATTATAATAATTATAATTACAGTAACAATAACAAAAAAACAACGAAAGAAATGGGAAGGTTGGAGAGGTCGTGTTCAGAAAGGTATAAAGCAAAAAAAGCTCATGTTTAACCTTCGGCAGTTTTTCTTACAGCTGTCCAAAAACTAAAAAATAAAAGCAACAAATCTCACGACGTCTCTCAGTTCCAGACAACCGAGAGGCTGCAACGAGCCAAACATGAGTTTGTTTCTGTGTAGCTGCAGCCAGAAAAAGTAAAAAAATTACCGTCATAATAATGATAATAATTATATAAAAAACATGATAACCATAATAATAATAATATAATAATAATAACATTTAAAAAAAATGGAAAGTGAACATGAATCTACTCCACCTACTGCTTCAAAAGGACGTTGTGGTTTCAGCCTCGTCTGGCCTCGACTCTTACACGTGCACGTTGTCACGTGCACTTCAACACGACACAACAAGCGTCCGCAGCGTCACTCTGTACACACATGGATAGTTTTGCTTTCTGAATATACTTTTCGAGTTAAAAACACACAAAAAAACAAAACGAAAAAACAAACAAATCCAAACTCAAATAAAACCGAACAAAAAGGAGAGAAATGAAAGAGAAAAGAATGCACTGCGTTGCAAGAGTGTCCATAAAGTTTAAGGCGATTATTTTTTTTAGTTTTTTTTTTTAGAGCTCACAGGTCTTTTTCCAAACTCGTCGTGATTGATCGTCGTCGATGGACTTCGGAACGTATAAGTGATCATTCATTGGTGGACTCGGCGTGGTGGGCGGGGCCATGATAGCGGCTGGGGTCGGGGGGGAAGGGGGGGGGGGTAGGGGGGAATCCTCATCACAAGGAATCAAACAAGGAATCACACAGTTTGTCCCTTTTTTCTCGTTTTTTTCGGAGTCCAGGCAAATTCTGTCTCTTTTCCAGGCTGGGGAAGGGGGGTTGGGTAGGTGGTGGTGAGGGGATGGGGGGAGGGTTTTGGGGGGGACCCAAGGGAGACAGAGGAAAAAAAGTCATCTTTGCGGAGCCTCTTCACAGGCACGTCCACGCCTGTGTGCTGTCGCTCGCCGGCGTGTCGCTACAGAAGCTAGCGGGTCTCCCACTGTCTGTTTGTTTGTTTGTTTGTTGTCTTTTTGTTGTTGACCCCTGGAGTTGTTGTTTATTTATTATAAGGCCACCGCACTGTGAAGACGCTGCCAGCGTACGCCACAGTATCAACAACCCAGAGTCCAGTCACGCCATCCAGGAACCGCGGCGCCTGCTCAGTCCCACGAGAAACGGCGCTGGTTTGTTTTTAGTTTGTTTCATCCCAACGTTTTCATTTTCGTTTCATTATTTTTTTATCCCCCCTGAAATCCCCATGATGAGCTTTTCTCTTTGAGTTCTTTTTTTTTTTTTGGCTCGTACCTTCTTTTCCTTACACCTTGAAGACCCTCCTGATGCCGTGAACTACAATCACTCCCGGGGGTGAGAGGTGTGGAGGGGGGGGCTTTAAATTCGGGAAGCATGTGAATCCCAGTCCACGCAGGTGTTTGTTACACGACTTCTAAATAAACTAGACACGTCAGCTAGAAAACACTTCAACTCCATCGTAGGGCTAAGTTGGAGAAACCGGCGGCTAAACGGGATTCTCGGCCTCCGCGGAGCCGCAGACCTTCAGTCCGAGGAAGGAGCGTAGACGAGACGTTACGAGGGGGAACGGAGGGTGGGGGGAGGGGGCAGCTGGGGGTTACATTACGCGTCCGTGAAGAAAAGATCCCGCAGGACCGGGGAAGCGCCGCTAAGGTCCGTCGGTCACGGCCGGTGAAGAATTGGGGAGTTTGAGGAGCAAAACAACCCCCAAAAAACAACAAATCAAAACACTTGTGGAATCAGTTAGTGGGAAAACGGGGGGAGGAGGGGTGGGCGGGAGGGAGGCGTCCCCACACACACACACACACACACACACACACACACACACACACACACACACGGCCGCTGTTAAGAGTCGTCGCCGTCCTCGCCCTCCTCCAGGGGGCAGTCTTTGGTCCCGTACAGGTCGGCCAGCCTCTTAAAGCGCGGCCCCCAGCTCTGCAGATAGTCATAATCCAGGTCCGACTCTGTGGTGACCGACTCCAGCGAGCTCAGCGACCCGGCCAGCGAGCCGCGACCCTCGTAGCCGTAGATCTGGATGGAGTCGTAAGGGGGCGCCGTGGGGTCGTTGTCGGCCTCGGCGATGCGGGTCTTGATGAAGTCGTCCACGTCCACGCTGCTAGCGGCGGGGCGGCCGCTGCCTGGCCGCAGCGGGAACTGCAGCTCCGGCTTCATGTCTTTGCGGGGCAGGAAGCCGTTGGCGCCGTCCGGGTTCTGGAGGAGGAAACAAGAGCCGAGAGGGTCGAGTTACGGTGGAGGGAAACAAAAAAAAAAGTAAAAGTACTTTTCAGTTGAGTCGAGTCCTGATTATAACCCATCATCTACACATCCATCCATCCATCCATCCATCCATCCATCCATCCATCCATCATCCATCCATCCATCCATCCATCCATCCATCCTCCCATCAATCCACCCAACCCTAACTCTATCATCCATTAATCTCTCATCCATCCATCCTTTCCTTTATCCACCCGTCCATCCATCCACGCATCCACACCTCTTTCTATCCATCCATCCAGCCATCCATCCATCAGCTGACCTTCGCTACCTTAGCTAACGTGAGTCAGGATTGAACCTTGATTGAATTCTAACCCTGACTTCATCACAGGGACAATCAACCTTTCACACTCACACCTATGTCTGTCCAATCTATTGGGAGGGAGTCTGAAAGGACCCCCAGTGACCCCCAATGATCCCCCCCGCCAACCCTCCTGGCCGCCTGACCTGCAGCGTGGCGATGTCGAAGGCCTCCGTGTCCTCCTCGCCGCCTCCCTCGTCGTCGTATGTGATGATGTTCTCCCGGATGTCCTCCTCCTCAAACACGATCAGCGGCTCCTTCTTCTGACGCCTCAGAGCCACAAACAGCACCACGATCGCTGCACGGCGAGTGAGAGAGTGAGAGAGAGAGAGAGAGAGAGAAAGAGAGAGAACGAGGTTCATAAAAATGGGATAATTGCACAACAACGCGCGGCACAATCTTCGTGGAAAGGGACCAAAAAAACTAATAAATAAATAAATGAAGGAAGCAGAGCCGTAATTATTGCACACGCTGGGATGTTGAATGTAATTAGACGGTGGACAGTTTAATTATTTGCGGGTTTTTTGTGTGTTGCGCTAATCGCACAACATGCCAGATTTTAATTGCAGCCGTTGTCAACAAGTCACGGGACCGGAGTGTCGCAACACAACGTGAAGTCTGACTGTGGTGAAACAAACAAAGGCGCAACAACACCTGTGCGTTTCAGTCTGCCATGTGTGATTTTTTAACAAGGTGGTCATGTGACGTGCCCAATATAGTGACTATAGGGGTAGACAGTAGGGGGCGGTGTAGGACACGGACACGTCTTTCCCAAATTTCAAATTCCTCATGCGAGTCTCAACACTCCGCCTCCCGGCTCGGCCGCTCACCCAGCAGGATGACGATGCAGGCCAGGATGGCGATGAGCGCCCCCGTGCTGAGGCCGGCCGGCAGCACGTGCGGCTCCACGTTGCAGGACAGGATGGTGTTCTTGGCGTCGCAGGAACACACGCGGACGGTCAGCGTGCTGGTGCTGCTCAGGGCCGGGTAGCCGTTGTCGTTGATCTCCACCGGCAGGAAGTAGACGTCCTGCGTCAGGCGGCTGAAGCCCCTCCGCAGCACGTAGACGCTGGCTGTACTGTCTGGGGGGGGGGAAACAACAACAACAACAACAGAGGGCGCCGGTGAGCAATGAGGTGGAGTCAGATGTACAAATATATGAACCCAAAATAGAAGTTATACTGCCATTTTGATCTTACTTTTAATCTTAATTTAATCAATTCCATAACATAACAATACAACAGCAAGTAAACAAAATAATATTTAACATAAGATTAAATTCATTCATCATCTCTTTTTTATTAAAATTAAAAAAATGTGTCTAATCTTATTCTTAGTCTTATCTGTATTTGTACATAAAGTGACCGCATATACAAATACACACATACGAAGTCATGCACCACACCGCACGTCACTGCCCCCTATCAGTCCGACACGGTACTTTCTCTTTCTGCCTCATGTCCGTTTTCGCTGTGCGTTCATGGCCGATCAGAGCGACTCGATTCGTCCACAAACATTCATGAAATGTATTCCGACGGACTGTGGGACCGCGGGCGTTTTTGAACGGAGACGCCGCTCGTCGTGTAGTCAGAAGCAGCACAGTCTGTCTCCGCTCGCCCAAGCAAACAATTCCTCCTGTTGTCGCGCAAAAGCCTCGGCGCAAGACAACAGGAAGTGATGCCATGGCCCTCTGGCAAATTCTCCACATTCCACTCAAAGGCTACCAGGTTCTGTATATGGACAGCAGCAAACACCAGTCCACTGTTAAACATTTAAGAGGTATAATTATACAATATTTATATATGCACGTATACTTATGCACGTCTTTCTATATTTGTATGTGTGAATGATTTATTTGTATACATATTTATGTGTATACTATGAGAGCTTTGTAAGTATTTGGTTGTTCACCCTGATACTCACTCTCGCTTGTCCGCCCCCTGCTGCTCTGGAGGGTTCAGTTGGTTTTTGACCTGATTTACAAAGAGCTTTGAGGCGGCTTTAGATGTGATTTGGCACTGTACAAATGCAGGTTGATTGACTGATAGATTGATTAGGAGGCACCTGAATGAGTGCGGAAAAAAAGAGCTATTGTGAGCCCCGCGCTGAGCCGAGCCGCTCGGAGCGGTGAAAGGGAAATCATTAGGAGGCCCTGAAAGGACGGAAAATTAACTTTCTCGCCATAACAAGGTTCTAATGAGACGGAGGAATAAAAGGAGGGATTGGGTTGCAAAATGAGAAAAGGAAAAAAAGCAGAGCCAGGAGACATTCATATTCTAAATCCGAGGTGTCGAGGTTCTTGTTCCGCCAAACGGACTCTGAGGCGCCTTTTTGCGTGTCTGTGTGTGTCTGAGCGTTAAAGGCTGCATGTTCGACCCGCCGCGTCGGATCTTTTATTTCTCATGCTAGACTCCGGCAGAGCAGCCTGGGACCATAAATGAGCCTGAAAACCTTTGAATGCATTCAGGAAAATAGCACATTTAGCCCTTTGTTTGCACCCTTGCTGCTAAAGGTGACGCTACGTTGGACCTCCCAAATGTTGCAGACTGACTGGGTGAAGGGGCCGGGAGTGGTCACGACCAATGACGAGCCCCCATTATTGTCATAAAGCGCTGGTTGAAAGAAAAGAAGAAACACCTTCTGGAGCAGGCGAGTGAAAAAGTGAAAGGAGGATTTTTCTTCTCCAGGTCGGTCGACTCCACTGGCAGATTATTGTTAGGAAACATTTGTAAATGGACTTTTACATCATCTGGGACCTTTAAAGACTCGCCTCTCGCCTCTCGAATCCCCCCCGTCCGTCCCCCCGCTGGGCTGATTCTGTGAAAACCAGTCTGAACACGCTCTCCGCGGCGCCGCCGTCGATTTTCCTCGCTCGCCTCTCTCTCACTCTCTCTCTCTCTCGCTCTCTTTCTCTCCACATTTTCCCTTCTTTCCTCCAGCCTCCCTCCCGGTTCTCTCAGCGCTTAATTCAATCAGCTCCCCACTCCCCACTCCCACCCTCCCCCCCTCCCCAAGATACGTGTACAGACGGACAGAGGCCCCGCCGCAATTAATACGACCCGCAGGACATCGCGTGTGTGGAGATCCAGAGCACCTGCTGCCGCTCGCCCAAGAAGTAGCGCACGGCTCCATCTGGTTCGGCTTTGATCTCATCTCAGCGAGCGGAGCGGAGAGGAGGGGGTGGGGGTGGAAGGGAAGGGGGAGGGTGGAGGGGGGGGTGGGGGTGGGAAGACGTGCGATCTGCGTGTCTGTCTGGGCCTGACGGTTGCTGCCCACCTCGGTTGTCTTTGAGCGAGAAGTTCTGGTTGTGTGCGACCTCCGGTGCCAGGCTGAAGGTGAAGTGCTGCCTGTGGGCCATCTCATCCTTGTCCACCGCGCTGACCGTCTCGATGACCTGCAGGGGCGGGCGGGTGAGAAATGTCAGTCAGGTGGAGGGAAAATTGGTGGAAGGAAGGAAAGAAGGATGGAAAGAAGGAAGGAAGGTGTGGGTTTTGCGCTGAAAAAATGGGGGAAAAAAAACAACAAAAAGCGACCATTGACCGGTCACATGATCATCAATGGCGCATAATGCAGTGGCTGCTGCGAGCAAGTGAGCAAGAATTTACTGCATCGTAATGAGTTTCTCCCATCGGACTCCATAGTTCAGTTGGTGAAATCACTTCCTGGTGACTCCAAACACGTTCCTACTCTAAATGTCAGAGTCGTGCTTCCATCTGCGCTCCCCACTTAGTTAACCGTGAAGGTCCAGTGTGTAAAATCTGGCTTGATTTATGATTATCGTATTGGTAAAAGCTTTACGTAGTTCACCGGCAAATTCGCGAGAGGAAGTGAGTATGATCAAAATCTGACCACCGGATGGCAGAAGTTTACACACTGTACCGTTTCATAATGACAACTAAGACGGCTGTTTTAAGAAATCCATGCAGAAATTTTGTTCTGTAGCCAAAACCGACAATTTTGCACAAGTGTAGTGCAAAATTTGTAAAAATAAACAACACACACACACACACACACACACACAAAGATCTTGGGACGTACCTTTCCCGGCGCAACTGTCTCACACATGAGGACCTCGTTGTTGGTGGCGAACTCTGGCGGGTTGTCGTTGACGTCCTTCACCCTGATGTTCACACGCACTTTGGTGTCCTGGTGGTGACCGCCTACACACAGACACAGAAAGCAGACCAGGGATTGATTAACATTCTGCTGCACCGCTTTAGGACCGTGCTAACAGCTTGTGTGCTAACGGTTTGCGTGCTAATGGTTTCCCGGACTTATTACTCTCAGTCGGCTTGCTCGACCCCCTCATTCTCATTTTTTTCTTTTTTTTTTCAATTTGCTGGAAAGATTCAGCTACCACCAGTCAGTCAGGCTGTGGCGCAAAACCGTCTGGATGACGCAAGAGCGACAAACGCCAAGTTACGGCCGCCAGACATTGAAAACCGAGTTTCGGCCACCCAGAAATAATACAAAGGCGGAAAAGTTTTTGAACAAAGGCAGAGGAGAGAGAGGAGAGAGAGAGAGAGAGAGAGAGAGAGAGAGAGAAAGAGAGAGAGAGAGAGAGAGAGAGAGAGAGAAACGAACCAGTATTTTTTTTTAGCTTATCCAATCATATGTAAAAATAGAAAAAAAAGAAGAAGAAAAAACAACAAACCACCTCATCATCTATTTCTACAATGCCTTTTTTCTGCCTTTGCATATTTGCAATTCTAGCCCGTATGGTTTTCGCTGCCCACCCTGTCATTAGCAGGCATCTATTTAGCTTCCCGGGGCCTGCGAGCGGTTAGCGTAGCCTGCAGTGGCCCCCGGGGTTCTGTGGGCGGCCGGCCCGGTTCCATCTGGCCGTCTGGCGTCGAGGACGCCGCGGGGAAAACCGCAGCGACCCGACCACGGAATACCAGGGTGGGGCCCCAGCGGCAGCGGCAGCGGCAGCTGAGGGGGGAAGAGCGAAGCTCCGGAGGGCCCGCGGGCTCCACCGCCATCCTCCCCTTTCATCCGCCGGCTCCGAGCCTGCAGTTATCCCCAGTGTTTGCGGTGGCCGTGGACGTTTGGGCCTCACAGCGCTTTTCCTTTTGGGCCCTCTTGCTGCTCCATCCATCATTTTCGCCGCTAGTCTATTATTTTCGTAACCGTGAAAACTCTGTGGAAGTCGTCCGGCGAGGAATCCGGCAAGGCCGAGTTCAAGACTCGCTTTGGGTTTGTTTTTTATTATTCTTTAATTCTTGAGACGTGTTTTTGTTTTTTTTTGTGTGCAACACCGCTGCTGGTTTACTGTAAGTTTTAAAATCACATTTATTTGGGGTGGGAGTTGAAATTAAACACGACTGTCGGCCCAATGTCGTCACAGCGCCGCAAACCCCCCCCCCCCTCCAAAAAAAAAAAACACAAACAGAAAAAACCCAGTGGCTTCTATATTTAACCTTCCATGTCATGAGAAGCGAGTCAGCGGCTGCTGACGGCAGCGTCTTGAGGTTCTGTCTGTCTGTGGACGAGTCGGAACCCACAGGGAGGGAAAAAGAAAATGCAGACTGGTTGAAACCAGTCTGAGCGATCTGGTGGTTGTTTTTTTTTTTCTGCTGCTTCACCGTTGATGGTTTCAGCAGCACAAATTAAACAGAAGCTCACTGACAACAAGCGCTGACGGTCTCGCAAGGGTTCTGATGCGTCATGCTCAGCGCGCGCGTGTGTGTGTGTGTGTGTGTGTGTGTGTGTGTGTGTGTGTGTGTGTGTGTGTGTGCCCACCGATCTCCGTGGCCGACACTGAGATGTTGTGCCACGGCTGCGTCTCTCTGTCCAGCGGCCGCGTGGTGACGATCATGCCGTCCTCCGAGTTGATGTTGAAGAACTGCTCGATGTCCGTGTAGCGAGGGATCATGTACCTGTCGGGACGGGTGACAAAAAAAATTAAATAATACATATTAGTTTATTTTGTAATTTACATCTTTATTTCACTCATTCATAGTTTGATTGTTTTCATCATTTCTTCAGTTTGTGTCTTTGTTTTGTTCAGGCAAGGGGTTCTGAACAAACCCTTGTCAGAACCCCTTGTCTGAACAAAAACAAAGACATTAATGAAAGGGACCAGACAGAAGAATAATATCGTCCAAGGAAATCAATTTACCAAGAACCTAAATTAACAACAACATCTAAACACAGTTATCAAACGCTGGATGAAGAAAGAAGAGGAGCCTCGTTTCTTCTCTACAGATTCTCTCTGGTTGTGAGTGTTGGCGCACCTGACGGGGTTGTTGGCGCTGTCCGTGTCCTTGGCGTGGACCCGCCCCACCATGGTGCCCTCGGGGGCGTTCTCCTCCACCTCGAAGGTGTAGGCGGGCGCGATGAACACGGGCGGCTCGTCTGCGTTCTCCACAGAAACCTGGAAACCCATGCAGACACGCACACACACGCACGGGTCCAGTTACCCTGCTAGAACGGTCACACGTGTGCGCAGGTGTGCACGCGTGCGTCACGTGCACGCTCACCTTGATGGTGGCTTCGTCCTTATAGGGGCCCCAGGCGATGAACTGGGGGTCGATGTGTGGATTGGCCCCCTCCACCTTCAGCACGTACGTCTGCTTGGTCTCGTAGTCCACTTGCTGTGAGGGACAGATGGAGTTGCTTAATCACACAGAAAATAAATCCCAGTTTTTATTAAATATTAAGCAAAAACCCAGATTCAAGAGGGGTGTTTATTCATATCCAGGCCGATTTATGCTGCATAATAAAAAAAACAAAAAAAAACAACAACTGCGGGGACGCAGCGAGAAGGAGGGCGACGTTGCCGCTGCGACAGGCAGGGGGAGCTGTTGCTGCGCGAATGAGCTCAGTTGTTGGGTTTGTAATTACTGCTACTTGGAAAGTCCGCCGCGATTTACCAGCGCTGGAAAAAGAAAAAAAAAAAAAGAAGAAGAAGAAGTGGAAGAACCCTCAACGCCGGGTTTTACCTCAAGACAGTTTGTATTGCATGATATTACACAACGTGATATGAGCATTGTGGGTCCACCGTGACTCATGAATGAATCATTTGGTTGTGTTTTTTTCATTTTCATCATCAGATGGAAACAATGCTGAGGCTGTTTTTTTTAATGAGCGGTGGATTAGGTTTGGGAGTTTGGGACGTGGTGCGGTGAAACTGGGCGGCTTGTGTGTGTGTGTGTGTGTGTGTGTGTGTGTGTGTGTGTGTGTGTGTGTGTGTGTGTTGGGGTGGGGGGGTTCTCTGCCTTTTATCTTTTTTAATCTTTATTTATTGCACCTTAATAATGGAGACGGATGAATTAGGGACACGTTTAAGAGCTTGCAGCGGCCGGACTCTCAATATCACAGGTCGGCAGCCGGAAAAAAAAGGGAAGGGGGGGGGGGGGGGGGATAGAATTGAATTCCCTCGTATTGAAGCGCGGCTTCGATTCACTTACTGGTTATTGGATGGGAGCTCCGCCCACTTATTAATAACGGCCGCGGCATCGAACCAACTTCTCGCTCGCAGGCTCGGAAAACATCACACATTTTCTTTCTCTCTCGTCACATTCCAACCCCTCTTTCAGTCACGACCAGGGAGGGGAGGAAAAAAAAAAAAGCAACGCAAAGCAAAGCGGCTGCGCTGTTACAAAGCAGTGACCTTCAGCTAAAGAGTCGCCGTCGCCGTCGTCTGTGGACCGAATCTCTTCTGGATCCCATCCTGGTGCAGCGGGTGTGTTAATACAGCGGGGGGAACTTTCAAGTCAACAGATGCGCCCCGGCCACTCGGCTGTGTGAAAGTTAAATACCCGCGAGATGCTCTCGCTGCTGCCGTCGCTGTGATGAGCAGCACTGCGGCTCCGTCGCCGGCAGCCACTTGGCAGCGACTCGCAATCATCCGCCGCTCTCGCCGCCCTTCCGGGGCCACGGCAGCCGTATTGTAACAGCCAGATAATAGCCGTTTCTTTTTTTTTTTTTTTTTTTACTGCTTTTTACCAGCCAGCGCTGCCCGATTGTTGAACTGGCAGAGTCCCAGTAGCAGCAGCAGCGGCAGCAGCAGCAGCGGCAGCGGCAGCAGCAGCAGCAGCAGCAGCGGCAGCAGCAGCAGCAGCAGCGACGCTCGGCCTGTTCATACTTAATGAGGTTTAACAAGGCCTCGCGACTTTATCAAGCATGACTGGCAATATGTTGGTGCGGTGATTTTTTTTTCCAGTGGCCACTCGAGGTACTGCGGCCAAAAACCTCATACGGCCCACAAAGCAAATTTCCCCACATTAGACCGCAATACACAAATAAAAAACGGCTGACAGGACGACCTTTAACCTTTGACGTGACTCGCCATAAATGTTTCTATTGCAGATTTTTAAATTGTGTACTTTCAAATCTTTCGAAAAAAAATGTATAAAGGTCAGAAAATCAGCAGAAAATCGGAATCAGAAAAGAGTTTTAAATTCCCAGCGTGACGTCACAGCGTTCTACTTGCTCCTGCGTCGCGACTCCCTCTGATTGGCTGATGTGTTCTGATGCATCATGGGAGTTCTAGAGGCACGGTGTGAAGTGCTACATGTTCTATGCGGAGCCATAACTAATTGAAACTATTGCATTCAGCACCTTGAGAGAGGGTCAGCAACCTTGAAATGCCGTCTCATTATCGCTTTGGATTGTTCAATATTTGGGATTGCTTGATATTTGGGTTGCATTCAAAGATGATCTGTAGCTGCGGGAAAGCGGTTTTCCCCTCGACCCCAGACACCGACACGCTGCAAAACTCCTCACAGTTGAGCGAAAACACGGCGGTCGAGCAAATACCAACCGAATGTGAAGGCAGAATTAAAGATTTAGGAGGGGGAAAAAAAAAATCACAATTTCAGGGCCCAACATCAATCTCCAGGTGTCACAAAGAACATCCATCCTCACACACCTGCGCATGCATGTGCGCACGCACACACACACACACACGCACGTGTCGAGGTGGATCGACGTGACCCACTTCTCTCTTTTCCTCCGACACGCTTCCTTTTGTCTCCCCCACCTCTGCGTCTGCACCCGCTGTTCTCTCTGCATGATCACTGTGAGATAATAGCCTTCACAATACCCCAACACACACACACACACACACACACACACACACACACACACACACACACACACACACACACACACACACACACACACACACACGCGCACGTGCAGGCACCTCCTTAATATGCTGCTGCTCTCTGCTTTCGTCAGGACATAGTTGAAAGAGAATAGCTGATTAAAGCTCATCCCCATGTGTGTGTTTGTGCGTGTCCGTGTCGGTGTGTGTGTGTGTGTATATTGGTGAGTGTGTGTGTGTGTGTGTGTGTGTGTGTAAGAGAGAGAGAGAATAGAGAGCAGAGATTAGCGGCGGCCTCTCCTGATGCTGATTTGAAAGCGTGCCGAGGTGCCAGACTGTCCGTGTTCACTGGTGTGTGTGTGTGTGTGTGTGTGTGTGTGTGTTTGCCGTCAGGGAGCCAGAGGTGCTGATTTCCCCGGAGTGGCATCAAGACACAATAATCACATATACACACACACACACACACACAGACACACAGGACAGAGGAAGCGTAGAGACGAGGGCTTGTTGTGCGATCGCTGCCGACGGCGGTCGGCGGCCTTTCACACGTTACTTATTTTATTATTTATTATTTATTTTTCTCCCTTTGACCTCGCACTTCCAGCTACTGAAAGAAAAAAAGAAATGAGCAGACGGCCACTTTCCCCAGGAGGACGTAGCGACAGGTTGGTTTTTGTTGAGTTGATGTTTTTTTTTTTTTTTTTTTAAAGGGGGCGGAGCCAGCTGGGCCGCCACGACCCTGAAGTGTCGCCCCGACTCCAACTGGAAATCGAAGAGTGGTTTGTAGAGGGAAAAAAAAAGGATGTTCATTTTGGGGGATTTAATGTTCTTGAGAAAATGAGGTAAAACGCGTTAGCTTAGCAAATTAGCGCTTGCTCTCGGAGCGAGTTTGGCGCCTGCAAAACTTGTCGCGTCATGTTTCGTTTTCTTGAGAGCAGCTCTGCCTGCGACGTGATGGTGCCCCTTTAAATTTTGGCCAACAGGCTTCTCCTTCTTCCCAGGCAGGGAAACTATATTCACAGCCGTTAAAGCTTCCAGTAGCCATGAAAGAACAGCGCCCCCCCACCCCCACCCCCACCCCCACCCCCACCCCGCTATCCTCCCGCCACCCGCTAACCCCGGCTGTCTGTCTCCACACCGAGCAGGAGCGGCGAGAAGCAGAGGAATCCCTCAGCCGGCCGCTTTGTGAAGAAGAAGAAGGAGGAGAGGAAGAAAGAGAAGAAGAAGGAGAAGCTTGAAACAGACCGGCATCGATCGATTCACGCTGATCTTCCCACGGCGTCAGTGGGGAACGCGGCTGTGGGCGGGGCTCCTCCGACCAGCGTCACCGCCGTCTGGAGAGGAAACGCCGCTTCGCCCACATCTGGCTCCAGCGAAAACCTTTCAAGCGCTGATTACACATTCGACTGCAAGAAGCCTTTCGCTCGGTAATTATGGGTTTCGGACGGCGAGTTAAAGACAGAAAAAGAAAGAGAAGTGAAGCGAGGAGAAGGAGCGGCCCAGTGCCACTCCGACGTTCTGAAACGCTTTCGCAAGAATCTCCAATTGCGCAACGTCGCACAAAAGTCTTTTTTGGTGAGTTGGACTTCATCGGGGGATTTTGCTGCTGTGGCTTCTCCTTCTCATCCAGACCTCCTCTGCAAACAGCATCTTTTTTTTCATCTTTTTACACCTGAACGACCACAGTTTGCAAGGAAATTCAGCTCAAAATCCAGACCTGCTGCAGTATAGTGAAGCGTGTGTGTGTGTGTGTGTGTGTGTGTGTGTGTGTGTGAGTGTGTGTCTCCCTTCCCTGCCAGTGCAGCAGATGAGATCTGCAGCCTGGTGAAGCGTGAAAGTTAATGCACTTCTGAGTCGCGACTGTGGAAGTGTGTGTTCACGTCGGAGAAAATGAGAAACCAGCGACGGTCGTTTGAGGGGGGGGGGGAGGGGTGAACGCAGCTGGAACAAAGTGCCGAGGTCCCCCCTAACCCCCACCATCCTAACCCCCCCCCCCCCATCCTCCCCAACAGCTAACGTGCTCCTTGCCCCTCCCCCGCGCTGGCTGAGTTCCTAGCGCCACGTGTGAAGCATGAAGCCGCTTTAATTTCCCTTCAAAACCAATAAAGCTTTTTTATTTATTTTTTTAATTTTTTTTAACTATTGAAATGAATCACGGCAGCAAAGAATCGTCACTCCCTACCTTCTTCAGCTTGACGACGGCCTCGCGGGTCTCAGAGTCGGTGCTCAGCTCGAAGACGCCCATCCCGTCGCCGTCCACGATGCGGTAGTTGACCAGGCCGTTGTCGCCCTGGTCGGGGTCGTCGGCCTTGAGGCGGCCCACCTCCTCGCCCGGAACCTTGTCCTCCAGCACCGACATCGGGTACACGCCTGCCAGCAGGGGGAGACACGACACCCCTGGTCACAAGTTTGAACTGAGGGAGGTGAGGGGGGTCGAGTGGGGGGGGAGTTAGGGGGCATGGGGGTCGGTCCTGGAGGGCAAGGAGGGATTTCCATATCCCGTCTGCCCCACTGGTGGAATATTAATGCAGGTGTGTGGTGGCAGGTGAGTGTTTGTTTGTGTGTTGCCGGAGGTGCACGTTAAGGGTCGATTTTTATTTTTCAATATCGATATTTACAACATTAGTGTATATGTACAGTATGTATATGCATATATTTGTATGTATTGTATGTATGTATGTATGTATGTATGTATGTATGTATGTACACTATGTATTGTATGTATGTATGTACGGCACTATTTCAGGCGTGCAGGCTGTTTGCATGTTTATCACGGCCGACCAGGTGTCGCAGCAAGCCGCCGCCCCCCTTCATCCATCCACCCCCCACTCCTCCCCCCCACCCCGCTCTTCCCCCCTCCTTCTCCTCCTCCCCACTCCAGAATGAAGAAACTCACTTGGCCATGAGACGGCAGGAGGATCCTGGGCCGCAGAATCCCTGCAGCCCATCCCTCCACCTTTCCTCTCCCTCTCTCGCTCTCCACTTTGCCTTGAAATAAATCCCTGTCCTCCTCCTCCTCCCATCTCCTCCTTTCCCTCCCCCGCTGCTGGCGGCCCTCCCTTTTTAACCTAAACCGCCGCCAGTGTTTGACTCTCTTTTGGTAAGACCCTTCTTTCCCTCCTCCTTCCTCCTTATTCGCTCCACTCCATCCCTTCAAATCGCTCCATTCATCCTCACTTCTCTCCTCCTCCTCCTCTCCGCCCTATTTCTCTCATGTCTCCTCCTCCTCCGCCTCCTCCTCCTCCTCCTCTCGCTCCTCTGTCTGCCTCAGAGCTCATTTCATCCCCTGCCCTCCCTCTGCCCTCGTCCTCCCTTCCCCTCTTCCTTCCCCTCCTCCTATTCTTGCTCTTTCCTAAGTAGCTTAACTTCAATGGCTTCTGGCAGCTGAGTTAAACGTTGTACGACAGAACACACAGGCAGCCCCGCCGTACCTGGCTGCAGGCGCCCGCACTTTAGCACGGCAGCAGCGGCAGCGGCAGGCTAATGCGAACGTCGCCGAGGTCTCTAATTATACAAATTAACGTCACGCTCTTGCAAATCAGCTCATTTTAATTTTTTTTTCATTTTCGTAAAAAAATTAAATAAAAAAAACAACTTTGTCGCTGCCTGGCAGGGCCAAGAGTCGCTTCTGTTTTTGTCTTCGAAACACGTCTGTTATTTTGCGTTCACGCCAGATTTCGCTTCGGTCGAATCCTTTGAAGAGAACCTCAAAAATAAAATTAAAAAAAAGGCCTTTCTGAGAAACACCAACTGCGATTGTTGATTTTCATGACCAAATTCTGAAGCCCACTCTGTTAATAGAAAAACATGGGAAAAAAAGAAAAGAAAATAATCCTTTTGTGTTGCCCCTCAGCCCCAGGGGAAAAACACGCTGAAGATCTATTTCTGTATTTATTCAATTAAGTGCAAATGATTTGGAGTGTTGACTGGGGTGTTGTTTATTCATGCAGGGACTTAATGTGTGTGTCAATTTTATTGAGCGAGGCGTGCAGCTCGGTTCAAAACAAGGCAAACTTTGAATTAAAGGGAAACTTGTCTTAATTTCCACAACAAACAAAGGGAGGGAGGGAGGGTTGGGGGAAGAAAAAAAAAGAAGAAAACAGCCACTGGGTGATTAGTTGAAAGAGGCATTTGTGATGAAGATGTGCTGCTGTTTCAGGAGTTGAACGCGCTGGATGGTGCAAACACGGAGGAGGAAAAAAAACAACAACAACAACTCTGAATCCGAGCTTGAATCCCAGCGGTGACGCAGCTAAAAATCTCGAAGAGAGTCGCTCCAATTTAGCGAGTCTCTCCCCACGTCTGTGTTTGCTGATTTTAAGACAAGGCAATTCGTCGACGTCCTTCACTGACAAAAGCAAACGACCGCCGTGCCAACAAAGTGAACGACTGTCGTGCAAATTTGATCCCGCCGCTGCTAAAGCGGCGGATTTAAACCTCTTATCTGCCGTGTTGTGCACTGAGCACAACAGCGACGCGCGAAGTGCAGGTCGGAGACAGCTGAGGAGTGTTTGCAGCTTTTTTCAGCTTCCTTCCTTCCTTCCTTCCTTCCTTCCTTCCTTCCTTCCTTCCTTCCCTCTGTCTACTCCTCCCCCTCCGGCCTGTGCTGTTATGGAATCTACGGTGGCAAATGGAAGATGCCACATAATGAGGTGAAAGGGAGAGAACTGACAAGGAAACAAAGTCAGCGAGATCAAGGCCGGCTGTGAAAGGGAAAAAAAAAAATGGTCTTGAATGAGAATAAAAAAGCTGCTGAGACACTCAGAGAGCCCTGCTGTGGCTTTTTGTCCCATTTTATTGTTTTTTCTTTCTCCTTTTGTCTTTATTTTCTGGGCTTTTCAAGCTTTGCTCTTTCTTTTTTCTCTCTCTTCCTGCTGCGCCCTCTGATTTCCTCAGAAACAGCAGAATCTTTTGTTCAACACGGACGGTCGCAGAATTGACCTTTGCTGGACCGAAGTGGTGTTTTTCCAGGAGTGAGAGGAATGCTTTATTCCCGACCACTCCGGAAGACTCTCTGAGGTCACGGCGCAGACACAGATCCCGGGTTTGTACGTGAAGTCGCAGAGGAAGATGAAGTGAGCGGGAGGAACCGGCGGAGTAGAAGTCAAGTAGTGGTTCAGCTTCAATAGATGTGCAGAGTGTGACGGGCAATTCAAAATAATGGCCAGAGAGTGTCCATATGGTGCAGCCGTAGCCGGAGGGAGGACAGAGTTGACTCGGCATACACTGCCGAGGTTAAACACATTCGGTACTGACCACATATTGGCAGCAAGTGGCCACAGGTGGCGCCACAGTCGGCGGAAACATGCAAGCGAGAAACAGAAGAATTGCAATGAACTTGAATGGGGGAAAAGAAGTTGAATTGAAGAAAAATATGGGACATAATTTGGGGAGAATTCTCCAGTTCCTTGGAGACTTTGTTTCTCTCTCTATCGCTGCGACTCTCACTCCATCCCATAAATAAGTCATCGCCGTCCTCATTCACGCCATCTGGGAGAGTTTTCCTCGCAGGTGTTTGCGCTGCGCTGCGCTGCCTCCACCAGCAGACACTTTGCAAAACAGCCGCCGCCGCCGCCGAAACCCACGATTTTGACCGGATCTAAACCTTCGACGGGTCTCTCTCTCTCTCCCTCTCTCTCTCTCTCTCTCTCTCCTTCTCCCTCTCTCTCATGCTCTCTCTTGCAATGACATTGCGCAGAAAACCTCCCGTTGTTGTAATCAACCGGAGCGAGAGAAGCGAAACAACATTCCGAGGTCGACGCCTCTGCGATTTAACGGCTCCCCGTATTTTTTTTTTTTGGAAAGATGCTGGATCTGATACGCGGCTGCGAGGTCACTGGTTTAAAAGGGCGGAGGTCGTGGTTTTGGAGCGCAAAGGAAAAACTCCTGCGTAAACAACAGCGGTTGGAATATGAGGCATCTGAATTGTAACTAAAGTCACTTTCCAGAATATTTGAGGCTAAAAAAAAGGAATTTGAGGCTCCGGTTAATCACCCTGTGGCTGGATTACACAGTGAGTCATGGTGCAGTGGGTGGCAGCGGTGGTGATGGTGGAGGAGGAGGACGACAACGTGGATCAATTTTATCATTGTTATCATTATTGCGAATAATCAGACGTCGGGTTTCACACAAAACATCCTGAAGACTGAAGCCCTAAAGTCAATGTGTTGACAAAGGAGCCAAGGACAAAGAGAAGAAGAGGCTGCTTGAGTCAGAAAGTAGAAATATAAAACCAGGCAACGTGTTGTGGCTGCAGTTCAAATCTGCTTTTTTTTTTTTCCCTCTCGTGTGTATCAGACATTTTCTCGCTGGTCTCAGCAGACGGACGGACGGACAGACAAGTCACAGAAGACGCCCCGTCTTCCCATCTGCCGGTTGCCAACGTCCGTCCGTCCATCCGGGGGGTCGACGATTCCGATGTAGCCTGACTTTGTACATCGTCGTCAAGGTCGGTCATTATCATTTAGATTAATAGCGGCATTTAATAAAAAAAAACGCTTTAAAAGAAAAAAGGAGGAATTATGTGTCACCTTCAACTGTCCACAAACCCAGTAAACATCTCAGCAGTTTGTGCGGCTCAGCAAATCAGTAATGCAACACACATTGTCGGAGAGGGAGAGGTTTAGGCACACACACACACACACACACACACACACACACACACACACACACACACCCTAAGGACTTTGCAGGGGGCCAGTAAGAAACCTTTAATAAATGATTTACAGGATGTGTGTGTGTGTGTGTGTGTCCTGCAGCGACTCCTCTACTTGCTCACACAAGTACACAAAGCAGCCAACACACAACCCCCCCCCACCCTAACCCCCCCCCCCAACTATCCATCCGTGCGCTAAATGTATATGATGCGCATGTGTATGTATGTGTGTGTGCGTGCACAAGGATTGCCGTAATCCACGTGCACGGAAGTGATGGCGAGTGCATAAACGGAGCCGCGGGATGGAAGCAGGCGAGCAGCACGTTCAGCCTCGCACTCTATGCTGATGACTCACTCCCTCCCTCACTCCCTCACTCACTCACTCACTGGCACAAGCCTCAGAGGCAGCGGGGGTCTTCGAGGGGGGGGGGTTCGGGAGGGGGTTCTACTCACGCTGCTTGAACTTGGGCGGGTTGTCGTTGACGTCGGTGAGCGTGATCTTGACCTCGGTGGTGCCCGACAGCCCCCCCATGTGGCCGCCCATGTCTTTGGCCTGGATGACCACGTCGTACTCCTGGCGGGCCTCGCGGTCCATGTTGGGCAGGGCGGTGCGGATGATACCTGGCAAGAGACATGATTGGTTTCATACATCATCTTGGAATTGAAGAAAAGAAAAGTGCATTTTAAGAAAAGGTAGGATCGTACGGACGCAAAGCAATAAATATGATCAGCAGGTGGATCAGAAGAGTGATCCAACTAGAAGCTGTTTATCCTGGATGAGAAAGATTTGCAATTGCAGTCACTGGTTGCACAGTTGTACGTTTAACGGTTGACAATGTTGACAAGTCTACGCATCTAGAATGATCTCATACGCATGTCCGGAGTAAAAAAAAAATAGTTGTTGTTGCAGCGGTATACGTGAATACCATTTTGAATACCATTGTAAACTTGGATTTGTTTAGGATTAATATCAGGATTATCATTAAGGAGACAAAACCCCAGATCAGAAGCATAACACATGTGAAGTGTATCCGCTAAATCTGAGGAAACATGAGCCCAGACGCGACTGCGGGAAGCTCGTTGGACCTTCGACCTCCGAGGGCGGAGTCAAAGCGGATGCTGTGCTACAAACCACGACCCCCGACTCGCAACGCACGCCTGCGTTTTTTTTTCCTTCCTTTTTTTAAGAACGTTAATGGTAATTGAGAATTACGAGGCGGCATTTCAAAGTGTCTCACTTGAAAAGCAGAACCAATTGCTGAGCAAAAAACTTAAAATGTGATTTACTTTCCCCCCCTTCAGGGTTGCTCTCATTTATTTCCACATTTCTATCTCTCTCTCTCTCTCCCTCTTCTTTTTGGCCCACCGAAAAAACGCCTCATCACTCCACGGCCCGCATTAATAAGAGCTCCAGTCGAACATGTGTGAAGTCTTATTTTTCTCCATTTCAAGCCCTACTAATCTTCGCTATCTGTTTCATTCATCAGTGGCTGCTCTCTCTCTCTCTCTCTCTCCCTCTCTCACTTTCCATCCCTGCTTCCCCCCCTCCTCTGCTGCAGAGCCGCCGACTTGCCCGCTTTTCCACTGTCATATTATGCCAAACGTGTGTGTGTGTGTGTGTTTGTGTGTATGTTTGTGTGTGTGCAAGCCATGTGTTTGCTTGTGTATCTGTGTGTGTGTGTGTGTGCATCCGTGTGTGTGCGTGACAGCATGAAAAGCTGATAATCTCCAAACCAATTAGAAATGTGAGCTGTGGATTTGAGCCAGTCAAATACCCAACACTGCTTTGATTAGCCAGATTTACTCGGCCCAAATCTCCCTCTCTCTCTGCCCTAACCGCTCTCTCTCTCTTTCCACCAACTCACTCGCTCCCCTAACCAATTTTTCCCCTCCTACCCTGCCACTCCCCCTCCCCTGCCTCCCTCTTTCCTTCCCCTGCTCGGATTCACCCGCCCTGACCTGCCGGAACTCTGCGTCCATCCCAGTCGCCCCCCCCCGACCCTCACCCGCCCCCTCTCTCTCTCGCTCTCGCTCTCTCTCTCTCTCTCATCGCATCCAATTTCAAACATTAATGCAGAACCAAATATTAGGCGCCGGCTCTGCAGGGACCAGGCTGCATGTCCTCTGGGGACCTCTTATTATTTCATTTTTCCTGCCCACCCCTCACAGCAGGCGACTTCTCTCCTGTTCACACACTCCGAGGGGAGAGGTGGCGCTGCTGCGCCGTCCCTGCAGTCTGAGTTTTAAGAGAATAAACTGCTTGGATTGGTTGTCACACTGTGGAATTTCCAATTGGGTTGAGAAATCATATTTACATACGCGACATGTTAAAAAGTTCCCACTCGTCGTCTGTTTCACGTCTTTATTTTTCATCCTGTAGTTTAACATCACCCAAAAAAACAGCAGAATTTGCCCTCTGTTTATATCCTCCTCCAGAATTTAGAGATAGAATATAGAACTGTTACTTTGTTGGACCGTCCACATATCTGGAAGGGGAAAAAAGGCGGTGCCAACAGGAGCCAACACCTGGCTGTGGGAGTGGTCAAACAATGGGGCTACTACTGAACTCCGATTACTTCAAGAAAACATTGGTGAAAGGAATTGTTTGTATTTTCCATTTTTCTTAACTCTGTCCGACCACAAACTACCGCGTGTCCTATACGTTTTGACGGAAGATAAATAACAACGTCCACTAGAAGGAGCTCACATTCACTTTTGTTGCGATTTGCATGTAGATGCTACCCGGTTATTTTTTTTATGTTATTGTGCCTTCGTGTAAACATCTCCCTTGGTAATTTACACAGATTTCGTGTTTTGTAGTTATTCTACAGCAGGCGGGGCTATCGGGATATGTGCAGAGTTAATGCCCGTCATTAGCACAGAGCACAGCTAGCATGTATATCCAATACAGACCATAAACAGTGGGACCACAAAACATCAAGCCTTCAGATTCTGGGTCTCACCAGTCTGAGGCTCCACGGAGAAGTACGGCTGTCCCTGCAGGATGCTGTACACCAGCCGGGCGCTGTTGCCGTAGGTGGGGTCATCGGCGTCTGTCGCCGTCACCTGCATCACCGACGTACCTGCGGCGCAGAGACACATACAAGACAGACACAGTCAAGGTCACGGTTAGAGGTCGAGGAGTAGTCGGCCGCCTCCTGCCGGCCCGGAATTCAGAACACGCTGCCTTTCCTTGCTGCAGCCAGACAGCGTTCAGCAGCGAGGAGCGAGGTCGGCCTCCCCGCTGCTGTTTCTCTAAATTTCATCATTGTCAAGGAGAGAGAGAGGGAGAGAGAGAGAGAGAGAAACCCCTTCACTCTCCAGTGATTTCCACATTTTAAATACAGCACTTCTTCTTCTTTTCCAGCGGCCCCGACGCTGGTTCTACCGACCTCAGATTTATGAAAGACTTTCAAAATCCATCAGATCATTTGAGAAAAAAAGTTATAAAGATAAAAAAATAAATTAAATAAATGATGGTCTTCACGCTTGCCAAACATGACACTTTGTAAATGCACAGTTTCCAGCCGACAGCAGCAATTTACTTGCACTAAATCTCTCTTAACTCGAGGTGACGCGGCGGCGCTGCTGCGCAAAACGGGCCAAACAAATTACATTTTGCACCAGCGAGATCTGCACGGCGTTCACTTTGCATAATTGTCCAAACGTTCCGAAATCCGCCTCTCTGACACGAGTCGTGGGGTAAATTCATCCTATTGCTCCGTCCCTATGCGAAAAAAATTCAAGATTTCTGTTTTTTTCCTGTGTTCTTTCCCTGCATCACTCAGAGGAGCACGCAGGAGGAGAGAGAGAGGGGAAAAAAATCCGATCATTATTAGTTTTGGTATTAGTTTCTTGGGAATGGAGGACCTACTTTGCGGTCTGGAGCAGTGAGTCGCCTCGGGAGACTCATCACGGACTGGAACTGGCTGTGCGGAAACTGCTGATGCTCAATCTTTGCGATAGATGACACTGTTGAGCCCTTTGGGAGCTCAGCATCAATAACACACCGTGTTGTTGTTTTTTTTATTATTAGTTTCAACTACTTTCCAAACTTCTTTTTTTTTGTTTCAAAGTTTTTCCTTTACAATTTTTTTTTTTGTAATAAGCCCGACGTCCTCGACTATTCCACTGGGAATAAAATGGGAATCGATAAGAGTCCCGGTCCTAGTGTGTTGCCGCCACCTGGAGCGCACAAAGTGAAAAATAGGGAGGAAGTTGATATGAAAGGCAGGTGAATCTAGTTGGTCAAAAAAAAGAAATCACCAGCTTTTCTCTCTTTCTGCTCCACTTTGTGAGATAGAGCCTAATAGCAACCAGAGGAGAACTTCCTGCCGGAAGCACGGAGTGGAAAGCTGGAAAAAAAAAGAAGACGAGACCCTCAGACTGAACTCATTCACGAGTCATTTTCTTCTCAGAAGTCCAGTCGCTTCAGAGACGAGCGTCCTCGGGCTTCTCACTGCGTCTGGCGGCGGCGCTGGTTCATTCCGGGTCGGCCTCGGAGGCTCCGAGACGACATAATATTTGAAAAGAGAATCCGTGAAGATCAGAGGCGCCAAGTAAGGAGCTTCCGAGGAGCCCGTGGCCACGCCAGGCCTGGTGTTCAACATTTTCTTTGCTTCTGCCGCTGCTGCTTTTTCCAAGCGGTTGCAGGAAAGATGGAAAAATTACCAAAAAAAAAAAAGAAAAAGAAAAAGTGCAGTTCTTTATCAGAGCTGGATGTGTCAGCTAATGGGACTGTCCTTCTTATCTACTTTTGTGTCGCATTTCCTGCGGTCTGATTTCACTGGCTGATTAATAATGCATGAAAAAGGCTGTTTAGCAGGCAAACAACGCCGAGGCGGAGCCCAGAAACCTCTACCTCATTACCCAACGCCACTCACTCGCGGACTGAGACTCTGGGGAGCTTTATGGCTGCCAGGCGTTTAAGGTAGGACACTCGACGAAGGCCGAGAGTGGAGCGTGCACGGCTTGAGTGGGCACAGGGGCGTGAAGCAATGAGTCATGAGTGTGCACGTGTGTGTGTGTGTGAGAGAGAAAGAGTTTAAAGGGGACAGTTGACCTGTTTTCCATTTAGTGCTGTGTTGAAGGAGGCACTGTTGAATTCCATCCAATGGCAACAAAGTGATGCTGGAGGGTGGCCATATGCCCATATGCTCAGATGTAATATATGTACCAATATACTGTATCATATAACAATAATACCAAGAATTCGCTTTCAGGAGGCCATAGTGGATGTTTTGGCTTAAAAACACGTTGCTAATTTTGCTGCTAGTTCTTCTGAAGTCTTGATTGACATCACCTGATGAGTATTTACTTTAGTCTTCCACTCTGTTGGGAGGAGAATTTTCCTGCAGAGTAGAAACTGTCACTGCAACGACTCCATCTGCTTCCTCTTGCACAAAGTGGAATGAGGCCGATTTAATTACGCAGAAAGATACCCATTCAGAAAAAATGGGTATGGCTTCTTCAGACCAAACCTGCTGCTCAGTCTCGTCACCATTCTATTTTTTTTTTCCTTCCCCCTTTCACTCACCAACATTGGACATCTCGGGCACCCTGGCGTAGTACGGCCCGTGCAGGAACTCGGGCGGGTTGTCATTGATGTCCTGGACTTTGACGATGAACTCGGACGGAGGTTCCAGCGGCTTGTTGGTATCCCGGTCCACCGCCTGGGCCGTCAGCGTGTACTGGGCCTGCTCCTCGCGGTCCAGGGTCTTGGTGGCGTGGATGTTGCCCGTCTTGTCGTCGATGACGAAGATGGTTCCGGCTCCTTCCCCGGACAGAATGTACTTGATGTAGCCCTTGCCCGAGTCCACGTCCGAGTGGAGCTGAGAAAGCAGACGGAGAGTGAGTCGAGCCGCTCGGGCGGGAAATGAGTTTAAAAACAACAAAAAAAGAAAAGAAAAGAAATGAGACAGCGCCTCAAGGTAAACACTGGAAAATATCCCGGCCGGCGCCTTGTGAAGCCTCATTTCTCAAGTTTAGCCATAAAAAGTGGGTCTGGAGGGCCGAGATACGCGGCTTCTGAGCGAGTCGAGCGCTAACGCTAACAGGCGGGAGATTTAGAGCGCCGTCGTCGCCCTTTAAAAAGTGGGTGGAATGTTCAACGTGCAATTAAACTCCTGTTTGTCCTTTCACGGCTCCCCGGGGACACTGAAATATGAGGCGCGGCCAAAACATCATTTGTTGTGTGTAATTGGAGCCACATCTCCAGCGTGAGTGATGCTGTTGTTGTTGTGAGGCGGCGCCACCAATCATCATCTTCGCCCCTGTAATGTCAACGCGACCTCCCACCCACCCCACCCCCACTCCTGTCTTATCTCCCGCTCTTTTCCTTCAGCAAATGGCAGAGCTTGATTCAGTGTCTGAGTTCTTTCACCTCTACTCCACCCACCAGGCTCGGCCAGGCAAACTTTATATTGTCTCCGTCTTGGCCATGGATGGACTATAAGAACTGGATACCAGACTAGCAATATGGCGGCGCAATGAATTTTTTCCCAAAGGCCACTCGAGGTACTGCAGCCAAAACCCCATGTGGCCCAAAAAGCATTAGACCACAATGCAAAACTAAATCCCTCTGAAAAAGGCTGACAGGACGACCTTTGACCTGAAATGCAGTTCATGACAGATCAGTTTTTTTTTTTTTTTTTTTTACATATTTTTAAGCCATGGACTTTTAATCGTTCATATAAAGGCCAGAAAATCAGCAGAATTTTCTTTTTTTTGCAAGCTTGACGTCATGGTGTCGTACGTGCTGCTGTGATTTGGCTTCTTCTGATGGGCTGATGCATCCTAATGGGAGTTCCAAGGCATTGTGTGAAGTGCGACATTCTCTATGGGGCTGCACAATGTGGAAGTCGAAAATGTTATCAGCGTATGTGCTGATAAAGTACATTGAAACGAATGGGAGCCTGGTCTGACTGGTCACTGGCGTGACTGAAGCCAATGTTCTGCGGTACTCACCCTGCCCACCAGCACCGGGTCGGGTCCTGTGTACTCCTCAATGACAAAGAACTGATTCCAGACCCATCCTCGTTTGGACCTGTGCAGCACTTGGCCTTCCTTCCCTCCCCTCTGCCTGTGCCGATGCAGCGACGAGTGACCTGCAGGAGCACAAGAGTCGGCACAGTTTATTTCAACTATCCTCCCCTCTGTCGAGCATTCAGACAAAAGACCCCCCAAAACACAGCAAAAACACTGGCACATTTTTTTCCTCCTGGAACGCTCGGAATGTGAAGTGGAAAAGGCTCATCCAGGTCAGCGTGTGTGTGTGTGTGTGTGGAGTGAATTAAATCTCAGAGTAAATGGGCAGGTGAGTGGGAAGCTGCAGGCCGAGGCCCACTCTTTAAACGACGGGTCGTCGGTTCAAATCCCCGGGTGAGGAAACGTGGGCGGGTGGAGCGAACGCTGTTAAGGCGGCTCTCAGCGAGGCTCTTCACCCCGACAGACTCTGCAGTGTGTGAACGCGTGCAAATGACAAAGTGTGAAAGAGACTCCAGGATAAAAAAAAGAGTGGATCCCTCACAGCTTGCAGATGTGAGGGAAGGAACATCAGAGTCCGAGTATGTTTACATGTTTTCTTTTCTCTGTCCTGGTCAGTTCATTGCAGAATTCCTTTCATATTTTTCACACAATACAGAACCTTTAACCCCCACGCACCTGAATGTTTGTGTCTGTGGCCCCTGTGATCCAAGGAGGCATCTCCTCCTCTCCGAGTTCCTAAGGCGACGCCCACTAGGGCGGAG
This sequence comes from Nelusetta ayraudi, assembly GCF_046127955.1. Lineage (NCBI taxonomy): Eukaryota > Metazoa > Chordata > Actinopteri > Tetraodontiformes > Monacanthidae > Nelusetta > Nelusetta ayraudi. The sequence continues at coordinate 375,028 of NW_027466180.1, read as the reverse complement.
ACTGCCAGCAGCACCAGGAGGGCCCTGGCCAGGCCCAGGCCCTGACGCCTCCCCGTGGCCATCCTGCCCCGGCTGCAGCTCCCGCTGGTTCCGCTGGCTCTCTGGCTGCCTCTCCTCCCCTCTGCCTCAGCGCCCTTCAGCGCCCACGAGATGCCGCCGAGGTCGTTGGTCAACCTGCTGGTGCGTCAGCCTCCACGTGTTCTCATCACCGGCTGTGGCGTCGCAGCCCTGAAGGAGGGAGGAGGGAGGAGGGAGGAGGGGGAGAGAAAGGTGCTCAGTGGGTGTTGATGTAGAAATGAAGCTGGAAAAGCAGCTGGTGGTGGATAAAGTCTCCGGCCGTCCAAACATATAAATCTTCGTCACACCAAACATAAAGAGGAAGAAAACTGCTTTGAAAACATTAATTTGCGTCTGCAGGGGCTCCGTCTCCCCTATAGGTGTCACGAGGGCGCAGACGTTCTTGTGATGCATCAGACGCATCGGCTGTAATTCAATTAGGCGCAGACGGTCCACGGTGTGGGAGGCAAAGCTCACGTTGAGCAGGTTGCAAGATGTAAAGCAAAGTGTTGCAGTGCGAGAGTTGTTAGCGTGGGCTGAACCCTCACAAGTCAGTCGGTATTGACGGCGACTCATTTGTGATCAACTGTTTGTTTTTTCAGCAACATCCTGATGGTTTACGCAAAAGCAGCTTCGTTCTAAACCTTGTCTGAATTTCTTTCATTCTGCGTCGACTTTTCTCCTCTTGGGACAATTTTCTGATTTTCTCCCGACTCCACCTGTTGAACCGTGGAAACTCTAAGGACTATCGTCGCTTTGTGGGCGACCACGTCAGCGTGCATCGTGGGAAATGGTGGCTTAAGGTCCGCGCACGCTTAAAGCAGAGCAAAGCATTTTCTTTTGTTTGTTTCTGTTTTCAAGGCGGTCGTGCAGCTTTGAGAAGCTGCACGACCGCCGGCCTCCACTCTGACACGTGCTCCCTCTGCGTCTCTTGCTTCCCATCCGCAAAAGCCGGTTAGGCTTGGGAATAATGCATGGAGGGACATTAGTATTCCGACACCGCTGGCCGCGCGCAGACAGCGAGCACTGAGGGAGCCTGTGTGCGCCGATCCCTCGGCAGCAAGCAGCTGTGGCGCTCCGGGACTCGGCGAACATGCAAACTCCACACAGAAAGGCCCCAGGCCTGGAATCGAACCCGCGACCTTCTTGCTGTGAGGCGACAGTGCTAATTATTTGTGATCATATCAAATAAAATAAAAACACAAACACAAATCTAAATTCCTTCAGGGCTCATTGGCGCCCCCCGTTGAGCAAAACGGCCGGTGAACCAGGAAATGTTGACAGTTAATTCCAGACTGGCCTCATCATCATCATCTGGCCAATCATCTGCAAGTGCTCTGATTGATAGGCAGGGTTTGTAATAAAAATAATTCTAAGCAGTTAAGACTTCAATGCAACACTTTTGAGACTAACACGCATGAACTTTGTGCGTCGCTTTTGACTCCATCGAGGAAATAAGTTTGGTTTTCCGTCAAATAGCAAAACTCAAAAGTTTCAAAAATCCAAAATGATTCATGAATTTAAAAGAGAGGAGACATAGAGAACAACAGGCACTGGAGACGGCGACAACAACAGCAACAACAGCCGATCCATTATGAATCCTGTCTGGAAGCGAGCTGACATCTGCTGAGGTCGATCTATTAACGAGCTCTCAAACTGTCATCGCCATCGTGTCAAATTAAGGCTTATTTACTTATCAAGCCACAACACGGCTCAGCCAAAATAAACCAACAAATATTTTGATACACCGCTGCTGCTGCTGCCGCCGCGGTCATCGCCTTGTTTCGTTCAAAACCTGTCAAGCGTAACGAGATGAGAAGTAAACAAACAAACAAACAAACAAAAAAAACAAGCAAACTGGACAACCTTGGAAATCGGATAACATGAGACATGATGGCAATTTCAATTAACTTCAATTTAAGCGTCTATTTTGGCTAATAAGAACCACCGTGTCTGTTCAGGATGTTTTCATTATTGGGAACGAGAGCAAAAACACACACAGACAGAGAAAACAAAGACTCAGACTGTCGGAGTGACTGTCCAGTGTCCAGACCACTTCCTGTGTCTGCAAACACACTGGAATGGTCAGTGTGTGTGTGTGTGTGTGTGTCCGTGTGGCCATTGAGCTTGAAGGCCCGCTGTAAAACTATGAGTCAGTTGTTGGAATCTACTGTGATTCACTGGCTATCATTAGAGTTGTGTGTGTGTGTGTGTGTGTGGCGTGAAAGGTCAGCGCCGTCCATTAAGAAACGAAGATGAACTCTGACATCATGTCTGTGCCGATCGCACGGCAGATTTCGGTGAATGCGTTTCAGACAGAGACTGAATGTTGAGCTGCGATGGACGAAGGCCTGAGTGGGAAACCCACGAGTGTATGTTCATGATGTGCATGAGCTCCAGCGTGCAGGTACCAGTGGTAGTAGGGTCATAATGTTTGGCGGCCATAAAGCCTTGCTCTGACACTTTTGCCG